>NC_044387.1:2378929-2749762 GCF_006542625.1 Nomascus leucogenys
GTGCCCCAACCATGCTGAACAGAACCAGCTGGTGGTCTGACTCCCTGCAGAAATGGTGTCAGAAGGACTGAGCCCCACCCAACATCAATGAGAATGCATAAGTGCTACAGGCTGGAACTAGGAAACACCCCACTTCCCCCACATAACTCCTTTGAAAGAGGTAAGTTGGCCCTCAGCTTACTCTCTCTCTGATGGCAGAGGTGTCCATTCAGATGCAATGAGTTAGGGGAGCTGAGAAGCCATCAGTGGGGCCCAGGGGCACCCAAACTTCCACTCCACCCACTCACAGTGAGTCAGTGTGAGTCATCTCTGCCTCTGCTGGGATGCTGAGGGGGGAGGCAGAAGCTGGATGTACACACCCACCTGGCTCGTGGGTTGGACCTCAACAGGGCACCTCCAGCTAAAATACATTTAGGATGCCAGTCCTTTGTTGTATATGTGATTTGCAAATATTTCATCCAATGCTTCCGCTTGTTTTATCGTCATTAACAGTTTTGTTCATAAAGCAAACGTTTTTAAATTTTGATGAGGTTCAGTGGATCATTTATCCTTTGAGGGCTTGTGCTTTTGGGGTCACATCTAAGAACTCTTTGCCCAGCCCCAGATCCCCCAAATTGTCTCTCGTATGTTTTTCAAAAAGCTTTATAATTTTCGGTTCTACATTGAAACCAGCCAAGTAAGGTGAATGTGTTGCGACCCCTTCCTCTCAGGGCACAGTGTTCTAGTTCTTAGAGGATATTTCTCACTTATTCTTGCTGTGGGTCAAGTAGGGAGGTTAACGCCAATGGCCTGTTTGAAACAGAGTGCTGAGGCCAGAGCCCTGCAACATCCTTAAACCCGGGTCACCTCTCCAAGGTGCTGAACAGGGCAGAAGTCAATGAGCAGAGATTTCAAGCACAGGAGGAGCAGGCAGGGGTGGCGCAGGCGGCCAACCTGAAGGCAGAGCCCTTGGAGTGAGCGGGCAGAATGGCCTCCTGGAGAGGTTTCCGTGGGGCCAGGCTGAGCACTCTGATGGTCTTTGTTCCCTGGTGGCTGTGTTTACAAGGACTAAAATAGCATTGCCAAGGAGACAGGCCTCTGCAGACGGTGCAGAGAAAATGAGGCTGAAGCCATACAACCCAAGCCCAGGCCCTTCTGACTCAAACATTTATCTTGCCTCCTGCCACCTATCTTGAAAGCCCAGGTGACCATCGGTAATGCCCACAGCACAGTGGCTGTGCCCAGAAGCCTGGGGAGCCCATCATCTCAGCAAAGATAAGGCAGAAACACAGCAAGGGAAATTTAAGCCTAACTTTCCTGGAGGGGATGTAGTCTGGGGTTGGAAGGACACATCAGATTCACCTGTGCTGCTTCCCTAGGCCCCATCCCATGGTTCCAGTGAGTGCTCACAGCACAAAGGTTTTGTCAGGTGCTCCTAGGTGGTTCTTAAGCACTGCAGAGCTGTGAGCTGCCACTTTCATCAAATTCCAAATAGAGGAAGGGTGCTGCTGGGTAGAGGAAGGCTGTCTGAGCACATGCATGTAAGCCATTGAGGTTAAGGATGGAGATGATATTAGATTCAAAAACAAGGCAAGGCCTGGGATAATTCCAGCATGATGACTGTTGTCGATTAAGTGAAAACTTAGAAGTTTGGCTTCTGAGGCTTTCTGGATGGTTCTCCTCTTGAGAAGAGACTTTGATGTCCAAATACGCATTGCCTTTTTGGCTCCCTTTGAAATGGCAACCCCGATCACTGGGTTTTAAATCAACCCTATAATTACCGATGCTACACAACATCTCCCAAATAATTAGGGAGCAGTCCGGGAATCACCGGTTATGAGATGTAACCAGAGTTCCAGGAGGCTTTTAATTTGCGGAGTTATAAATAATGTTAAATGCCCAGGAGTTTCAATTAAAAGATGTTTACTTGTGTAAAATGAGAAACGTGACAGGGGGAGCAGGCTCCTTGTTAGTAAGGACTTGAAAGAGGACTGGAGTTAGTGGGCCCAGCTGCTAAACACCGTGCGGAAGAGGTGCGGGTCTTCCCCTCTCTGGAAATCTTCAAAGTCAGGGAGGAGGTTTCAAACATTTTCTGAGTCAAAAACTGGGACAAATACTCCAGGAGCTAAATCAACCTCCAACTGCCTCCTCACCTTCCGCTGGAAACTTTAAAGTTCCCGGAGCCTGTTCCCCCGGCCCCCAACCCAGGCGTCGCCTGTTGCCAGAGATGGGTCAGGTGGTCTCAAACTTGGCCTGGTTGTTCTCTGTGTCTTGAAGGCTCTTTGGTTTGTGAGCCATGTACCTCTCCCCTCCTTCCTGGGCTCGTGGGGTCACGCTCTGTGTTGTAAGCGCAGGGGTGGCCCTGTCCTTCGCCTCCATGGCCTAAGAAGGGCCAACGCCAGGAACTGCTTTCTCTAAAGGTGCAGGAAGCTGCCACGTGGGTGAAGTCTCTAGGGATTCAATGGTCTGCGATATGCCAAAATATTCCCTCCAAGGAGATGGGCTAACTATTGCATCTGGTCGCCGTAGCCATGAGAAGGAGCCCAATCCATCGTGGGTGTGGAGTCTCAGGGTTTGGAGGCAAGCCATGCACCGTGGGCTCGCTGCTCTGGCCTATTTGCCAAGCAACCAAAGGCTGCTAGTTTTGAGTGGTGCCCAGAACAAGAGAAGGCTCTGCAACGGCTTGTGCTCCATGCAAGCTGCCCTGCCGCTGGATCTCTGAGAGGCTGCAGATTGCTGGCACTTGGGGTTTCTGTGTTTGAGAGGGCATCTGTATAGGCCTAGGTGAACTTCAAGATTTTAGAGCAACACACGCCCTCTCCTGTTTTTTGGGAAATAGCTTCTGGCTTGCTGCTGGGCCCTAGTGGGGATTAAAAAAATCTAACTGTGAAACACCAAGCATGTTAGTTTCCTATTGCTGCTGTGAAACAACACACACTGATTCTCTTTACAGTTCTGAGGTCAAATGTCCACAGTGGGTCTCACTGGGATACAAGCAGGGCATGGGTGGGGCTGGGGGCCCTTCTGGAGGCTCCAGGGAGAAACCATTTTCTTGCCTTTTCCCCCTTTTGGAGTCACCCACACTCCACAGTTCATGGCCCATCATCATCCCTGAACTCTGCTTACAGCCTCACGTCTCCATCTTTGGCTCTGACTCTCCCATCTGCCTCTTCCCCATGGGGACACTGACATGGCATTGTTCTTTGGGGGCCCAGGCACTCCTCTGGTGGGAAGAAATTGGGCTGGACCACTGCCATCCCAGAGGGAGCAGCGGTTTATCCTTGGTGGTGGTGGGGTCATTTTCTCTGGACACAGCTCTGCATTTCTTGCCTCTGTCCAGACCTCCGTCTGCCACCATGCTGGGGCCTCACCCTCTGCTGTGCCTTTCACACGACATCACCTCTGCAGCAGCCTGTTCCAGGGCTGCAGCAACAACGGACCACAACAGAATGGCTGGAACAGCCGAGATGTCTTCCCTCAAATTCTGGAGGCTAAACGTCCAACATGGCAGCGGCAGGGCAGGACCATGCTCCCTCTGAAACCTCCAGGGCCAGGAGCCTTCCTTCCCTCCTCCAGCTTCTGGTGGCCCCAGACATCCCTTGGCTTGTGGCAGCTTCACTCCAATCCCCACATGGCCTTCTCCCTGTGTCTCTTCACATTATCTTCCCTCCGTGCGTGTCTTCGTGTCTAAATTTCCCCTTTTTATAATGACTCTGGTCCTATGGACCAGGGCCCAGCCTAACGACCTCATCCTAACTTGACTATGTCTGCAAATAAGGTTGCATTCACAGGTACTGAAGTTTAAGAAGTCAGCATATTGTTTTTAAGGGACACGTTTCAACCCATACCACCTAACGCCCAATAAACGATGCTATTTCTCCCATAGCTAAGAAATCCATGGGTTTGGGGATGAGGAAAGTGACTGGGAGAGGTTTCTTTTCCTATGACCTCAGATCATACATGAGCAAAACATGTGCATTTTGTCCTCCTGATTCTGGCCTCTGTAGGCTTAATGGTTTCAGCTCCCAAGGAAGACGTGTGTACCAGGGAGACAGCAAAGGCCCATTGACCTGGAAGCTGAGCCTGGCCATCCAGCGCCTTTGGTTCCTCCATGCCTCTGACCCCATAGGCAGTGGGGGGCTCTTGCGCTGGCTGGGATGACTGCTCCTGACCAAGAGGAGGTCCAGAGGCTGCCATGGGGGCAGGAAGGAGTGTGCCCGAAGCCCAGGGTCCTGCAGCGCACTGTGGGGCCCTAGGTCCACTGGAAGTGTTAGTGGACAACTATATCCAACCAATAGGGGCAAGGCCACTAATGACCCAGGCCCTTTGGAGATAAAGGTTTAGGTCCCCTCACCTTGCACAGATCTACAGCTAGTTGAGGACCCAGGTGAAGGCAGAGAGGACATGGGTTAATGGAAGAAAAAAGACATGAAAACCAACGGTGTTAAATAACCAGGTGCAGAAACAAGGCTCACAGGAGCAAACCCTGCTGTGGAAGAGAAGACGCCCACTCACCCGTGATTCAAACATTGCTTTGCTTCCCCTCCTTCCCGCCTTTCTTGGCACCCAGTGTAAGGTACTGTCATGGTGTTGACCCTACACATCAGGATTTAATTACAGAATGTCAGAGAAGGACTGTGTCAGAACCCAAGAAATAACCTCCCCTAAAGATAGACACCGTGGGTTTTGTTGTCTCCCTCTTCAGAGATTGAGTGTGAATTTGGAGTCATAGGTGCAGCTGTGTCTTGTGGGACCTATGTTTGAAATGCTCTCCCCTCTACCTGGATGTTCAGGGCAGGGAAAGGGGTGGCCCAGGCACTCAGATGACCAAATAGTGGTCACTGCCAGGGGCCCGATGGTCACTCCATCACCACCGTCTTTCCTCTCCAAGGGACAACAGACTGCAGGAGCTATGCCTCTCAGAATCACCTCCCCTGTGGGTGAGGATTTGGTGATGACCTGGATGCCTGTGAGGCTGGCAGAAGAGGAGCAGGACCGTGACTCTCAGAGGAGCCACAGCCCTGCATACAGGCAGGTGTGGGATCCGCAGTTTCTCCATGGGCACGTGGACACTCTCCTTGCTTTTTTCACTTCCAGGGGAGCCTTGAGGCAACAGCCACCATGCCCTTGTGCTGCAAGGCGCAGCTCTCCTGAACTCTGCGGTGACATTCCTGAGCCATGTTCCTTTGGCTTCCCAATGTCCATGTGAGCCCCCAGTCACATCTCAGTTTCCCATGGAGGGACCTGGTTTCCTGACCAGCCCTGCATTGACACCACCCCTTTCACTGTGCATCCCCCACTACAGAGAGGACCCCCTCTGGTTTGTCTTTGCTGCGTGTTTCTGCCTTCTCTGAGCTTCTGGAAGTCAGAGCCTACACTCCACACATCTCTGGGTGACTGGTGTCTCTGGTGAGGCCACCCAGGGGTAGTGGGTGGATGCTGGGTGGGGCTCACATTATGTGATCTGATCTGCCCCTCCCAGGGCCTTGAGGCCACACTGCTCAGATTCCCCCTGCCACAGAGGGGGCTTCTGGGCTGACTGGAAGCCACCCTGACAGGGAGAGAAGACACAGAGGATCCTGGGACTCCCGCCTTGGGACAGGCAGCCTGCAGCAGCTTCCTGTAGCCACTGTCATGAAGTGCCACCACTGAGTGGTTGAAGCACCAGAAAGCAATTGTCTCACAGTCTGGAGGCTGGAAGTTCAACACAAAGGTGTGGTTCCCAGGGAAAATGCTTCCCGGCTCCTGGGGGGTGCTTGCATTTTCTGGAACCCTTGGCTCGTAGCCACATCACTCCAGTCTCCGCCACTGGCTTCACCTGGCCGTGGTTCCTGCATCTTCTCTGTTTAAATTTCTCTCTTCTAAGGATGTCAGTCGCTGGATTAGGGCTCACCCTCTTCCACTAGGACCTTTTCTTGACTCCACTTCATCTACAAAGACCCTATTTTTAAATAAGGTCACATCGGCAGGTACTAGGGGTTTGAACTAGAGCATATCTTTTTGGGAGACGCAGCTCAACCCATAACACCTTCCACAGCCATGACTGTTGATCTAAGTCTTGACAATGGAGCAGGGTTTATCCAGGTGGGCAGCACAGAAATAGGGCCTCGAGTTACAGCATGGGCACACACACATGCTGGGACAGCTGCCAGGACACACACAGGGAGCTGGGGCAGAGTGCAGGAGATGGGCTCCTAGCTCTGTGCTGGGCACGCAGCAATGGGCAAACTGCCGTCCTGGCTCAGATGTGCCCAGAAACAGTTCCATGAGCCACGGCAGGTGCTACTCTGGAGCTGGCTCAAAGGAAAGAAGAGATTTACAGAAGTGGGCCTTGACTCCATAGGGAGAGAGGCCTGGCGGTGGGAGGCTTCACAGGGTCAATGAGGCTTGACCTAGGACTTGGGGAATGGCAGGGCCTCCTCAGGCAAAGACACGGGGGAGGACTTAGAACAACTCTCCACTACTAAAATCCAGACTCAGTGTGTGCCCACCACATTGAGGCCTGGGGGTCTCACATGGAACGGGCCTTGAAGAGGTCTGGCCTGGGTAGGAGCTGGGAGTGTAGGGAAGTTCCAGGAGTTATGTGTCCCTGAAACTCCCAGGGCCTGGGGGAGGCCCCAGAGGGGGGAACTGGAGATTCTCACTGAGCCATGGATTAGGGGTTCAGATTTTAAGGGCACTGATGAAGATCTTGGGGAATCCACTGAGGATTTTAGAGAAAGGAAGATCATGGTTAGATTCAAATGCCAGAAAGGTCTTGCTGGCCTTCAGTGAAGGCATCAACGGGAAGGGACTGGAGGCCGGCAGATCACGGAGGAGGCAGCGGCAGGGGCCAGGCAGGGCTCTGGAGGCCTGGTCTTAGGCTGGCTAGGGCAGGGCAGGACAGGTGGGAATGGCTTCTCCCTCCCCTGCCCTCCTCCCTGTGCTTTGGTTTGGCTTTCATCTCTCTGTAAACTCATCACAAGAAAGAGCCCTTCTAACTCCCCGTGCAGCTTTTCTGTGCTCTGAAGGCAGTGCAGGCTCACTCAGGATAGAAATGATGATGGGTAATAGACTCCGAGAGCTGCTTTGGACGCGAAGGAGTGAAGAAGTGGATGTCACAATCAGTAGCTCACTGGCAATTCAGACAGAAAAAGTGCCAGATGAGATTACTGTGGGAGATACTTCAGACAGACTTAATACATCAATGCATCTCCACACGCGCTTGCTAACGCGCTTCCCACCGAGACGGGCGGCTGCTGTGCTGCCTGGTAGCCGGGCTCATCGCCGCCAGACCCGCATGGCCTGGCCAGCCAGAAAGCTGAATTCTTGCTGCTGACTTTCCTGTCTTGTTATTTTCTTCACCAGCCAACAAAATAATTATCTGAGCAGCGGTTGCCAGAAATTGTGAGTTATGTGGGGAATCACACATGAGGACAGTGTCATTTTAAATCATAAACTAAACTAGAAATAAATAAACTTGTAAGTGATTTAGTCTGAGATGCTTCTTTCCCAGAAAGGGAAACCGAGGCTCAAAGGAAGGAATAACTTGCCCCAAAGCGCAGACTGTGTTTGTGGGTCTCCTGATCCAGTGATTGACACACTTTGCTGTTTAGTGGAATCACTCAGGGACCTTAAAAAATCCTGGTTCCCATGGCACACCCCAGAGCAATCAGTTCCCCAGCTCTAGGGGTGGATTCAGGCATCTGTATTTTGAAGATCTTCCCAGATGGTGTCACGGGTGAGCCAGGGCATTGGCTCATTTGAGCTCAGCACCGTGCCCTGCACCTGAGGTTCAGGAAGGCCTGGGTTGTCCTAGCTCCAGGGCGAGGGCATCAGCTGGCTTCCTGTCCGTGGAGAGGCCACAGCCCCCGCAGCCCACATGGGCGGTCTTCCTGCCCCTCCCCAAGGATGCATCCACCGCATCGCAGCTGCCCAAACCTCTCACCAAATGGCTTTGTTTTGTTTCCCCTGCTTCTGGGTGACAAGAAGCACAAAGTTATAAATAGTCACGATGCTGGGATGTGTGTGGCTCTCTGGGGCTGTCAGAACTAACCTTGTCAAAAGCCCTCATGTTGACAGCCTGAAGTCTGCTCCCCACGCCGGTAGTGTTCATGGCAGCCCGAGGGAGGAGGGTCTGGGAGGGAGGCTCCCTTCATCTTCAGCTGGGGGCTTCCCTGGTTCCGGGGGTGCTAGGCTGGTCCTCCCTGGTTTCTCACTTACACCCACGCCCTGAATGCTGCCTCGGTTCCCTAGCTCCCGGGCCTGGGGGCGGCATGGTTACAAGCTTCTCCTGTGTGGGTGCCAGGGCTGTGTTCAGCGCTCACTGTCCACGTGGAAAGTGATGCTGGAGAAACAAGGTCTGGGCCTCGGAGGACTGTGGCCAGCAGCTCAGGAGAAGTGAGTGGAGGAATGGGAAGGGGTGTCCCTCTGCAGAGTCCCGTGGCACACATGTACCTGTTTGCCGGGCCCCTCCCCCTACCCCCACCCTGGGCGCCGGCACTGTGGCCCACATCTCTGAGGAGACTGGAAAGTCTGGCTCAGATGTCCTTTGCTACCAATGACCCTGAACAATGAACTGAAACCGGCAATTTACCTCAGTTTCCTCATCTGCAAAGTGGGGATAAGAAGAGTGCCTCCTTTGTGCCACTTTGAGGTTTGTGTGCGAATTTTGTAAAGCATTTATTACAGTGTTTGGAGGACAGTGAGTGCTGTAATTGTGCTGAGTAAAAAATAAATAAATCCAGTCTACCCATGAGCTTTTACAAGCCGTCTCCCAGCACTATGCTAATTTCTCTCCTGACTGTGCTGTCAGTGACGTGGCCTTCCCCAGCCGGGAGCCCTGTGGTGCCTTGCTGCCTCTTCTTGAAGGATGGGCGCTCCTTTCCCGTCTCTATCCTGGTGCTGAGGGGTTGCGCAGGCCAGTGTGTTTGTTGATGGACTCATCGGGTGGCCTCTATTTTCAATGCATCGTAGCTTATGGTATATGGAGACTGATTTGAGCTGGAAACTGGAGGTGCTAGGTTAGAATTCTCTGTCCATTGCTGTCTGATATTGGGAAATTGCATCTTGACACCTCTGGAGCTGTTTTGTCTTGTCTGCGATGGAGAAGGACAATGGCCCTGGTTCTGGATATTGACTTTGGCAATGTCATCGGACTGTGCTCTAGTCTGTTAGATTTGGTGTGTCCTGGTCTGCTAGAATTCAAGCCAGCAGATTTGTATTTAAATCTTGCCACAAACTCAATATGTGACCTTAGGCAAGTCTACCAACTCTGCAAGTCTCAGAATCCTCCTCCGAAAAGAGGAGAATAATGAGCCATGTGTCGCATGTATCATGTAGGAAGGACAGCCACACCTTCCTAGCAATGGGCCAGGCCTTCTGTCTAACACAGTGCACGGTTCCCAAAATCTGACTCACCTTTTGCAATCAATCTGTTGGTGGAGATTCTCATCACTAATTTTGGGCCTTAGTATGTTGAGCCCATGGGTCAATTCTGAGCCCATGTGTCATCCCATGGTAGAGTATAGAATCTGAGAAGCTACCCAGATCTTTTGGGAAATAATGAGCTATGTATCACATGGCCACGGTGCAGATTCCCCACATAGGGAAAGCCCCCAGATGCATAGGGAACCTGCCTCAGGTGAGACACCATGGGTAATAAGGTTTGGAAGAAGCGTGATGCTACTTAAATGCAGGGTGGAGAAAACTACCTGTGTTCAGGGACATCCACCGGAGCCCACATAGAGATGACCTCAGCCTCAGGAAGGTCCTGCCCTGTGAAAGCTGCAGACAGAGGGAGGGAGAAGGGGCAGCAGCTCTCACACCTGGAAGCCAAGGCGGAGGAATGAGGAGCAGCTGCTAGATGAGGCAGAGACGAGACATGGAGGCAAGGGTGGAACCCCTCGTCCTGTGACCAAAGTGGAGGCTGGAGGAGCACACCCAACAGCAGGACCTTCCTATGGAAGGATAAGCCCTGGGGATGTGCGGGCCCCAGGGCTCATCGTGTGGCCATTGGAACCATTAGGTGATGCAGAGGCTCCTCCACAGGAGAAGGAGTCACTGGTAGTGGGGTTCAACCATCACAGAGCAGTTGCCATAAGAAGACCAAAGTCTGTAAACCCTTCAGGAGACCTTGCACTTTCTTAGGCCATGTCCAGAGAACACTAGCCGGCCCCCGTCCTTGCTAAGCTCCTTTGGTAGCGTGTCTGGCAAAGGACATTTTCTTCAGTGCTGGTTCTGGGGGAAACTCTCACAATGTCTCCCTCCCACAATCAAAATGCAATGCTCCATGGAATGGGTCAATTCTGAGTTCTTGCATAAAACCAACTTTATTTCCAGGAAGAAAATTTTAGAAATTTTGCATCTCATTAGAAAATCTGATGCTCAAACAAAATAGGAAAAAAAAAAATATCTTGTAGGGATGCAAAGAGAGTTCTCAGGATAACTATTCCAGGGAGGATGGAGGCAGAGGGCTGATCCAAATCTGTCATAACAGTGGTAACAGCAAAGGGCCCCAGCCTTAAGAGCAGTCACAAAACAACACCAGGCACTCGACGCAGCATTCAATGGGGGTAAAGCTGACCTGGGAATTGGGTCAGGCGCAAGGCGGGAAGACAAGGTTTGGAAGGAGACGATTCCTGTCTTACAATGCCTCTGACAGGCTGACATGTGCAAAGGGAACAGGTCTATTCTGCATGGCCATAGGGATTGAAACAAGACAGATGGAAGGAAATTACAGGGTAACAGATGTGGATTCAGAAAGAGGAAAAATTGTCAGAGCTGCCCAACTGTGGTGAGGAACCACATAGAACATTTGTTAGGCAAGTAGGCTGTGCCAGGCACTGGGCTAAGTACTTTGCATGCGTGAATTAGCTTGATTGATCTTCAGAACGGTTTCTAAGGTAGATGTTGTTGTTGAGGGATGAAGGCACAGAAAACTCGTGCAACGCGAGTTCACTTGGTAAGTCACAATTCTAGGATCCTGCCGCTGACCAACTTTCTGCAGTGGATGTTCCTGGTAACCATTGCAGTCCATCATCCCTTTGGGAAATGTCTCATGCTTAGAGGACTTCTGGCAGAGGCAGGATTGAGTCCTGTTTGTCCTCTTCCTTGCATGGACCACAGATCTGGGTAGCTTCTCAGATTCTATACTCTACCATGGGATAACACATGGGCTCAGTATTGGCCCATGGGCTCAACATACTAAGGCCCAAAATTAGTGATGAGAATCTCCACCAACAGATTGATTGCAAAAGGTGAGTCAGATTTTAGGAACAGTGCATTGTGTTAGGGAGAAGGCCTGGTCCATTACTAGGAAGGTGTGGCTGTCCTTCCTGCAGGATGACAAAACCTCCCCAAATTGGCTCAGCCATGGAAAGCATGAGGCAAAGCAGGGTAGAAGGACTCAGAAACTCCCCATGTTATGCTCTTTGTTCTTGTGTATTCAGTATCCCACAAACAGTTTTTTGGCTTCAACCATGTGCAGAGTACTAAGAAATATGAAGTTGAGCAGAAGTAGCCACGTTCATGAGTTCTCATTGTTCAATTCCCACCTATGAGTGAGAACATGCGCTGTTTGGTTTTTTGTCCTTGCGATAGTTTACTGAGAATGATGGTTTCCAGTTTCATCCATGTCGGGTGGGGGGAGGGGGGAGGGACAGCATTAGGAGATACACCTAATGCTAAATGACGAGTTAATGGGTGCAGCAAACCAACATGGCACATGGATACATATGTAACAAACCTGCACATTGTGCACATGTACCCTAAAACCTAAAGTATAATAAAAAAAGGAAGTAGCCACGTTCCTACTCCCTGAAAGCTTACAGCCTAAAAGGGAGTCTGATATCAAAGAAGTAATTATGTTGATTAATTATGAATGACACACAAAGATAGGAGTTTTTAAGGTAAAAGCATGGTTCAGTGAGAGTGCAATAAAGAAATGTAATGTGGGGAGGTCAAGGAAGGGTTCTGCGTGGAGAGAATCCTTGAGCTGGCATCTGGAGGCTTCATGGGTGCACAGAACAGACTGGCGGGGAGTGGGGCTAGATACTGCTTGTGGGTGATGAACCTGGTGCATGAGGGCTGTAGCAGGGATGCTGAGAAGTTGTATTACTCTGTTTTCACACTGCTGATAAAGACACACCCAAGACTGGGCAATTTACAAAAGAAAGAGGTTCCTCTTGGCTGGGGAGGTCTCACAATCATGGCAGAAGGCAAGGAGGAGTAAGTCACATCTTACACGGATGGTGGCAGGCAAAAAAATGAGAGAATGGTGCAGGGAAACTCCCGTTTATAAAACCATCAGATGTCATAAGACTCATTCACTCTCATGAGAACAGCATGAGAAAGACCTGCTCCCATAATCCAATCATCTTACACCAGGTGCCTCCCACAACACAGAAGAATTACAGGAGCTACGAGATTAGATTTGGGTGGGGACACAGAGCCAAGCCATATCACAGGCTGAGTGCTGGGACATCAGAGTGGGCAAAGGCAAGTGGGCTGAGGGGCTTGTAGGGTGATTTCCTTGTAGGATATGGACAGGATGATGCCGTTTTCTAAGGAGAATGGGAAGCCACCATAGAGTGTGCATGTGTGTGTGTTTGTGTGTGTGTGTCTATGTATACACGCATGTGTGCACATCAACATAGACCAGATCTGCATTTAGAAAAGTTTACTTTGAGCATATTATTAAAAATGAATTGGAGAGAGTTTCTAGTGGCTGCGGAGACACTAGTGAGGAAGACACAATTGTAATTCCAGGCAAGTAAGGCAGGATAGATGGGCCACTTCAGCAGCAAACTCCAAAAGACTAGGCTGATTTCTTGCCCACTCTAGGCCTATGCATGCCAGGTGGTCTTCCTCTACCTTGCAGCTGAGCTGGGTGCCCCATTGTCCTCCAGGGAGGTAGAAACAAAGGAATGCACTGGCTTTCGGCTGCCTCTGTCCAGAGCAACCCTCATCGTTTATGCTCTCCCATCGTTGGCCAAAATGAGTCACATGACCTCACCCTAACTGCAAAGCAGCCTGGGAAGAGCAGGCAAGTGGCTGGATGTGGGGTGAGTGCTGTCATTCCTCCCCAAGTAGGAGGCTGTGCACAGTGACAGTAATGAGAAGGACCCCTATCCAAGACCTTCTTAGAGGGAAGCTCTGAGGGGTGTGAGAAGAGGTCAGAAGTGGCTGAAGTTTTGGGCTTGGGACATGGAATGGATGGTGATGGTGCCAGGCTGGGTGAGGACTGGGGCCATGGGCACTGCCGAATAGTTCTTGGGTCAGGGCAACACACCCTTGAGTCATCCTAGGGAAAATGTCCAGCTGGGTCTATGGACTTCAGGGTCAGAGGAGTGGTCTTTAAGGAAAATTCTTGACCTACTTATTGGATGTATTTTCTGGCTGTCCATCTCTTCCATTATTTTCTTGTTTGCTCTTCAGCCAGCTTTGTTACACAGTGGTATTCTCTGTGAAGGTGTCCACTTTTGTGAGGTCATTCCTAATGCTGCCTTTGGTGGCTTCTGCCTTTTTCTGATTTCTCTTGTCTAATATTGTTACCCTTGCAAAGCTCCAACTTTAGCTTTCCTCAACCTCTTGTATTGTCTTGTCTCCAGTTTTTTAGAATGTGCGTGCATGCTTGCCTTGGTTTCCCCCACTTTCTTTCTGACCCTCCATTGTTTTTTTCTGTAGTTAGGTGGGATGCAGCAGAACCCAGGATGCCTCTGGGACTCAGTGTTCAGTAGGTCCTCGGCGTTGGTGTCAAGGTGATTTGCTCAGACATGGAGGGATCCCCAGGTCTGCAGAGGTTTGATTTATAGAGACGAGAAGGGAAGGGAATTGGAGTAGATTGTCCTGGACACTATTCACATGGCCACTCCAGGTGGTCACACATCTGACCACTGCACTCCCAGCCTGAAGATGTTGGGGTGTCAGGGCACCCAGCAGGCAGGGGCAGCCTCAGCAGCTCATATCCCCATGAATCATCCCTGGCCCTGCTTTCGGGAGCTGACTCCATGAGGAGCTGGCCTCTTGATCAAGAAGTAGCCTTGCTCCTGTGGTTTAATATTCTTTTAATGTGTCTTTTATGGCTGCTGCTTTCCGTCTTTTGGGTTTAGGAGCTGCCACACCACAGTTAGAGAAATCAGACAATAATTGTCTCAGACTCCCATTGTTGTGGAATAATTCATCTCTCGCTGCCTTCTAGAAATGCCAACGCAGTGTAATGCTAGCGGAAGGTGTGCTCCTGTGCAGAATCCAGCTCCCACACCCAGCTGGGGCTTCCCCAGCGAGGCTGTCAGTGGTGTAGGAGGCAGCCTGGGCTCAGCTCTGGAGACCCCATCTGCCCCTTGGACCATCTGAGGACAACCCGTGGAATCTCTCCCCAGGAAAATACACCTGTGCAGGTGCCTACAGTTTTGTATGACATTCAGAGCTCTCATGGCTTCTGCTCCTGAAGCTTATGTAGGGTCCCAGGTTAAGAACTCCTTCTTTGGAGCAAAAAGTAGTATAAAAATTCAGAATGGTTCTCAGGGGACTTTGCTACTGCTCAGGGGTCAGGAGCATTCCTGGCTCTGCCTAGGGATTCATGTATGTGGAAAGAATGCTGATGATATATCTAGATCACAGAGCCCTGCTCTATGAAACAGCTTCATATACTTAGGAGGAAGTGGCTCTGTGTGTGTGTGTGTTATTTTTAATTTCTATGATTATAAATTTGAAAATCATGCATGATATAAATTTGAAAATCATGCATGACTCTAGCCCCCAGTAAGAGCAGATTTGGAACCACTGCTTCCTATCTATATTCTGAAATGGGGTCCTCTCCTGTTTCTCTAATGTCTTCCCCAGCAGCCCCTTGCCCCTTTATTCCTCCACTACCTAGAATTATGGGCCCACGGTGCATGTCCCTACTAGATGCTGCCTCATGTGACTCCATGACTGCGCCCTGCCTTTTCAAACAAATTAGGAGAAGCCCAAGGGGTTTGCCTCTTGGTTTGATAGACGAGGCAGCAAAAGCCCAATTAAGTCATTCTGTCCTCTGGGCACCTGCTCTCAAGACAGCAAGAAGGCTTGCTCTTTCTACTGTCCCACAAAATCATGTCAGCCCAGTATCCTTTGATTGAATGGTGATCACCTCGACTCCCTGCAGCCCCCAAATCTAAACTAGTCGAGGGCTGCAGACCCTGTGCACATAGGCAGTGGGGAAGAGAGCTGGTTCATGCGCTAGATTGAAGCATGAAGAGAGAAGTGCTGAAGTGAAGGGGCCCCTCCCATCCTTGGATTGGCAGATCTGGGAGTCCATCCAGGGCAGGGCGGAACCTGGACTTGGACTCGTCACACCCTTCTCCCTCCAGCCAGCATATGCTCCTGGAAAAGATGCCACCAGCACCGCCTCACAAGCTGCAGACGTGGGAACCCTGATGTGGCCTATTTATTATTTATTCAACTTTGACACCACATTAAGCAACCTCCTGAGGGAAGTGCAATTGGATTCACATGAATTAAAGCACACACAGGGACGAGACCACAACAGGAACGATTTAATTTAAAATGGTAGAGTGACGTCACAGTGTAAGCAGAGGCCAGCTTCCAAATGAAACAAAAAGGAAGCTTTTCTATCAAAAGCGAGAACTCGGCGAAACCTCAGCCTGTCAGATGGAGAGGCATCTGCAGACATGGAGCACACGTGTGTTACCAAGCGGGGCTGAGGAGTCTTCAGCTGAACCGTGCACCTGAAGATGCCCATGACTCCAGGATCAGATAGAAACTACTGAGCTTGGCACCTGGGGCTCTGGAAATCCAGACACTAAGTTGTCCTCCTAGCACCACTTCCCTGGAAACCCGTATTTGGACATGCCCACATCCTTCCGGCTTTGTGCCTCTTGTCTGGATTTCTTGGGACAGACGCAGCAAAGCCTCACATGTTCTGAGAAGTGACCTGGCCTTCCACTGACGTTCTGTGAGTCCACCCTGGGTGTCTAAGCATTACTCAACGTATCCTATAGCATTTTTGGCTTTTGTCTGTTTGATCTGTTTTTAATATGAATGTGAGATCCATGTACACAGAAAATGATTTACAACATAGATCACCGCAGGCATTTCTGGTCCATGATACAAACATTGAAGGTTGATGGCCGAGCCCTCACAGCCCCCTTTGACATCTGCAGGTGTCACCCACAAACACTGAGGGTCACCCCCCCTCTCCTGAGGCTGTTCCTGTCCCACCCAGCATGCACACCCTCACGGGCCTCCCTGCCCTGCTGCCTGATCCTAATTTTCCCCAACGCACTGAATGTCTGTGATTTACAACCTGGTGACACATTCTGAAAGGTTAGACCCGTTATTCTTTTCATTTAATGCAGGAACTGTGTCTGTGGTCAGAGTAAAATCTGAAGGATATAAAGGGATGAAAGGTGTTTAATCAAAAGGGCCTGTTGCTAGGTGGGCTAGCAGGCAGAGGATTTTGAAGGCTTGGGGAGAGAAAACTTAAAGCTGAGGTCTGGTGCCCTAGGCTCGCAATGTTGAAGCATGATAAGAACCTGTTTTGGTTTTGTTGGGATCTGGTATCATGATCAGATAAAGCTGCTCAGGGTGCAAGGCCATAGCCTACAGGAGCATGAGGCTCCAGCCTCCAAGAAGTGTAGCTGGGGCCGGGGCAGAGAACTAAAATTGGGTGCTGAGAGCTCAAACTAATGAAACCAACTATTTAAGCCTCTGCTGTTTGCCTAAAGCTGTGCTAAGGTTTGTGGAAGATAAATAAAAGAAAAAGATATCACTCATAGCCTAATGGAGATTGATATTTGGATAAGGCATCTCTATATAAAGTAATCAAAGAAAGTTATTACAGAAGTTTAGGGAGGAAAGAGAGTGTTATCTTTTCATTTTAAAGTCAGGGGATCAACTCTAAATGGTTCCTAAAGCCCAGAAAGATTAAACAATTGACTCGATAATTAAGCATTGATTTAGTGTTAAAGTGACCAGAATGAGTGAAATTAACTAAAGGTGTCATGGTCAGGGAAGAGGCTTTGCAGAAATGGAAGGAAACAGCCCTCAATGAAGAGGACATGGAGTAGAAAATTCTAGAATCCCTAACAAGCACACAGGAGAAAAGGCAAGGCCAAGGTCTTACTGCCTCAGCCAGTGAAAACACAAGCTGCTTTTAGAGATGGATGGATGGATGGATGGATGGATGGATGGATGGGGGAGTGAATGAATAAATGGATGTATACATGGGTGAATGCATAGATTAATGGATGGATGGATGGATGGATGGATGGATGGATGGATGGATGGATGGACAGATGGATGGAAGGATAGGTGAGTGGGCAGGTGGATTGGTGGGTGGGTAGATGGATGGATGGACAGGTGGGTGGTTGGGTGGGTGAGTAGATGGATGGATGAATGGATGGTTGGGTGGAGAAATAAATGGATAAATCGATTGATAAGTGGGTGAATAAATGGATGGACAGATGGACAGATGGATGGATGGATGGATGGATGGATGGATGGATGGATGGATGAGTGAGTGAATAAATGGATGTATACATGGGCGAATGCATAGATTGACGAATGGATGGGTGGATGCATGGATAAGTGGATGGATGGATAGATGAATGGGTGAGTGAATGGGCGGATGGATGGATGGATTGGTGGATAAATGGACAGACTGGTCGGTGGATTGATGAATGGACAGATGGGTGAATGGATGGGTGGGTGGACGAATGAATGGATGCAAAGAGGAAGGAAAGGAGGGAACTATAGGTGGGTGGATGAAGGCAAGCGGGAGGTCTGTGGTTGGATGGACAGATGGAGGGACAAATGAACTGCCACCATCCAGTGGAGACAGTGACAGCGGAAATTATTCTAAGTGCAGATCATAGAGCTGTGAAGTCACCATGTCTTCAATGTGGAAGAGGATTCTAAGGCCCGTAAGTTATCACTTCTTATTTTACAAAGAAAAAAAGAATGTTCCCTCTCACTTAGGTGAAGCTTTATGCGAACTGTATGCCA
Source organism: Nomascus leucogenys (assembly GCF_006542625.1). Lineage (NCBI taxonomy): Eukaryota > Metazoa > Chordata > Mammalia > Primates > Hylobatidae > Nomascus > Nomascus leucogenys. Next base: position 2,396,894 of record NC_044387.1, read on the forward strand.
GAGTGAGTTTTGGAAAAAACACAGAGCAGAGAACCTGGCTCTCCACTGCAGCAGGGAAAGTGGGGCTGCTCCCTGATGGGACACTTTCCCACCTCCTATCAAAGTCCAAGATTCGGGGGGTTGCTTTACCTGCTTGAGTAACCCTAACAAGTAACAGTGACTTCTTGGTAAACAGTAGCTGCCAAATAAGTGTCAGTTGAGTGACTAAGTGAGTGATTGATTAAATGATGCCCTTCACAAGCTGACCCAAGCTCTCCCAACACACCCCCTCCACACTTCCGTGGGCTGCACTGCTGCACTGACCACAGCTCTCAAGTGTGCCAGTATTCTGGACAAGAATAGGAAACACTGGGCATAGCGGGTAAGTAGGGGATGGTGGAGAGGCTGGATTCCCAATCTGATCTCCTTCCCGTTCCCTTAATGGTTCAACAAAGGCAGACCCAGCAGCATTTGCTCCTTGATCATCTAGAAGACTGACAACACCCTGGGCACTGGGAGGGGTGCTGAGCTTCCCCAACATGGGACCTGGGCCCCAGGATGTGTGATGAAATGGCACTGCCTGTACCTGCAGATGCAAGCTCCCACAGCCCTGCCTGAGGCTCTCTCCTCACCCCTCCCCTTCGTCTATTCTGTCCCCTCCTCCTTCTTCCTCCCTGTCTCTGTTTCCTTGAGTAAGCTTGTTTCTTCAGCAACCCCAGGGAGCAATGCTGCAGCAGAGCAAACAGACCTTAGGCATAAATCCTGTGCATTGTAAACACGATGGTAAACAACACAAATCATTTGACCCGTATGAGTTTTTGCCTCGGGTGTATGTGTGTGTGCCTGTGAATAGCAATGTGAAATTTCAACCATGCAGACACAGAGTGCATGCCTGCACACACACACACACACACACACAGCATTATATTGAATTCCCACAAAGCAATTAATGAAATGTAATACTGGGGCTATTTCTGTACAATGGACTTCATGGAATGAAACAAACATGTTTTAATACCTGGCAGGTGGAGAGCATTGCTCCATCTTCCACTCTTCTGCCAGGTCTCTCCAACCTCCATTTCAGTCCACATTTCCAGTTCTCAACAACTTGCCAGTAAAATCTAGCCCCACCAGGACCACTGTCAATCCAGTTTCATCCCCGGAACAAGTGTCTGCCCCAGAGTCCTCCAGATCCCAAAGGTCTCTGTGGGCAACTAGTATTGTATTTCTTTGATGCCAAGGAACACCGTCCTCTCCATCCCCCAAAATACATATTGATTAAGATTTGCCATAAAATGCTTTCTCAGGAGTGTTATGTGAATGAATAAAGCATCTTATATTAATACTTGAGGCAAAGCAACACAGAAATGAGAGAGATAGTATGGTTTAGGGGAGAAGATAAAACCTTTCTCCAGTAACAAACCTATAAACAAGAGTATTCCAAAAGCAGTCAGGCCATCATATTTGTCCAGTGGCAGGACAGAGCCCTCCTGCCTCTCCCACTGGTGTGCATGGATGGTGCCCTGGATTTGTGCACCATCCACTGCTTAGGGATGACCTCCCCAGGGTTGTAAACCTTGAGCATCCCTGACAACTGGAAAACACTTACCTCTGGTCTCTTCTTCCAATTTCATTCCCACATATTCTTTGAGACACACACATACAACTGAGAACACGCAGCTCATCCAGCCCATCTGAAATTTGATTGCATTTGTTGTAACCTCTAAGGGCTGCAAGGACAGGGAGGCTCCAGAGAAGAGGTTGTGACAGGAGTCGATGATTCCTCCTAGGCCTGAATGCTTGAGTGTGGGCTTTCCAAATTGAATTCTCACTGGCACATCAGGCTGTGCAAAAGGGGTAAAGATATAAGCACTCTCGTCTTAAGGACTTTAGGGTATCTTGCAGCAAGGATTTATTTCCTCAAGAAATAGTGGTGTCTTCTAATCACATTGTTGGTGTTATTTTCAGTAGCTGAAGTTTTCAACTCAAGATGGCCACGCTGATTATCACACAGGTTTGTTAAGTTCTAATCTGTGCTGGATTCCAGTTCAACAAATATTTTTGAGTACATATAGAAGCTAGGAACTGTAGCTGGGCGCAGTGGCTCACACCTGTAATCCCAGCAGTTTGGGAGGACGAGGCAGGTAGATCACCTAAGGTCATGAGTTCAAGACCAGCCTGACCAATATGGTGAAACCCCATCTCTACTAAAAATACAAAAATCAGCCAGGTGTGATGATGCACACCTGTAATCCAAGCTACTTGGGAGGCTGAGACGGGAGAGTTAATTGAACCCGGGAGGCAGAGGTTGCAGTGAGCCAAAATAGAGAAGGACGTGCACATTGAATGTTGGAGACATAACGCCCAGCCAGCGGAATTACAACTTAGACCAAGAAAGCGTGGGGGAACTTATCAAATAGCACTCACTAAATTCAGATTCTCTCAGACCTATTTTATTTTAGAACATAGGATTAATAGAAAGAAGATGATAAAAGCTGCACTTGGAGTGAAATCTTTGAAAACTACTGGTTTTAACGTTTTCTAGCAGAACCAGATGCTTCAGCACCTTGGAGAGCTCCACAAAACCCACAGACCCGGGCCCCCCAACCACAAGAAATATAATAAAATACTGCTTTGAAACTCCGTTTCAGCACTTAGCTACATAAATAAAAGTTCCAGGAAGAATCAATCTTAGAACCAACAGGGAGATGAGCACTTCCACAGAGTTTCATCAGCTTCCAAATAATATTTAAATATGAGAACATGAGGCCTAGCTGGGCCTCTGGTGAAATCTCTGTAATAGCATTCTTGTAATAAATGCTGAAATTCATGCAAGCATGGCCTGCCCCCTTCACGGATCGCAATTCATAATTGTTGCTGATTGTCACAAACCATGGGGCTCTGAACCAAAATCCAATGGAGCCAGTGCATGTGTGTGCATGAGTGTGTGCACGTGTGTGTGTGCATATAGGAAGGTGTGCACTCGTGTGTGTGTGTATGCAGGTGTGTGGGCATATGTGTTTGCAACTCATTTTTAGACATGTGTCTCGGCTTTTTCTCCAGCTGGGAATTTCAAATTACTTGTGAGAAAATCTGTAAGGTTAAACATGTGGATTTTGGAACGTGAGAACAAAGAACGAATACTGATACATTTTGGCTTATTATTTTGACAGTTTTGAATTCCCACAGTAGTCTTACAACCAAATCTTGTGAAAGTGTTTATTCTGTTCCGTTGACCAGAATGAGTAACAAACCTGAGAAATGCTTTTGTGTCGTACATTGTGAAGTGCATTGTAAAGGCCCTCAGGTTAGCAAAAGTTGTCCTCAGCTGTGGAGCTGACTGCAGTGTGTCACTGACATTAGCAACTGGACTTCGTTTGATGAGCAGGCTGAACCTCTGGACATTAAAAAGAGTCTTCACGGCTGGGTGCAGTGGCTCACGCCTGTAATTCCAGCACTTTGGGAGGCCGAGGCGGGTGGAATCACGAGGGCAGGAGATCAAGACCATCCTGGCTAACATGGTGAAGCCCGGTCTCTACTAAAAATACAAAAAAATTAGCTGGGCATGGTGGCAGGCGCCTATAGTCCCAGCTACTCTTGAGGCTGAGGCAGGAGAATGGTGTGAACCTCGGAAGCGGAGCTTGCAGCGAGCCAAGATCGCGCAACTGCACCCCAGCCTGGGCGACAGAGCAAGACTCTGTCTAACAAAAAAAAAAAAAAAAAAAAAGAGTCCTCACAATGATGGCTTTTTCACAACATGAAGAATAGACTAGGTTTTCTCATCCTTTGAATGGGAATGAAAATAAAATGACCTTGCAAGGTTCTTGTGAAGCTCAACTTGGAAAATCAATGTGAAGCATTTAATACACTGCCTAGGACCAGTCAGCCCTTAATATGCGATTGTTATTATGTTTAGTCTTATCATGTGAGGGTAGAGGAATTCTGGGGCATCTTCCAAGGTGGCTTCGTATGCTCATTGTGTGTGTGTGTGTATGGTGTATGTGTGTGTGGTTTTGTATCTATGTGAGTGCCACACAGAGACAAAGAATAATGAGTGGGGTGCAAATTATGACTGGAAGAGAGTGATCCCAAGTAAGAGAATGACCACGTCCATGCACAGGGGAAAATATGGCCAGGAGTTGATAAAAATACATCATGAGAAAAGAAGCGCTTAATCACTCACCATAACTCAGAACTGGAAACCAGCTGAGAGATGACAGATAGGAAAAGTTAAGTAGAAAGAGGCTTAGTGTATTACACAAAGCCACTCAAGAATCAATGGGCAGAACCATGGTTGCAATTCTTCCTCAATGTGCAACAGCCCCTCTCCTGCACTACAGACCTCCCTGACGCTTACACAACAGGTGCACTCACTCAGGGAACAGCCAACTAGTGCTGTTCAACATGGGCGCCACTATGCTCTTGGGTCTGGTGCTCGCTGGCACACAAAGGCTTGCATAAGTATCCATGCCTCAGCCAGAAAGTTTCTCTAAGAGCCATGACAGCCTCCTGACTGAGCAATAACACAGAGTCAGAGACTGGTAAGACTACATACCCTGAGTATCATCTCCCCTAGTCCCTGGGGATCAGAGAGGCGTGGAGTGCACCAGGATCCAGCCATTCACTCTACGGCTTCCTGGCTGAGTGTACGCAACCGTCATTTATTTCTTCCTTGCTTGCCTCAGAATGTTAGTATGAATCTCCGTTGAAATCATGGCTAAAAGAATGGGCCACATACTTGTAAATTATATCATCATCGTTCATTCATTAAACTGTGTATTAAATACCTACTCTGTTCCAGGCATTAGCCTCAGTATTGGAAATACATTAAAGAACCATCTCGCTAATGTCCCTAATGTTGTGGCATTGGCATTCCAGTGCAGGCGACAGAAAAAAAATACACAGCATATCAGGCGATGGTACAAGAGATAGATAAAAATAAAGCATGGTAAATGGTGTGAGGAGTGCCAGGGTCGAGGTTGGATTGCCATTTCAAACAGGACCATCAGGGAAGGTCTAACTGATAAGGTGAAATTGAGCAGAGACCTGGAGGAAATGAGGATGCAGCAATTGCCCGTCCTCTGGTCGGAGTCATTGAAGATGATGGTCCATTTTAAATCCCCTGCACTACTCATCAAATTTTATTCCTCCGTCAAAGCCTGCAAAAACTTTTCAAGAAGTTTCAAAGAACTTTTCGTCTGCAGGAAAACGCAGTAGCAGCTCTGCTTTAGAAGTGCTGAGAAATGAACAGCTCCTCTGGCTGTAAACTTAATGCCTGCAATTTACTGTGTACCCATATTAGGTAGTAAAATAAATAGACCACATTGCCTGGACGCAGACAAAGCTTATACATGAAGGCAGAGCATGCAGAAAGCAATCAAGTTCTCATGAAAAAAATGCAAGATGTCAGCAAGACAGTTATGAGCTATGTGATCATAGGTAAGTCACTTAAAAATCTCCAAGTCTCAGGTTTTCAGCAGGATAAAATAGGGTGACAACTGCTACACCTTGTATGTCAAGCAGCTGAGGTGTGAAGACATGATGAATGAGTAAATGCTCATATTCTGAAGTCAGCACCCTGAGAGGGCCCTGGGCTGGGTGCAGGAGAGACTTGGAGCTAAAAAGGCTGTGGTCTCTGTACGTGAGTTGCTGACAACATAGAGGATAAACAGATGTAAACGAAACCACGGCCAAGATGACCCTGAAATCCAAAGGATGAACTTTCATTTTTGGCATACGGTGGGTTACTTACAGTGGAAAATCTCCTACTTTATAAGTTAAATAGGCTAAAATAAATTTTAAATTTACCTTTTAAGAGCATCATGGAGTTTAAACTAAAGTACAGAAAATCCTCCTTATACAAGTCCAGTAAGAGAACGCTGGTGTGTGTGTGCTGCCTTAAAGGTATTTTATATCCCAAGGACCCAGGAGACTTGAGTTATGAGGGTAGCATGGGAGTGGCTCCAGGTGAGTATCTGTAACTATGTCCCTTAAATGAATGCTACCTCCTCATGGAAAAAACAAATGGAGTGGAAAAAAATTTCCCTTCAAGGCTACCAGGAGGGACTTTGCTCTGGATACTAGGAATAAAACAGGAGGAACCGCTGAGAATGAGGAGCTGTATTCCAGGTGAATACATTTGTTGACATTGGTATCAGTTGGTATCACTCCCAAGTACATTGTCGATGCAAACGCACACTCTTTCTTGTGGTCCCACTCCTCAACAACTACCTCCCAGGACATCCATGGGATTTCAAACAACACAATCTCTCAGTTGAATCATCGAAAGAGTAAAACCAAATAAAACGCAGCAAGAGTGAACGGGATCAGGGAAAACAAACAAACGGAAGAATTATACACTCAATGACTTTATATTTTGAAAGAACACAAAATAGGAGTGCTTAAAAAATTTAGAGCAATAAATGTTTCAGTGAAGATATGAAAAGAATAAGACAATTAAAAAGATAAGGAATATCTCATACAGAACGTTCAAGATGAAACATCTCATCAATGACATTTACTTTCAAATGTATCGGCTGAAGTCAAGCGTTAAAATATCTGAACAGGGCTGGATGCGGTGGCTCACACCTGTAATCCCAGCACTTTGGGAGGCTGAGGTGGGCAGATCACAAGGTCAGGAGATGGAGACCATCCTGGCTAACACGGTGAAACCCTGTCTCTACTAAAAATACAAAGAAATTAGCTGGGCGTGGTGGCGGGGGCCTATAGTCCCAGCTACTCGGGAGGCTGAGGCAGGTGAATGGCGTGAACCCGGGAGGCAGAGCTTGCAGTGAACCGAGACCATGTCACTGCACTCCAGCCTGGGTGACAAAGCGAGACTCCATCTCAAAAAAAAATTTATGTATATATATATTTATATTTTATATATATTTATTATTTCATATATATTATATACTATATATTATATATTTATATGTAATATATAATATTTATATATTTTTATATATTATATATTTATATATTATAATATATTATATATATACATTTATATATTATATATTTATATATTATAATATATTATATATATACATTTATATATTATATATTTATATATTATAATATATTATATATACATTTATATATTATATATTATATATATATAATTTTTTTTAGAGATATATATATATATATATACCTAAACAGAGAACAAGTGTAGTGGAAGATATGTCTCAGTTAGTTGTCCAAAGGGCAGCACATAGAGACTGAGACACGGGAAATATGAAAGGAAAGTTGAGAGGAGTGGAAGATAGAGTGAGGCAGACTGTCTACATATCAATAGGACTTCCAGAAAAAGAAAAGAATGAAGGAGAAACAGGGCAGAAGAAAGAGAGGGAGGAAGAGACAGAAAAAAAAAAGGAATCCAGAGAGTATTGAACATAACACCAAAAAAGTTTTTAGAACTAATTAAAATTAGGAATCCTCATAGACTAAGAGCCTAATTCCAACCTGGAGAAATACAAATCAATTAATATCAAGCTACATCAGTGAAGGACCATGAAATTCAAAGGCAAAGAAGATGATAAAAGAACTCAGATTACTTACAAGGAAATGACTTATGACAACAACGCACATATTAAACATGACAATGGAAACCAAAAGAAGGAGAAGTTCTATCTTCAAAGAGGCACCTCAGCATTTTCAACTGCGATGCTATCATTCAGCAATAAAGGTAAAGGACATTTCAGATAATTAACCCTGATAGCGTTTATACCACTACAGACATCTCTAATATGTTTATTTCAGAGAGAAAGAAAATGATACAAGAGGAGTGTTGAGTAAAAAAATGATAGCCATGTTAGTAAACCCCCCCCACCCAAAACCAGTAACTACAGAGAATAAGAAAGACCTGTTTATTTCTGGAGCTAAAAGATCTACATTGCTGCTAATTCATCATCCCAATAGGTTTTGGGACACCACCAGATGAATACCCGTACAATTCCCCATTGTAAACCTGAATGGCACATCCCTTGTGCCAGACACTCTGGTGGGAACAGCACTTTCCAGGATTAAAAAATACCCGACCCTTCCTTCCATGAACCTGAACCACCTTAAAAATGAAGGGCCTGGCTGGGTGCGGTGGCTCATGCCTATAATCCCAGCACTTTGGGAGGCCGAGGAGGGTGGATCATTTGAGATCAGCCTGGCCAACATGGTGAAACCCCATCTCTACTAAAAATAATAATTTAAAAAATCAGCTGGGTGTGGTAGCGTGTCTCTGTAAGCCCAGCTACTGGGGAGGCTGAGGCAGGAGAATCGCTTGAACCCAGGAGGTGGAGGTTGCAGTGAGCCGAGATGGCACCACTGCACTCCAGCCTGGGTGACAGAGTGAGACTCCGCCTCAAAAAAAAAAAAAAAAAAAAATAGATAAATAAATAAAGGGCCTGTAAACAGAACATTGTGCCAGCTGGATGTTCGGTATCTCCAGCCCTTTATGTGGATTATCCCCTGCACTTCTCACAACAACCCCACAAAATACACCCTGGGGGGATGGCCAAGGCCTGGTCTTCCTGGCTTTCAGTCTTGCCCACTTCCACCAAGTTCATTACACTACAGACAGAATCTCTTTCTTAAATGGACTTCTCTCTGAAGTGCTTCTGTAGTAAATCACTTTAGTGGGGACCACGCCCTTCGAGATCCACTTCTAGCTCCTTTGTCTGGTTTCTGTGGCTCTTTATCTCTGGCCTCTGGTCTTTGCAACCTTAACTCCCACCTCTGATATTGGGCTCCAGCCCAGCTCTTTCTACAACACACACATACATACATGCTCACACACACACATCTGCAATCACACACGCATGCAGAAGCGCAGACATGCATTCGCGCACACACTCACTCACACTCACGTTACGCTCTGTGTCTTCTGTCACTGACCCGCTCTCCACCACTCTGGGCTCTGCATATGGCCTTGGCCCAACAGAGCCTGTCATCTTCTGCAAAACCTTCTGTGTCCCTCTTTCTTCCAGCCTGCCTGGCTTTTTGTTTTGGACTCAATGTTTGTTTCCTCCCAAATTCCCAGGTTGAAGCCCTCGCCGTCAGTGTGGTCATATGTGGAGATGGAGTCTCAAATGGATTAGTTCAGGTTAAATGGAGTCGTGGGGAGGGCCTAGGAATCCCTTAGGGATAGGATTAGTGCCCTTCCAGGAAGAGACCTCAGGGAACTCACTCTCTCTCTGAAGGTGCAGACACCAAGGAAAGACCACACAAGCACACAGTGGGAGGGTGTGTGTCTGACACCCAAAGGGACAGCCCCCACCAGGCCCCAGCCCTGCTGACACCTCCATCTTGGACATCTGGCCTGCAGGACTGTGAGAAAAATAATTTCAGTTGTTCAAACACCCAGTGTGTGGTGTTTTGATACAGCAGCCTGAGCTGACTAAGATACTGTGACCTTACATGGGGTGCGCATGTCATCCCGTGCCCAGGACTATCAGTGCACCAGTCACTGTGCATATCACTTTCCAGTTCCTCCTTCATCCCCTCTGTGTCCCACGATGGGCTTGAGGGCCAGAGATGTGTTTTATTGACTTTGTATCTTCTGCACAATGCAGTATAATAAGAACAAAGTGGCCTCAGTGCTCAGGAAAAGTTTAACAAGTGAACCAAAGACTCCCTTTAGTCACAACAGTCCTCTGGATGAGGCAGAGTAGGGCACAGAGATTGAGGTTGTCTGTCCAAAGATGCAAACATATACATGGGTCTAGTTACAAGACAAAGCGTCTGCACATGACAAAAATCACCCTCTTCCTCCTTCTTCTTCCCCTCCTCCTCCTCCTCCTCCTCCTTCTTCTTCTTCTCCTTCTCCTCCTCCTCCTTCTTCTCCTTCTCCTTCTCCTTCTTCCTTCTTCTTCTTCTCCTTCTTCCTTCTTCTTCTTCTTCTTCTTCTTCTTCTTCTTCTTCTTCTTCTTCTTCTTCTTCTTCTTCTTCTTCTTTTTTCTTTTTTTTTGAGATAGAGTCTCACTCTGTCACCCAGGCTGGATGGAGGAGAGCAGCGCCACAATCTCAGCTCACTGCAACCTCCGCCTCCCGGGTTCAAGTGATTCTCCTGCCTCAGCCTCCTGATTAGCTGGGATTACAGGCACATGCCACCTCGCCTGGCTAATTTTTTGTATTTTTAGTAGAGATGGGGTTTCTTCATGTTGGCCAGGCTAGTCTTGAACTCGTGACCTCAGGTGATCCGCCTGCCTCAGCCTCCCAAAGTGCTGGGATTATAGGTGAGAGCCACTGCACCTGGCCACCTTCCTTCTTTATTGGTGTTCTTTGTGCTTTTTGGCTTCTTTGTCATCTAAGATTAATATTTATCTAAATAATTATTTTCAAATAATGTATCAAGAAAACCTCAATATCTCAAGCATAAGCCTTCTGACTCACACAGGAAATTCTGCATATTTTCATAACCATTCATCAAATCCACGCTGGCTTGAGATGTGGAGGAACACAGCTCCCACAACCCCCTCCTGGTGAGTTCAGTTCATTTACTTATTCACTGTGCATGATATGTGGGGTCCTGGCCTGTATCCCTGTCAGAGGACACAGGGGAGCTTCTGAGAGCTGCTGGACACTGAGTGGACACCGAGCATGTGGGGATTGCTGAGGCGAGGGCTTGCCTCACCTGTCACCAGGAAAGCCAAGCGTGCATGGATTTAGTCTAGAAACTTCCCCCCAATTGTTCATTTAAAGATGTTCTTCATCCTTGAGGAATCTCATTTGACCCAGCAATCCCATTACTGGCTATATACCCAAAGGATTATAAATCATTCTACTGTAAAGACACATGCTACTATAAAGACATATATGTTTATTGCAGCACTACTTACAATAGCAAAGACCTGGAACCAACCCAAATGCCCATCAATGATAGACTGAATAAAGAAAATATGGCAAACACACACCATGGAATACTATGCAGCCACAAAAAAGAATGAGATCATGTCCTTTGCAGGGACATGGATGTAGCTGGAAACCATCATCCTCAGCAAACGAACACAAGAACAGAAAACCAAACACTGCATGTTCTCACCCATAAGTGGGAGTTGAACAACGACAACACACGGACACAGGGAGGGGAACATCACACACCGGTGCCTGTTGAAGGGGAGGAGGGCAAGGGGAGGGAGAGCATTAGGACAAATACCTAATGCATGCGAGGCTTAAAAGCTAGATGACGGGTTGATAGGTCCAGCAAACCACCATGGCACGCGTATATCTGTGTAACAAACCTGCACGTTCAGCACATGTATCCCAGAACTGAAAGTAAAATAAAATTTTTAAAAAACCCCAACAAACAAACAAACAAAAAGTTCTTCTCCCCACACCTCTGAAAAGAGGCTTTGCTTTCCTCTTGGATCACTTTCAGAGAGACAGCACCTCCTTTTGTTTTCGATGGGTTGAGATGGGTTTCTTCATGTGGACTTGGCCGATGGACTCTTTGACTGGTTTAAAGAAACGTGTCCTGTGCTGATTTGGCACAAAACTCACATTACGTCTTCTTTAAAAGATTCTGAAGTGCACGTCCCATGTTGCCGTCCCAGTGGATTGCACGTAATTGCACAATTAACAACATATTTTCACAGTCTCCACCTTGCAAAGGAGTAGGGTCCTGTACTTTGTAGTTTCTTCCAGACATTTTAAAAATAGAAAAACTTACTTGGAAGAAGATTTCCTATTAGAACAGCAAAGAAAACCCCAAGTCTGTGGGGAAGTATTTGAAGCCCAAATTCTGTAATGATTTTTAAGTTCAAAGTCAGGCTGCTCTACTCTTGCTAATGAGGTGCTCCAGCCTTGAGCTCCACAGGTGGCTGCTACGATCTCATTAAAATGGAGGTGCCTGTTTCTATATTAAAGTGTTATCTGCCAGCCCCTCTCCACTTGGGGTGAGTCAATTAATACGGGCAGAGATTTTTAAGGCTGCAATGACTCCAGTTATCAAGGCCCCTCTCCAAACCAGACAGCAGGCCCGGGGGGAGGAGACAGACGCAGGGCGGTGTTGATGTAGGTGACACCTCTCTCCTCACCCTGAGAGTGTGGCTCCCCTTCAGGAGACTTGATAACAGCCTCATGAGAACACAGATACACACCATGAATCATAATTAGACTCTGCATTGGAAATGACGTTCAGTCCAGTGATTTCTCTGTCACCTGGGGGCTGGGACGGTCACCAGAGAACATGAATTTCGGCCCAGAACTTGCCGTTGCTGGCCATCCGGCACCCAGGTCCCTCACAGAAGAGCGTCACTTTGTGGAGTCTCAGGCTGAAGACACCAGCGCCCTCCCCCATGGCTGTGCCCCGTAAGTTGCCTTTGCAAGAGGCGTCTCTGTCAACCCCCCTTGCTTTCTGCTCTCTCGGCCTCAGAGTGCAAACCCCTTGAAGATCGATGGAAGCTGTAGCTCTGTGAGCTCTGGTGGGTCTGGCACCGTGGTTCACACATGGAAAGTGAAGCTCAGGAGAGGTCTCTGTCTGCTTAAAGGTATGCCTCATCCTCTTTCCCTTCCTCTATAAATTATAAAATTCTGATGATGGAATTGAAGACCTCCCAAGATTCAAGATGTTTCCCCAACCCGCTTTGCTGGCCTCAGCAGACCTCACCGTCCCACGCTTGTGGTGGGCACCATACACCGTGATCTGCAGATCCCATTTCTTCTTTCCCCAAATGCCCTCCCGATTCTCTGATCAGACCAACTGCCAGTGAACCCCCAAATGCATCCTCGGACACTTCCTTAGTCTTCCAGGAGAAGCTGGTCTCTGTCTCTTCCCTGGAACCTCAGCCAGCGTGAGCAGGGACCTCTAGGACACCCCAGCACCCACCGTGGTAACTACCTGCTTTGCATGGTGGCTCTGCCTCCAGATGCCCTCTCCACCCTTCCAGACCCAGCTCGAGGGCCCTCTTCTAAAAAGACCTCCCTGTAACTGTGCCTTCCTCAGCTGGGGCTGCCATAGCCAAAGGCCACAGACGGGACCTAAACAGCAGACATTTATTTTCTCACAGCCCTGCCAGCGGGAACTCTGTGATCAAGGCGTGGCCGTGTTGGGTCCTGGTGCTGCTCCACCTCCTACTTTACAGGTGTGTCCTCTCATGGAGCAGAGAGGGGGAACTTTTTATGTCTCTGTATAAAGACGTGAATCCCATTGCATAAGCCCGACTCTAATGACCTCTTCTAACCCCAACTGCCTCCCCAAAGCTCCACCTCCTAATTACCATCACAGTGGGGGCTAGTGCTTCAACACCTGAATCTGTGGGGCATAAACACTGTGGGGACCCTGGCACCCTGGGCGGTGCCATCTCCAGGTGGGTGCATGCTGTCCTCCCATGGGTTTCCCTGGCCCTTGAATCCTGCAGCCACTCTTCCTGGACACATGGCCTTACATTACGGGTTGTTACAGGCAGGTTTATGGCCCATTCTTCCAGGAAGTCACCTCCATCATGAATGCCCCTAAATACCTCTCTTCTCTGACTCTTGTTTCCTATTTTAATTAGAAACATAAATTAAGGTATTCGAGGGCCACTACCTATTTTAAGTGCTTTAATATTGTGTGACCAGTGACATCATGAGCTATGGGTGGCAAGGAGGGGCACACAGCCCATTCCTGTCCCCAGTCAGGCCCTTGGCTGGCTCCCCTGAAACGCCCAGGTGGGAACGAGCCTGGTTTCTACTTGGGCAGAGCCAGATGTAAGTCCTGGCTTGAGCTGCAGGCAACTCTGTGTCTTGGGAAGTTGCCCTTCCTGAACCCAGCTCATCAAGCCAGGAGCCACATTCGTAGTGTACCATGGTGCCCTGTAAGGTGCCAACAGACGCCAGCTCCGACATCACCCATTGGCCCCACATAACACTTAGCCCGAGGGATTTTCCATGAGGAAACTGCAGTGGGTAGGGAGAGAGGGAGGGAAGGAACCCATGTCACAGGATGCCTGCTAAGTGCCGCTTGCTTCGCTGGGGTCTCATCCCATCTTCGCTGCAACTTCCTGGCCAGGAACTAATGCCCCACTTTACAAACGCAGAAACCGGGGCCTAGAAAGGAGGCTGGGGGATCCCGGTTCTCTCTGGACTCCCAGCCTCTCCTGGCCAACGCGTGCAGTCTGTGCTTCTGTCATGGAAATGGTCCTCATTCCAAGCCTGTCCTGATTCCTCCCACCTGAGGCCTCCAGATCCCCCATTCTCCCTGCCCCATGCGGCGTCGTGAGCACCCACGCCCGGGCTGCTCCTTGCTCCATCCAAAGTCCAGAATGCATCTGTCTTGAGGGAGGCTTTGCTAAGATGGGTTTCAGTTCATCTAAAATTTAGGAAGTCTTAGCAGGGGGGGAGGGTTGACCTTTCAATCCTGTGTCCATGGCTGAGTGATTTTTAAACCAGGACAAGTGTTATCTGGAGCAATGACATCGCTTCCAGCATCAGAGGCCTGGGGCCGAGCTGCCCTTCCATGCGCCTGAGGCTTCGGCTCAGGCTCCAAGGTGCCTTCCCTCTGGCCTGCAGAGGTGGCCTCCTGTTTTCGGCTGGTTCTCTGTCTGTGTTGTGTTGGGAGACCCCAGAGGGAAAGTCTTCCTCCAGGGACATCCCCCCGACCAGAAGACGACCCCCTTCAGCCTGAGATGAGTGGCTCCAGCTGACTGTGAGGAAAGAAGAATGCAGAATTCCTCCGACTTCAAGTCTTAAAAAATGGAGGCCAGCCGTGATGTCCTTCTGAATAATACAGGAGTTCTAATTAATGCTGTAAATCTCTATCCAGCATCTTCCCACGGCAGCTGCTCAGTGTCCTGCCTGGGGCTCTGATGGCCCCGGTTTGCTTTCTGGCTGCAGCAGGCGCTGGCTGCAGGAGTTGCTCACATTGTCGGCATGCAGGGTCCCTGTGTGGTTCCTGCGGGTCGCAAATGAGATGACGAACCTTAGGAGAGCGTCCAGCACGTGGTCGGTGCTCAAGGAATGCTGACCTGGCCTGCCCTCCCCACCTGTGTGCAGCTCACAGCCTATAGGGCCATGCACCAGCAGCAGCACCTGTGACCTAGCCTGCTGTCTCCTCCCAGGCCAGGCTGTGTGGCAGCCTCAGCATGGGCCCTTCCTGGTCTGCACTCTAGCCGAGGGTGAAGGAGGAGCTGGGGTTCCTGGAGTTCTCCTCCCAGGTCCCTTCTCTTCATCCACACATAGGGCGGTGGAGTGGAAAGGGGGCGAGAGGCCAAGGATGCTACAGTGTCCTCCTGCTCCTGCCCAGGCTGAAGGTCTGGGCCACCTGTCCGGGGGTGCTCAACCCCTGCAGCCACCTTGTGTGCCCTCGGTGTCCTGAGGAGACCCAGCTCTCATAGCCAGGGCCCTCCAGCCCCCTTCCCAGCCCCAACTTGCTTCCCTTTCCAGGACCCAGTGTGTAGAAGCAGTTGGGTGGGCTGTGTGCCCCCAGGCCATGGCTAATCTAAATCAGAGCCCCCCGCTTTATCCTCTCTAAACTTTTCAGCAGATTTTGCCTTCCAAATCTGTCTGTGGCCCCCATCCATGCCCCGTGCCCCACCCCTGCAGCTGCTGGTCCCTGGAAAGCCACAGCCTCGGTCCCCACTGTTCACTTTCTTCGTGACCAAGCTTCGTGATTGATGTCCCCGCTCATGCTTCCTTCAGAACCATCCTCCCTTCTGCCGTCTCAGGCAGCACCTGCATCTGAGAAGCTTGGGGAGGACACCCAGCACCCCCAGTGTCCTGGTGAAGGTCGTGGCTGATGGGGGGTTTATGGGGCAGATAGGGCTCCCCAGCGGCCATGGACTTGGGAATGCATGTTGAACTGAGGAATCAGCAGGAGATGGTGCCGAGTGTGTATTTTGGGGAGTAGGGGTTGAGAGGTAGCTCATCTGCACAGGAGGGTAAGACCAGTTCATTTGCAGGCCTCAACCTGAGGCTGAGAGATGGGCTTTAGCATGAAAGTGGTCAGGAAGCATAGACCACTTTAAGACAGTGAAGCACACAGCCGTTGATTCCTCTGAAAATCTCCCTCTGACCAAGGAATCACTTTCACTGAATCCAGCCTTTGGGTCCTGGGAAGCCCATTCCAGACAAATGCCTGGCCCCAAAGCACAAAGCCAGGGAGTGGAGGGTGGGGAGCCTCCCTCTGCGCCATCAGGCCGGGGCCCAGCGTGCCTTAGGGCTCAGCTCTCGGAGGGGATTCCCTGGCAGAGGCACCGCCCTGCTCATCTTTTTGCTGAGGCCACACCTGCAAGTCCCTGGCTCCGTTCCCAGAGCTGCCTGGTGACCGATTGGCGGAGTCGATGGATTGGGCTTTGGAGAGGACCTTTTGAAAGTGCCCGAAGAGAGAGAAATCAATCTAAGTGGGGCCTTCCCAGAGTGCACCTGGCAGTTCCAGGACAAGGTGCTCTGGAGGAAAAAGAAGCATAAATCCCCCCACAACCAGCACTTCTGCAGTTACCTGTTTTCTGCTTTTAGCTACTTCATCTGAGCCACCACACTCGCCTCCCCTTCCCCAGTCCCTGCTACGTCACAATATGTGTCCCAGTCGCTTTGGGGGATGAACTGCCCCGATGCCATCAGGGCCTGTGATGACCACGTTGTGAAGCCACGGGGTCCCCCAGCTTTGCCACCAGCTCCCCTTTGACCTTGGATGAGTCAGCCTAGCTCCTCACCTCTGAGGCTTTCTGTCCAGGGGACAGGCAGTTGGGATGAAGATCTCGAAGGCACTTTCTACTTCTGACCTCCCAAGACCCCCTGCCGCCTTCCTGTGCTTCAATTTAGGGACAGCCCGGAAGCCCCCACCCGGAGCCCCTCCAGGACTCATCCCCTGGCATGTCCCCGTGCCACTTGTAAGTATGAACTAAAGACAAAGGCTTCCATGTCCGTCTCCTCTTCAGCAAAATGGGGCATCTCACCAGCACGAATGAGGGGCCGGGCTCAGGGAAGGCTTCCCCAGAAGCTGTGGCTCTTGGCAGAGTCCTCTGCCACACGCTGCCCGGCTCGCCCCCGCCATGCCTGTCACTCGTGCAGTCCAGCCCCATCCCCTGGTGGCCTCCCTGACCCTCGTCTCTCCCATCCTCCCATCCTCCGTGTGCCACGGCAGCACTGAGGGCCATTTCTGGAGAGGAAGGACTCCTGGGCCAACCAGTGCCCTGATCAGGTCTCCATCGCTGCCCTTGCCCTGGGAAGGGGGCCTGGCTTCTCTGACCTGTTCCCAGGCTTTCCCATCTAAAGCTTCTTTATTCCTTCTGCTTCTCTTCCAGCCCATTTCATTCCCTTGATGCTTTGAAACAAAACGTGAGCCCGCCAGCCCCTGGCCCCTCCAGGAATTGTTAGTGGATGAGCCTACAGGAGAAGCCAGGTACCTAGCCCCGCCCCGGCTTCAGGCCTGCAGGGTCCTGGGCTGGGCACAGGGCTTGGGATGGACGGCTCCAGGTGGTTGGGAGGCCATGCTCTAAGTGGCTTTCCATGAACCTCTTTCCATCTCCCAGCTGGGACTTCCCTGTGTGCTGCCACGGGCACCCACATGAGCTCATCTGCGTCCCTGGCAGGCTCTGGTACATGGCGGCTGTGTTCCTGTGCTTCTCCCTGCCTCGGTGAGGGCAGCTGCTTGGCCAGCACATCCTTGTTGGACAGAGCCTAGTGTGGACGCTTGGGCTGGGGGTGCTGTCCACCTCCTGACCCCAACAAGCCGTGGTGCTTATCCGTCCTCGTGTCCAGTGCCACAGCCAGGGCAGACGGTCTGTGCTGCCACCTGCATGTGGGAGGCACGTGAGTGAGGACTGGAGGTCACGAGGTCTCAGCTCCATGGCTCGTCGGGGGCCCCTCTCATCTGCCTTGAGGTGCTGGGCCGAGGTCTTCCTCTTTCTGTTTTTGTTTTTACTTTTAACATTTAAGTTGGAAGGAGTAAGAGTTTGATAAAAATTTTTGTGCTTACCTTTTATTTAATTCTCCCTCTGGGGATCATAAAGTGAAAGTATTTAAATTTATATTTTGGAAGATAAAAGAAGCCTAACGTCTTTCATCCACTCCATGCATTTTTACTAATTTTTTAAAACATTTTGTACTGGCATCCTGAAGGGTGCAATTTCATGAGTCAGGAGAATAAATAACAGATAAAAATAAATGGAGTTCTCAGCAAAGGTGAATGTGAGTTTTCCTTAGGGATGAAAAAAATAAATGCTTGGCAGAGGCAACCAGCCTCAGGGCAGACCTCACAAGCACCGAGGTGGGGTTCAATACCTGAGGGCGATGGGTGGGTCTCACCTGGCATCTGCCAGCTTGCACCACGAACCCGCACCCACCAAGGGCGTGTACCACCCCAGCAGAGTCACACACCCTGCAGTCATTCCCCGAGAGGCAGGAACAAGCTCATGTTTTGTGATTGAGAACCTTACTTTGGAAATTTCATCAGGCATCCCAGAGCAGCAGGTTGATGAAGATGATGATGACAATGAAGACGATGATGTTGCTCATTGAAATGTCACTGAACACTGACTATGCATGTGCTAGACAATATTGGAGGCATTATCTAATTCTGTCTTCTTTCCCTCCCCAGCTTTCTTGAGTTAAGATTGACAAATAAAAATTATATGTATTCTAAGATGTGCAATGTGATGTTTTGATGCGTATACACCTTGTGAAGTGACTGCCACCATCAAGCTAATTACCATGGCCATCACCTCATGTAATTATTTTTGTGGGTGTGTGTTGGTGGGGGGAGCACTTGAGATTGACTTCCTTAGCGAATGTCAAGTATACAATGCAGTTTTGTTCATTATCACCACCATCCTGTTTATTAGATCTCCACGACTTAATCATCCTGCATAACTGAGGCTTTATGTTTTCTTAATCAACATCCTTCTATCTTCTCGAGCTGTAGTTTTTTTATCTGACAAATAGAAACAATGGTTCGGGCCGGGCACGGTGGCTCACACCTGTAATCCCAGCACTTTAGGACGCCGAGGCAGGTGGATCAACTGAGGTCAGGAGTTCGAGACCAGCCTGGCCAACATGGTGAAACCTCATCTCTACTAAAAATGCAAAAATTAGCTGGGCATGGTGCTGCACGCTTGTAATCCCAGCTACTTGGGAGGCTGAGGTGGGAGAATTGCTAGATCCTGGGAGGCAGAGGCTACAGTGAGCCAAGATCGCACCACTGTACTCCAGCCTGGGTGACAGAGTGAGACCTTGTCTCAAAAACAAACAAACAAAAAAGAAACAATGATCCATCCCCATAGTGTTATCGGGGATATTAAAAGAGATACACACGTAAGGGTGTCTGACAATGAATGTGCCGTGATCACTCCAGTGCCCACCGCCCACCTGAGCAGTCCTTGAGGAACTTGAGAGAGCCCCTTCCCCAGCTGTAAGTGTCACTGGACCAGACGAGGAAGACAGAGGGCACTGGGCAATGCTGGCCACAGGAGCCCTGCTTGGGAATGGGCCTGGTGCACCAGAAAGGTCCCTTCCCTTTCCCACTTCACCAAGTGAGGGGCGCCTAGAGTCAAAATTAGAATGACCAGCACCCAACATCCTAGACCTTTCTTTAAGACGAAACTTGTATCAGACCCATTTAGGACCAAGAAATGAATCACAGGAAAGCAATTCCAGGTTCTAGATGTCAGCCTTAAATCATGAGATTCAGAAAATAAGATTAAGTACAGAGTTTGAGTACAAAGACTGAGAATACTCCCCCGGGAAACACAAACTTGAAGAACATCGGACATCATTCCAAAGGGGGGAAGCCAAAGCTTCCTTTACAGGCAGTTAAAAGGTGCAACGCTATTGTGAATAGTGCTGCAATAAACATACATGTGCAAGTGTCTTTATAGTAGAATGATTTATAATCCTTTGGGCATATACCCAGTAATGGGATTGCTGGGTCAAATGGTATTTCTGGTTCTAGTCCTTAAGGAATTGCCACACTGTCTTCCACAATGGCTGAACTAATTTACACTCCCACCAAGAGTATAAAAGCATTCCTATTTCTTCATGGCCTTGCCACCATCTGTTGTTTCCTGACTTTTTAATAATCGCCATTCTAATTGGCATGAGATGATATCTCATCATGGTTTGGATTTGCATTTCTCTAATGAGCAGTGGTGATGAGCTTTTTTTCATATGTTTCTTGGCTGCATAAATGTCTTTTTTTGGAGAAGTGTCTGTTCATATCCTTTGCCCACTTTTTGTTTGTTTGTTTTTTTGAGACAGAGTCTCACTATGTTGCCCAGGCTGGAGTGCAGTGGCACAATCTCCGCTCACTGCAACTTCCGCCTCCTGGGTTCAAACGATTCTCCTGCCTCAGCCTCCTGAGTAGCTGGGATTATAGGCGCACACCACCACGCCCAGCTAATTTTTTTTTTTTTTTGGTATTTTTAGTGGAGATGGGGTTTCATCATGTTGGCCAGGCTGGTCTCGAACTCCTGACCTTGTGATCTGCCCACCTTGGCCTCCCAAAGTGTTCAGATTACAGGTGTGAGCCACCGTGCCTGGCCCCTTTGCCCACTTTTTGATGGGGTTGTTTGTTTTTTTCTTGTAAATTTGTTTAAGTTCCTTGTAGATTCTGGATATTAGACCTTTGTCAGATGGGTAGATTGCAAACATTTTCTCTTATTCCATACATCGCCTGTTCACTTTCTTTTGCTGTGCAGAAACTCTTTAGTTTAATTAGGTCCCATTTGTCAATTTTGGCTTTTGTTGCAGTTGCTTTTGGTGTGGAACCAACCCAAATGCCCATCAATGATAAACTGGACAAGGAAAATGTGGCACATATACACCATGGAATACTACACAGCCATAAAAAAGAATGGGATCATGTCCTTTGCAGGGACATAGATGAAGCTGGAAGCCATCATACTAAGCAAACTAACACAGGAACAGAAAACCAAGCACCGCATGTTCTCACTCATAAGTGGGAGTTGAACAATGAGAACACATGGACACAGGGAGGGGAACATCACACACTGGGGCCTGTTGGGGAGTGGGGAGCAGGGGGAAGGGGAGCATTAGGACAAATGCCTAATGCATGCGGAGCTTAAAACCTAGATGACGGTTGAAAGGTGCAGCAAACCACCATGGCACATGTGTACCTATGTAACAAACCTGCATGTTCAGCACATGTATCCCAGAACTTCAAGTTTTAAAAAAAAGTACATCACCTTCCCCATGGGCTCAATGCATATGTTTTAGTGACTTGATTGGTTTCAGCCTGCTACATTGCAAGGAAGATGGCTTTACCATGCTGTAGGGGCAGCTATAGCCAGAGGGGGTCTTCTCTTTGGTGCCACAAGTCCCTTCCTAATCATCTAAAGGAAAAAGCAGAAGTTGCAGGTTCATGCTACGTGATGCACACCCCATAGCCACGTCCCTTCTAAGGCTCAGAATAACCAAGTTCCAACAGTTTTAAGCTGGAATTATTTAATTTCACATAGATGAGTGAGGAATGGTTGAGCTGTGGCCAGCGTGTGTCCACTCCCCTCACCCTGATCCACCTTTAGGCTGGATCCCCGAAGCCTGTGCTTGGCAGGATGGGGCATTCCACCCTCATTTCACATGTGAGAGGTCACACCCGGGGCAGGATGCCTCACCCTTATCTCTAGCCCCTTCCTTGCTTATACTGCCAAGAAAGAAGGCTGCCGATGATCTGAGTTGTCAGATCTGAGATTCCTTGGGCCACAGTTCATGAGTGGGTGATGTCGACGGGGACGTTCTTGTCCCTGAGAGCTCTTTTCCCTGCTTCCTACAGCAGAGCAGACAGACAGGGACACTTTCTGTCCCTGTCTGTCCACTCTCCCTGTGGGGAGTTTGATAAGGCTCCAGCTTCCACGCTCATGGCGACTGCGTGGCTTTGGGGTGGGCAGGTGGACTTGTAGTTGGCCTCACAAGTGCACAGGGAGGCTCACAGTGAACAAGGCCCCTGACAGAGCCACCCTTCTGCCCGCTTTTCCCAGGCAGCCCTGCACTCGAGCAGGGGAGAGGGTGAGTTTTCCTTCCCCCAGACATGGGCTAACACTGTGTTCACCACTTGGCTCCTGCTGGATTCTAAAGGACCTCAGAAAAAGGGGAATGGAGCTGGGCTTAGGCGCCCAAGTCCCCACCCAAATCCCGCTGTATTTCCTCCCAGGGCACAGGCAGAGGCAATTTTCTCAATTCTCTCCTTGAGAAGGAGCTGGGCTACCTGGGCAGAAATCCTGCAGGCTGAACCCCGGGGCCCAGGCTGCTCAGATTGCATCAAAGTCACCTCGGGGACTTTTGAAATGCAGATGTCTGGGCCTCTGCTCTTGGGCATTCTGATTTTGTGGCTCCAGGTGAGGCAGGGAGGATTGTTATGATTATTTTTCAATCTCCCTCAAGCAGTTCTGATGGGGCTCAGCCCTCTCTGGACAAGAAGTCGACTTAACTGGACCCATTGAGCTGGATCCTGGAGTCTGTCCTTTGGTTGTGACACCAGGTTCCATCATTAAACCTGCTGAGCTCATGCTAATAATAAAAATGGAAACATCATTCTATTTCTCCACTTGGTTATTCAAAAGACATTTATTGAGCATCTGTAGTTAAAGATCATCAAATATCAGAATGATGATGACGGCTCCGGGAATTCAGTGTCTGCGAGTGGGATTTTTCGGAAGGCGGAGCGGCAGGGAAAGTCATCTCCATCCTGCAGAACGGGCGGGGCAGTGAGGAGGCTCAGGTTCGCTTTAACCACGTGGGCTCTGCACGCAGACCACATGCTGTGTGTGTGTGTGTGTGTGTGTGTCTGTGTGTGTGTGTGTGTGTGTGTGTTGGTTGGGGGCGTGGGCAATGCTCAGCACACAGACACTGGCTTTGTGGGCTGTTCTCCCAGATCTGATCATTCTTAAATCTGAGAGGAGACCTGCTGGGTGCAGGTGTCAGAAATTTGGCACATGCAGGTGAATTGCTGGGTGGATGGTGCTGGCATTCAGGGGTCCTCAAGAGTAAGGCCCACGCGTGCTCTTAGAATGTCCTTTCCAGATCTGGTCTCTGCTGACTTTCCGGCTCCATCTCCCATCCTCCCACCCACAGCCAGTGGGACATGTTCCCAGCTGCCAGGTCCTCCTCCTCCTGGACACTGCTGGGCTTTTGAACCTTGCAGTCCCCTGTCAGGACCTGCTTCCTCTGTCTGTAGCTGGCTCACTCCCAGGCATCCTTTCCAGCACCCTCTGCCACAGGAGCCTCTACACCTGCCACCTCCTGTGCTGCCCCCGGGAAAGTCTGTGGGTTTCCACGGCACCTCCTCCACTCAAGTCCTCCAGTGGAGCACGGAGTGCGGCTCCTCCCTCTCACTGGACCCATCCTGTCCTTAGGGGTGAGGCAGCTGGGGGCCTCCATCAAGAGAAGGAGTTCCTGGGAGGGACCTGTGGATGCCTCAGGCTCAGAGCCTCCAGAGTGAGGCCACCCCACCTGGTGCAGGTGTGCTCAGGTGTCCCCTGACCTCCACCGGCTCCCTGCCAGCCTCTGCTCTAGACAGCCCCGTGATGATAGGTGTGCTTTGTGTCCACACTGCCCAGTAAAGGAGCCATCATCCTAAACTTTGACTGGGAGAACTGAATGTTAACTCTGTTTAGTTGCTGTTAATCTGAAGGTAACCAGTCCCACCTGGTCATGGGCTACTTAGTTGGATAGAGCAGACCTAGATAGCTGACGCCCAGGCCCCGCCGCATGCAACGCTGGCCCCCGAGGGGCTGCAGGAAACCCAGCAAGACTCAGGGACCAGCCAGGGCTGCAGAATCCCAGGGAAGCCACACAGGTGAGCAACAGAAAGGAGGCAGGAGGGAGGCAGGAAGGGAAGGCGGCCTTCCCAGCTTACGGGGCGTGCGTGTGGGTGTCAGGGGGTGGGGGCAGGTTCTGCCAAGGTTCATGGTCCCCACAGCCTCCTTGTCAGGGACAACCCACGCCTGACAGTGCTGTGGTGCATTTTTGGGTACATGCTGAAAATAGAAGTAACCTAATAAGGTAAAAGCACACTTTTTACTCTTATAATTGCCTGGAGATCAGTTACAGGAGGAAAGCCTGCGGCTGCCTTTACGAAGGTTGTAAGTGGAAGAATCTGCCCCATGCCCCATGAGGAGCACTGTGCCTGAAGGGCTTGTCCACAGCCCACTCCACCCTCCCGAAGACTGGCTGGGGCCTGGGGTGGCAGGGGAGGGGCAGCAGCTGGGCAAGGCTGGAGACTCCAGCCCAGTGAGAAAACAGGCAAAAGAGCCATGGACTCAGCATCTGATGCCTAATGGGTCCTTTATGATGTTATGGGGTCCCTGGGGCACCTGCTAGGGGATGGAGGAGGGTCAGTTCTGTGGATACAGAAGAGAGGATGTGCAGATTGTAGGGCAGAAGTATGAAGGGATCAGTACTGGACGGAGCTGGGCTGGAGGCTGAGTTTGAAGACCTCTGAGATGCTTTCCACAGCAGAGATGTATGAGGACAGCCACTGGGCCCCAGGAGCAGCAAGGTGCAGGCTGGCTAGCCAGCTGTGACTGGCAGAGTTTAGGGAACTGCAAAGGGCTTGGGGAACTGAATCAGGAGACTACACAGAGGGGCTGGCTGTGGGCCTGGGGTCTACATTGCCCAGTAACATAATGGACCTCAGTAACCATGACCACCTACTGCATGCAATCTCTGTGCAGGGCCATTGTGTATACTAAGTCGTTTTATTTTCACCAGGAACAGAGGCATTATTCTCCCTTCTTGAGAGATGAAAGAATTGAAACTCCTGATCCAGCTCATGGATAGTCATGTTGGAAAACCACAGCACAGTGCGATCAAACCCTGAGTGCCACGTCAGGATGCCTCTCACCCCAGACTCTCAGAGACACATCCAACTAAAACCCCTAACAGGTAAGACTTACCCAGAAAGTGGAAACTGATCAATCAGGCACTTGCCACGTCTCCAGACACACCAGAAAGTGCCCTTCAGTGCCCAGAACAGGCAGAGGTGCTGAAAAGCTGCAGGGCTGGGTGACTGGAGGGGGTAGAATCCGACCATCGGGCTCTGACAGGGGGAAGGGCCCGCAGCCTCCCAGAAGGGGATCCCACACCCACAGCTGACCCAGAAGATGTGGATGCAGGAGTTGCTGTTTGGGAGGAGTTTGTACCTGGGGGGGAGGGCATACCTGGGAGCCACAGCAACCCTGAGTTGCAGGATTTCCTGACCAGCCCATCCATGGGCTGAGTCTTCAATACCCTGAGATTGCATGAAAATGTGGGAAGGGATTCATTCTTCTAAAACAACATCCATGGCCGTCTCAGAGTCTCCATCTGCCTGGCGGCCCCATAAGTAAAGGACCCTGCTCATGTAGCTCCTGGGCCTGTGGGTTTTCTCCACCCCCAGCTCCTCTCTTTCTGCCCTACCTACCTCCTGCAGGTCCCTCCCCATCTCCCTTCTCTCATTCCCTTAAAGCTGCTCCTGCGTCCCCCTGCAGGGAGTAGCCCAGGAGTTTTGCCGATGTTCTCAGTGTCATCTACCTGCTGTCTTGTCTCTTTGCTAAAAGAAGGCAGCTTTGCCTCCCTTCCATGTTCCCATCTGGACAAGTAGGCATGGATGTTTTGAAAAGAACTCAATAGCTTCAAGCAACAGAAACAATGGTGCCTGGAGGCCAATCCTCCATTCCTTACACATGTCACGGCCAGTCCCTGTGTCCAGCACGTGGCCGTGTAGCACAGCCAGGGGACACTGTGAGCAGGAGGAACCAGCCCATCTTCAGGGAGCTGAGGCTCATCCCCCAGCAAGAACAGCTCCACTACCAAGGGCCAGGTGCCCCAGGTCTGCCAAAAACACGGTGATCCTGGTGTGGATGCAGAGTGTGTGAAATCACAGCAGTTCATTCTTTCTCCAAGTCATCTGAAAAGGTGGTAACACACCAGGGCCCTGTGCTGGATGCAGAGTGGGCCTGAACACTCCCAGGCAGTCCCCAGGTTCTCTTTTCCTTATTTGTCTGCCGCTGTTCCCCGCCCAGACTGCTGAACCACGGCTGTGCGTTGGTATTCATTTACACCAGGAGGGAGCCAGGCAAGGAGAGCACCCCGGGGAATCGACAATGGTATCATGAAAAGCAACATCACTTACCTATTGATTGTGTGGAGCCATCGTCCCTCTGGGGTAGGCAGCATCACAGTGCCAACCAAACACGGACCAACTGCAAACCACAGCTCCAGGGAGCCTGCCCTCTGCTACGCTGTCTTGTAAAATTTATCTGTTTTGCTTCTGCATTCCCAACTCCCTGTATTCAGCTCTCAATTACAAGTACACAGGAGTCAGATGAGACTGGGTTAGAATTCTGGCTTTGCTATTAACAAGCAGTGTGACCCCAGGAAAGAGAGCTAATCCCTCTCATCGTGAACGCCTGATTTAAAGATGGAGATAGTCATGCTCACTTCTCAAGAGAGACAGAATGGATCTAAAACCAGCTCATGTGTCATATAGTCTCCAAAGTATGTTCTATAGGTAGAACAAAGTTCTTTCCAGTACTGGTCAGGAATGACATCTAGTTGTAAATAAATAAGAGTCTCAAAAAACAGTGGCTTAAATCAAGTGGGGGTTTTATTATCATCTAAGGAGAATGCAACTTGCTACCTCTGGTTCAATGGCCCAAAGATAGTGGAGCCGAGGTCTTGGATTTTTCTGAGTCTTTTCCTCAGGGTTAACAAATGGCTGCTGCAGCTCCAGCGATCACACCCACGTCCCCAGCAGACAGAAGAAGAAACCACAGGGAAGACATTGCATCTATGTGAAGAAATCAAGTCTTTCAAGAAGCCCCAGAAGATGTCTTTGAACATCTCATTAGATAGAATTACATTGTTCGCCATTCCTTCCTGCAAGAGAAGTTGCAAAGTATACTTTTTGCTGGATACATATTGTCCCTGGGGGGAAAAAAAAAATATCAAGGTTATTTTACCCAGAAAGAAGAGAGAATAGATAATGGGTTTGCGGCTATAGGTGTCTACCACAGAGGGTTAAAGGTGTGGTGGGTAAGCAAGTGGGGGTCTTTTATGGCCAAATACACCAGGGAAATGCTGGCTAAATCCAATGAAGCAAGCGTCTTTGGTCCTACACACACCAGGAGCCTCCAGCTGGGACGTCACAGGCAGCATTGCCCAGCTCACACTAACCTGGGGCACTTTTTGAGGACACTGTGTGATCCTCTCCTGCAGGAGGGCTCGCTTGGGAAGACATCAGCTGAGCACATATTTCAACATGCATGTGAGCGAGCGGTCCCTCAGGGTCCACCTCTGTGCTGAAAGAGCCTCATGGGCAGGGTGGGCTTCCCGTCACCAGCCCCTGAAACAGTGCCTAGCAGGGAGGTGCTCAAAGAATGCCCAGGAGATAAGGGTCCAGTTAGGTAACTATTCCACTAACCACCAGAGCTTCTGCTGTTTCTGATCTCAGACCCCAGATGCATTTGGGGACTGAGGGAGCAGGTGATGTGGGTGAGTTTCACACTGCAGAGAGGACTCCTGTGCAGTGTCATACACGCCCGACCCTCTGCCTGTACCTCGGGAGTCACAGGTGGGCCTGGAGACAGCACCTCCCCACTCTGAGTGCAGCGCTGTGGATGGCTGCAAAGCCCCAGCTGCCCTCGACAGACCCCAGTCCCTCCTGACCTGCAGGCTGCACCATCTTTACCAGTTACGCACTTTCCCGATGCTGCTGTGTGCTCACCTCGAGGCAGGATCAAGCAATCTTGCCAGAGTCTTCGTTTGTTTGATTTCGGTTTTGCTCTTTGGCTGATAGAAACAGTAAACATAAATGCACCTGCCCTGCGCAGTGGGCTCTTGAGATGTGCTGGGTTCCGTCTCCTGCAAAGAGAAGGATTTCGAGCAAGTTATGAGAAAGGAGCCGGCTCGCAGAGCGGCCACCAGCTCCCTGTTGCCATGTGCTTCCCCCGCACCCCACCCCGTGTCCTGCACAAGTACCAGAACAAACAGGACAGCACAGGCGGCTCATGGTCCTTGGTGGGAACCTTGTTATTCTCTGAGCTGTTGATTTGCACGCCTGCCCCAGGATGGAGTTTCTGTTGTCCTGGCCAGCTCCCAGAGGCCTTGCTGCCTGCCAGAAGTCACTGACAGAGCTCCCCCAGCCCCTGCCCCCAGGCTTGGCCATGGCTCCTACCAGCAAGGAGGCTTAGCTGTGAGGGAAACCAGAGCCGGGCATGGTGAGTCCCTGGTCTTCCCAGGTACCGTGGACATGCTCTGGGCACACGGTGGAGCGAGGCCATCCATCTCCCTCATTTGGAAGCTCTGTGACCACACACAGCTGCTGCAGTTCCGGCCAGCCCGGCCCGTGCCTCTGCCAGGGAACGTGCTCGTCTGTATCCCTGCAGCCGTGTTGAATGTAGTCCAATGGCAGACTCCCCTTGCCTCCACGGTGCTTGGCATGTGGATGATTTCCAGGTGAATGTGCAGCGGAGGCGGCCCCCGTGCCCGGTGCAGGGTGGAGGCATCCCAGGCCGGGCTTTGCCAACATCTATGACAGCCACTTCAAAGAGTTCCAGCTGCTGCTGGAGACGACTTGGCAAAGGTCAGAGAGTGAGACGCCGAGGCTACGAGACCCTTTCTAAGGGTGGCCTGAGGCTCATACAGGGAAAGAGATGACCTGGGTGAAGCCACATGCATATTTTTTTTTGCATGTCTGGGGCTCCAAAGCAAGCTGCACAACAAGCGTCCGCATTCCGGGCCCTGCCAGTGGCAGCCAGGACCGCGTCCTGGTAGATACATGTCCAGCATGGAAACAAATCAACTTGGACACAGTGGAGCATCAGGTCGATTGCTAAGATGTTTGTCAAAAATCCAGGATATTGGCCTTACGGTGGACATCACTGTCCAGTGCGGGAAGCCTGGCCCCACTCAGACCCTGCTCACCCTGCTACCGACCCAGCTGCCATCTTCCTCAGACTCCAGCAGAGAGAGTGTAGAAGGGCCCTCCACTCCCAGCACACAGGCCGGATTGAATCTTCAGGAAAGAAGAGCACACCCAGGGTGGGACCTGACCTTCCCAAGGTCACACAAATGCTGAGCAGCAGATCTGGGTCCTGGGTCCCCAGACTCTGATGAGATGCAAGCCGCTTCTTTCCCACACAGCAGGTAAGATGCTTGGACAGCCTCCCACCTCCCAAAAACTGACTCTGGGCTGGATGTTTCAGGTTGGCAACGCCGTGGCAGAGTGAGCCTGCAGTGAACACAGCTGCGTTGGTGTAAGCTGGGGCCCCTGCTGATGACACGGTTGGGGGCCGACGGTAGATTGAGGCCTGCAGAACCCTTCCGCAACTCCAGCAGAGGGAATTGGCTCAAGGCACCCATGTGGAGAGGGCATGGGGCCTGGTGTGCTGGCACAGGGCAGGAGTGTGCATCTTGGCACTGGGCACCTGACCCTCCTGGGGCAGGCTGGTTCTGTGGAGCATGCACTGAGTAGGTGCTCAGGCCCCTCTCACCCCCACAATCACTCCCAGCCCTGGCTCAGCCTGCCTCTGGCCTCTTAATGCCAACTGTCTGGTCCCTATGGGCTCCTGGCTGACACAGCATGGGGGTGTCCTCAGCTCCTACAGTAGCCAGGATAGAGAAGCACACCTGTGCAAAGTGTCTAAGATGCATTTCGGGGACCATGGGCCCCCCCAGATGTAGGGCCCTGTTCAGCCTGATGTCTTTGTGCCCTGGTCACCAGGCACCATGGCTCCCGGGCCTTAACTCAAAGATGCCCAGAGGATGAATGTGGATGCTGGGGAGGTTTCAGGGGCCTCCACTACTGCCCCACTTCCTTCCAGCTTCTTCCGGTCCAGGCCTCTAGGGCCAGAGGTAGCTCGGGCGAGGATGGTGACCTGCACACACCTCCGCACCCTCAGCTGCTGCTCTGTGCTCGCTGCCAGCCTGCACCTCTGAGAGGCGGCTCTGCCCGGTCCCGGGACCCGGCCATCAGCTGCCCCTCCCGCTCTGCATGAGTGACTGACCCTGGCATCCATGGTCTGGTCTCTGTTATTCTCTGAGCTGTTGGTTTTCATGCCTGCTCCAGGATGCAGCCTATGCTATCCTGGTCAGCTCTTGGAGGCCCGGCTGCCTAGAGCCACGAAAAGGGGGATTACTGTCAAAATACAGGAATGGCGGAAACCTGTTCCTGGGAGGCTGGAAGTCTAAGAGTAGCCCCCTCTACCCCACGGCACGAGCTGCTGTCCTGCGGTTTGAAGGACCGTCTAGGTGGCCTCACAGACTGACCTCCAGGAAGACCAGATGGCATCCTGCTCCACATGCTTCCTCTTGGTGTCTTTGGGTCACTTGGTTAATTTCTTTAGGCTTTATTTCCCTTATCTGTGCAATGAGATTGGTGATGCTGTGTTTAATGGAGATGGTGATGATAACAGTAGTAAAACACATTGAAGAGCCTGGCCATGATAAATGGTCATTGAATGTGAGTTATCGTCCCCGTCAGATGAGAACTGGGTGGCAGGACTCCAGCCTTCAGTGACCTCGAAAGCCATAGAGAAGAAAGGGGTCGGGGGACCCACACAGACTGAGAGCTGTGAGGGAGGGTCCCCTGAGACCCCGGGCAGAGGAGAGGACACCTGTTATCCAGAAGGAGAAAGAACACAGTCACTTTAAACCAGCACTCACATGCAGAGGAGATCACTGTAGCCAGTTCAAACCTCCCTCCTGCCTCAGCCCCAGCCTCCAAATTCCTCTCTGTGGAGCCCCCACACCCCCAGTTCCCCGGGTCTTCTGTGCATGTAGGAGCATGCACGAACACGCCAGCACACGCAGGCTTCCCCTTGTAACTCAGACGCCGGCCTGGTCACGTCCACGTTGGTCTGCACCTCACTCTTGCAGTTAGAATTTATTGAGGATTTTTTCCTTCTCAGTAAATATAGTGCTCTTTTTTAAAACATTAATGACTGCATAGCATTTTATTGTAGAGCTATATTGTAATTTATGTAACCAGTCTCCCCCCCCATGTACAGACATTTTTTTTCCAATTTTTGCTGTTATAAACTGTGCTGCAATGAACATCACAGATCATATATTATTTGGCACAAGTATTAGAATGTTTGCAGAATAAATTCCTAGAATCAGAATTGCTGAGTCAAAGGTTAGACACCTACCAGTAATTTTGAAAGTATTGCCAAATTGTCATCCAAACTGGCCATAAAACTACATTCTCCACTGTAATTTGTAAGAGTAACTGTTTACCAACACCAGAGCCAACCTAGTGAGATGCCCGTGGTGTTTGCTTTTCAGTTTTTCTTTTTTTTTTTTTTTTTGGCCCCCCAATCTGGTTAGTTTAAAACAATATATTATTGGGGTTTTAATTTTTATGATTCTTGGTAGACAACTGGGAAATTGTATTTGTTTAAGTGGCATTTGTATTTCCTCTTTTCATGAAATCTTTATGTATATTTTTTAACTCTATAAATTTTTTAAAATGATTTGATAACTATCTTTACATTTTAAGAAAATTATTCCTCATATGTGTTTTATCAATATTGATATATGGACATTTATCACGTGTACCTGTATTTTAGAGTTTAATTTTTCTCCATTGGCTTTCTTTAGGTTATGTTGTTGACATTCTACTTAAAATTTTAGTAGAATTTAATGTTTTAAAATCTGGTTTTAATGTTAGTTTCTTGTGAGACGCTCCCTTATTCTACAATTATTTCTGAAATTGTCTCTGCTTTCTTTTCTTGCTTGTATTACGCCAAATCACTAAGGAGTGGAATTTGACCCGGAGGTGCAGGCAAGGGAGTGCAGTAATTGAGGTGTGAATTTGTGACTCGCTGCTGGAGTCTGAGGAGGCCAAGTGGCCAGGGAGGAGCTGGCAGGGGTGTGGTCTCCCGAGAAGTGGAGGCTCTGTCTGCTTTCAGGGCACTTGGCGTGTGAGTGGTGCCAAATTCCATGCAGCCCAGCAGCAAAGGGGAACGCTGCTTTCCCGCCTCCATATGCCACAGGCCACAGGCCCCGCCAGGGCCCCCGGGTCCCTGCAGACAAGGGGAACTCTAGGGGAATGCCCCAGCCTAGGAAAGGGTGTCGGGCAAGTCACCAGCAGTCTCTGCTTCAGGACCTCTGTATTCTCCTCCCTTTCTTTTTCCTTTCTTTTCTTTCTTTCTTTCTTTCTTTCTTTCTTTCTTTCTTTCTTTCTTTCTTTCTTTTTCTTTTTCTTTCTTTCTTTCTTCTTTCTTTCTTTCTTTCCTTTCCTTCTTTCTTCCTTCCTTCCTTCCTTTCTCCCTCCTTCCTTCCTTCCTTCCTTTCTTTCTTTCCTTCTTCTTTCTTTCTTTTTTCTCTCTTTTTATCGTTAATCCATTGAGATTTATGTTGTGAGTAGTAAGGTAAAAATCCAATATCACTATTATTTTACAAACAGCTACACTGTTTTGTAACACATTTATTGAATTTTCTGTCTCCCCCCGTCTGCATTTTGAAATGGCGCTTTTATTGCAGGTTAAGCTCCTGTATGCACTTGGGCCTGTTTCCACAGCTCCCCTTGGATCTGATCGATTGATCAGTTTACATTCCAATACCACACTGCTTTCATTAGCATAGCTGTATGTGATAATACTTGGTAAGTAGTATAAATTCCCATCCCATACTCTTTTCATAACATCTCTCTCTTGGATACTGTAAACCAAACATAAAATTCTAAGGTCTCCCAGCCATCTGAATGGACCTCCCCTGTGGCCAGGGCAGGCTACAGTTCCACCTAAAAGACAAGCTCAGCCCATGATGGGAAGTGGGGGTGGGACATGCCTCATTACAGCCCTCCAGCGTTAACATCAACACAGACCTCCAGTCTGATAACAAACACTTGCAATCATTCCCTCTGAAGTCTAATACCTGGAGGCTTCATCTGCCTGACAGAACTTTGGTCTCCACAACCTCTTATTGTAACCCATTCCTTTCTACAGATAATAACTCTTTCAACCAATTGCCAATCAGAACATTTTTAAATCTACCTAAGACCTGGAAGCCCCCTCCCCACCCCCTGCTTCAAGTTGTCCCACCTTTCTGGACCGGGCCAATGTGCATCCTAAGTATATTTGATGGACGTCTCATGCCCCCCTAAAATGTATAAAAAACAAGCTGCATCCAGACCACCCTGGGCCCATGTTCTCAGGATCTCCTTAGGGCCGAGTCACAGGCCATGATCACTCATATTTGGCTCAGAATAAACCTCTTTAAATATTTTACAGTTTGACTCTTTGTTGACAATACTCTGGCCGGTTTGCATGTGGAGTTCAGCTTGAGAATCTCTCTCACACACACACTGGAGGTTTAAGTAAATATACCCACATAATTGGGATCCTATACATTATTCAGACCCACGTATACTCACACATCACTTAGGGAAGCGTTGGCTTCTGGATGTGGGCAGGCTGCCTCTCCAGAACCATGGTGAGACTTGCCATTTGTTCAGAGATCTTGGGGTGAATTCCTGAGTCCTGTTCAATACTCTTCTTCACATAATATTGGACATTGCTATTTTGGTTTATTCTTACACAGTTTTATAGCTTTATGTTCCTAACGCATACATAGAATATTTTCTTTCATCTTATCTTCCTGTACTGTTTAAATACAATTTTTTGGCTCCTCAGAATGATATATTATAAATATTTATAATAAAATCAGTAAGGGCGCGGTGGCTCATGCTTGTAATCCCAGCACTTTGGGAGGCCGAGGTGGGCGGATCACGAGGTCAGGAGATCGAGACCATGGTGAAACCCCGTCTCTACTAAAAATACAAAAAAATTAGCCGGGCGTGGTGGCGGGTGCCTGTAGTCCCAGCTACTCAGAGAGGCTGAGGCAGGAGAATGGCGTGAACCCGGGAGGTGGAGCTTGCAGTGAGCCGAGATCACGCCACTGCACTCCAGCCTGGGCAACAGAGCAAGACTCCGTCTCAAAAAAGTAAATAAATAAATAAAAATAAAATAAAATCAGTGCCCATACACTCACCTCTTAGAAAACAGAACATGCTGGAGTGCCAATTCGTTGCACACTTTCCACCCCGCTAAGGTGCCACCTGATCTGATTTTGCTTTACCGTTCTCTTGATTTCCTTTATTATTTTACCAAATTGGTGTCTATCCCAAAGCAATGGATTGCTTAGTCTTTCTTGTTTGTGAGCTTTATCCAAATGGTAGCAGTGTTTCTGCAATTGTCTCTGATTTGCGGTTGTCACTCAGCCGTGAAGGTGGAAGAGCCCTCCATGGAGGTGGCCGTGGCCGCGGTTTACTCAGCGTCCTTGTGACATGGAATAAAGTCACAGAGTCTTTTTATCACAGCCCACTTGCTCGCTCCCCTGTTGACATTTGGGTCGGTTCCAAGTCTTCTGCTACCAGCAATGCTGCTGTGAATATTCTGTGCCTGGTTCCTGCTGTGTCCATCTACATTTCTGTGTTTTGATTATTTCTTGTTTTTCTGTTGTTCTGGGGTATATAATTAGACATAGTTTTGCTGGGTCATAGGTGACAAATACTTTTAGCTTTTATAAAATGAAGCCTAATTATTTCTTTCTACCAAAGTGTTTGGAAAAAGCAATAGTTAAGCAATCTCAGTGTTTCACCTATTTGTCTACAAATCTTTAAAAACTGTGTCAATCTTTTTGACTTGAGATATGTATTTTATTTTTAATTCTTATTTTCCTGATTATTAATCAGATGCATTATTTATACATTAACTGGCCTTTTAATTTTCACTTCTGTGAAAAGGCTCTTGATCCATGTTGCCTATTGGGTGTGTTTTAAACTATTAATTATTGAAAAGTTATTTTTGTTTTATATTTTAAATTTCAATTCTCTGTCAGCCACAGGAATTGCAGATATATTTTGTTAGTTGAATTTGCCACTTTTGTGGTGAATTTTGATGAAAAGAAGTTCTTTTATGGTTTGTACTGTTATTTATTTCAAAAACCTTTCCAAAGAGTTTTCTGATATTTTCTTCTAAAATGTTTACATTTTTTCATTTGCATTTCAGTGTTTAAATCATCTGTGTACTTGGACTGAGGTAGAGATCTGATCTATTTTTTCCTATAGTAATCAGTTGAATTAGCACAATTTGTTGACGGTGTGTCCTTCACCCAGTAATGTGCAAAATCTGCTCTGTTATGTGTCAAATAGCCATAGGTCCTGCAGGTTCAAATATGTGTCTGTTGCTTCTATATTGATAGAGGTTAGCTGGATGTTAAATTCTTGGTCTTGCTCTCTTTCTCTGAGGAATTTGTTTTTGTTTTGTTGAATATGACAGTTGAGAAATCTTAGGCAAATGGATTTCTTAACCTTTATGGATGACTTAATCTTTTAGCATGCATTTTCATAAATTGATTATTTAAAAATTCAATGACCTTTATTTATTACGGTATGTTTCAGTGAGGAGTTGTTTGATACCAATATGTTTTTTAAATTTTTCCTGGACTATGGGGTGCTCTTTTAATATGCAGAAAAAATAATACTTTAGTGTCTAGAATAACATTTTTAGTTATTTCTTTAAACATGTTTGATAGGATATTATCTGCATTTTCTTTGTTGAGGAGCACCACTTATGTGTATGTTGGAGCTTCACGTCCATGATTTTCTCTCTGTTTCTAAACTCTGGTTTTTCCATTTTGTTTTTCCTTCTCTCCGTGTCCCTGGTGATCTTTGGGGTATTGCACATTTATTTAATTAGTGGGTGCACATCTTATTTTCCTCTGTGCCGACTCCTAGTCTGTCATGGAGGGTGGAGTGTGAGCCACCCTGACCCTGGCAGCCCCCGCTTGGATGGTGATTCCTTTTAATCACGGGGACAACTGATGAGCAACAATGTAAATTTATATAAATTCAGGTTGATTAATTCAGTTAATACAAGGGAATCAAGACACAAGCAGAGAATGGTAGGAAACCTCTTTAGAAGGGATGATCAAAAAGCTTCTCTGAGATGATAACATGTGGCAGAAACCCGGGAACCGAGGTTCTGGAGTAACAGATGCCAGGCACCAAGGTGGGGCTGGGGCAGGAATGCACCTGCATGAGGTGGCCCAGCCACTTCAGGGACCAGGGCTGCCAGGATGGGGTGGGAGTGGGGAGGCTGCAGAGAAGCGACACACAGACTGGTGGGTATTTATTTTATAGAAGGCCCAAAGGAAGGTATTTCATGTAAGTATTCAAAATGCACTAAAACAACTAAATGATAAACAAAGTGACCCAATAAGACCAGAATGGTAAACATGTTACATGATATCAACTGAAATAAGTATTTTTTAAAATATAGGAAGGTAATCGCATAATGCTGTCATAATAATGATCAGCAGAAAAATGAGATTGAAATATTTAAAATAAAATGAACACTACACATAATAAAATTCATTTAAAGGTATTTCTTTAAATAAAATCATTGAAAGTTATTTTTTATCATTGGTTTCATGATTGAATCTTGAGTTCATTTTCTTTTTTTATTGACACATCATAATTATACATGTTTATGGGGTAGGTAAGATGTTTAGTGTATGCATATAATATGTGATGACCAAATACAGGTAATTAGGATAGCCATCACCTCAAACACTTATCATTTCTTTGTGCTGGGAACATTCTAGAACTTATCTCCCAGCTATTTTGAAATATGCCATATGTTTTTGTTAGTTATAGTCACCCTACTGTGCTATCCAGGGCTTGAACTTATTCCTGTCATCTAACTGTATTTTTGTACCATTAGTACAAAAATTATTTTCGATGTGTTAGTGATCAAATTGTTGTTGATGAGCTGGGCTGCCAATGTTTCAGTCTTAACAACAACAACAAAGCCAGTAAGTATTTGGAGCTCATTTTCTTGGGCAAATATTTCTGTCTGTTGAAAACCTCTTTCTGGCTCAGGATAATAAGAAGGAGATGGTTGTAAGTTAATTCTCTTTTTTCTTTTTCTTTTTTTTTTTTTTTGAGACAGAGTCTCGCTCTGTTGCCCAGGCTGGAGTGCAGTGGCACAATCTTGGCTCACTGCAAACTCCGCCTCCCGGGTTCACGCCGTTCTCCTGCCTCAGCCTCCCGAGTAGCTGGGACTACAGGCGCCCGCCACCTCGCCCGGCTAATTTTTTGTATTTTTAGTAGAGACGGGGTTTCACCGTGTTAGCCAGGATGGTCTCGATCTCCTGACCTCGTGATTCGTGCCTCAGCCTCCCAAAGTGCTGGGATTACAGGCGTAAGTCACTGCGCCCGGCAATTTTTCATTTTTTGACTCCTTCATTCAAACAACCCCATACCTCATTTTATAATTTCAAGATTATTTTGACGAGTTCTTTTTTTTCAAGGACTGGGGTCTGTTTATTGATGGCATGGTATTTCCAGCTTGTCATTATCTTCTTTGTTTCTGTCGTGTATCGATGGAGATTCCGCATAGTCACCCATATTTATTTCAATTCTGTCACGTTTGTGTTTCATTTCTTCAGAAAGCCTTTGAACTATGATAAGAACCTTCATTTAAACAAAAGCTTCGCGTTGCTGCTTGTGACAAGTACAGGCGCGCCCGACTAGACTTGCACACGGTGCATTTGCTCGATCTCTTTGCCTACACTGAAGAATTAAATCATCGATCTTGATCTCAAGATATAAATTGTTCAACTTGCAGGCCTGGTCGTTGTTGTTAAGATTAAACATTGGTATCCAGCTCATCGAAAGTAGTTCGATCACTGACACAGCATGCAACTGAAAAGCGGGTTTCCGGGGGCTGCTGGGGTGAGACTGTGCAGAGCCACGGACCACAGCAGGACCAGGACCTTGCTCCCAACATGAGGAAGCCCTGACGAGGTTTCAAGCAGGGGGAAGATTGGATGCATTGACTCCGCGTAGAGAATGGGCTGAGGGGAGGTTGCACAGAGGGAGGCAGACAGCCGTCGCCGTAAGAGAGGAACACAAGGGCTCAGAGCCCAAGGACATTTCTGGTTACTCTCTGGACAATGGCTGGGTATGGATCGGACCTGAAGTAAGAAGTGGAGGTGGTGACCATGGAAATTTGAAGGTTTTTGCTTTAGCAATTGGGTAAATTCTGGAAGAAGCTTGCTGAAATGAGAAACGGTGGGAGAAGAGGGGATTTGAAGTGGGACAGATACAAGGGTTTTGGTTTTAAACATGCTAAATTTAGAAAACTTATTGTTCATACAAGTGAAGATATGGAGTGATCATTTGCACACAAGATTCCTGGGCTTAAA
The DNA here is from genome assembly GCF_006542625.1 of Nomascus leucogenys. Taxonomy (NCBI): domain Eukaryota; kingdom Metazoa; phylum Chordata; class Mammalia; order Primates; family Hylobatidae; genus Nomascus; species Nomascus leucogenys. The sequence continues at coordinate 2,434,997 of NC_044387.1, forward strand.
GACAAGAAAGCATTGAGTGATGTAAACTCAGGCCTGGACATAAGAAGGGGTGAGACAACCTAGGAAGACAGTAAAAATGGAGAAGAGAGGCCCAAGGACGGCATCCTAGGGAAACCAAAGTCAGAGGCTGGAACGACGAAGTGGGTCCGCTGAAGGAGATGGAGAAGCCGGCAGTGAGGCAGGAGGGGGACCAGAGGGCTGTGGTACCCTGAAGCCAGGAGCAGGAAGCATTTTGGGGGTATAAAGGATACAATCAAATTCTGAGAGGACAAGGAGAATTAGGCCCCAAATTGACAACTGGGTGTAGCAATTGTGGCCTTTCAAAAATGTGATTGAAGGGGTGAGTTCAAAAGAGTCTATTAGGAGAGGAAGTAGAGAGACAATACTTTCAAAGAATTTTATTCTAAGGGGGAACAGAGAAATGGGTCAGTAACTGGAGGGAGGATGAGACAGGAAACTTTTTTTTATTATTAGATAAGTGGTGTTAGAATACATTGTGGTGCATATGAAAATGATTTAGAGGCTGGGCGTGGTGGGTCACGCCTGTAATCCCAGCACTCCGGGAAGCCGAGGTGGGTAGATCACTTGAGGTCAGGAGTTCAAGAACAGCCTGGCCAACATGGCGAAACCCTGTCTCTACTAAAAATACAAAAATTAGCCAGGTGTGGTGGCACACGCCTGTAATCCCAGCTACTCGGGAGGCTGAGACAGGAGAATCACTTGAACCCGGGAGGCAGAGGTTGCAGTGAACTGAGATTGCACCACTGCACTCCAGCCTGGGTGACAGGGCAAGATTTCATCTCAAAAAAAAAAAAAAAGAGAGAAGGAAAATGATCCAGAGGAGAAGGGAAGACTAGTAGTGCTGGAGAGAGATGACACCATGGAAACGAAGTCCTTGGAAGGTGATTAGGGTCAGGATTTGCTGCGCAAGGGGGATGGGGGCGTGCAGACACTTATACAGAGTAATTACCAAAATGGACCACAGGGCACCGGGCCACAGAGGGAGGTGGGTGCATGACCTCCTGGTAGTGGGGAGGGGGGCTCTTACAATTGGTTCTGTTTTTGTTTTTGTGTGTTTGAAATAAGAAATGAGGCCCTAAGATGGGGTGGGGTGTTCAGATAATACTGGGCATTTTAGGAAAGGTAAGTTATGGAGGGGTTGGCTGTCAGGCTGTGGGGCAGCTGGACTGGGCTGGCTCTGAGGCAGAGCCGAGTCTCCAGTTGATGTGGAGATTTCCTGGGACCAGAGTCTGGGGTTTGCAGAGGGTGGCTGTCAACCCGAGGTTCATGAACGTAGACCTAAGTAGTACCCTGCAGCCCAGCCACTCATTGTCATCAGCACGTCCAACTGCCCAGCGCCAGCCTGGGGAAGGCAGAGTGAGATTCAATGATGGTGAGTTTGCTTCCTCATTACGGGGAAGAAGGGGAGACAGGAGCAGAGGGTTGGAGGCTTTAGTCAAGGGAGCCCTTCCGGGGTTAAACTCCAAGTCCAACCAGGCACGAAAGGGAGGAGATGAAGCATAAGAAACAGGGAAATGCAAGACCCTCTGCTCTCCTTGGTGAGGTTTCAATGTGCTCTTAATTATTTTTAATTTTTTTTTCTTCAGCATCTGAGCTTTGACAGCCCATGTTTCTTCTCCATCTCTGAAAGGGCATCTCTAAGTGCAATAGCTTGCTCGCTCTCTTTCTTTTTATATTCTGTTTTATTTGTTTGTTTTTTAGAGGAATCACTTTGTTTATTGTTTTTCTTCTGTTCATGGTGTTGTGATTAGTTAACATTTTTAACCTTTTTGTGCAAATATTTTTTGGTAAATATTTATAGCTTACCACTTCTTTCCACTACTCTTTACTCCTTTAATTTTTCAATGTATACATAAATCAGATGCTTGTTCCTTTTTTATTTCTCTCTCTCTCTATATATATAAAGTATATATATAGTATATATATAAAGTATATATATAGTATATATATAAAGTATACATATTTAGTGTGTATATATAAAGTATATTTATACAGTGTGTATGTATATATAAAGTGTATATATATATATATATATACACACACACATATATGTTTATTTTTTTTTTCTTGAGACAGGGTCTTACTCTGTCACCCAGGCTGGAGGGTGGTGGTGGGATTAATAGCTCATTGCAGCTTTGAATTCCTAGGCTCAAGCAATTCTCCCACCTCAGCTTCCCAAGTAGCTGGGACTACAGGTATGCACCTCCATGCTTACCTAATTTATTTTTTTAGTTTTTGTATAGCTAAGTCTCGGGTACATTGGCCAGGCTGTTCTTGAACTCCTGGCCTCAAGTGATCCTCCCACCTCAGCCTCCCAAAGTGCTGGGATTACAGGCGTGAGCCACCACACCTGGCCTATTTCTCATGTTTAATAAGCGTGTTTTCTTGGAAGGCTGAAGGAGGGTCAGAGCCATGTTCCAAGCTAACAGGAAATCTCCCCGGCGAGAGTCGCTTTGCTTACGAAGACAGGCTGTGTGGGTGGGCAATTGTTTCTCAGGCTTTTCTTCTCCCCATTCTCATTTCTCTAGAAATTTCCCCTCTTTCTTCCCCTCATCCCCTCTAACACAGCTGTCTGAAAATGTGGCCTGAAGAGTGACTCCTGGCCAAGGATGCCTTCCTCCCGGGTTCTTAAGGCCAAACTGAGGCCAAGGAGGCTCAAGCTATGAGACCAGGCACTTTCTGGAAATGATTGATTTGTCCTTCAAGCCATGTGGTCCATTTTTTTAAAAAACAAACTTTTAAAATTTTAGGATTGTTTTATATTTGCCAAAAAGTTGCATCATTTCGTTTTTAAGAGCTCCAGTAGGTATAAAAGCTCAATTATCGTTGTTTTTAACTATATTTAAAAGGGCCTCATGAAGATGTAATCATCCTGGCCTGAGCCTTTTACTTATTAGATTTCCAATCTTGACGAGGATTTCTCACGTACCTGACATTCATTCATTTTGACGGTTGCAGGGCGTTTCATTGTGGTACTATATGTGCAGTTTACTCACCTACGCTCCTAGAAATGGGCGTTATACTGTCTCCAGGTTCTCGCCGTCCTAACGGCATTTGCAGGAACCTTGTGTGTACATCTCCCGTAGGTGTGCAAGAGCTTCGCTTGGGTATGTAGAAGCAGAATTAGAGGGTCAGAGAGCACGTAAATGTTCACTTTCGGAAGCTAACGCCAAATATTTTCACAAATCATTGTAGCAATGTGCCCTCCCACCAGCATTATGTATATAAAAAGTCCTCTCTATTCACATCTTCCAATTATATTATTTTAGACTTAAAAAAATGTTGTCGATCAAATATGTGTAGGATGGTCCCTCATTGTGGCGTGGCCTTCACTTGCGCTTCTCTATTGACTAATGAGGCTGAACATCTCTTCATGTCTACAGCCTCTACATTTTTCCTTTCGTGTACAATATCTGCTCACGTATTTGGGTCACTTTTATGTTGGGCTGTTTTGCTTTTACTATTGTGATAAAGGACTTCTTGTATACATTCTTTATATGAGTTGATTCTTTTTCTTTTTCTTTTTAGACAGAGTCACACTCTGTCACCCAAGCTGGAGTGCAATGGTGCAATCTCAGCTCACCGCGACCTCTGCCTCCTGGGTTCAAGTGATTCTCCTGCCTCAGCCTCCCAAGTAGTTGGGATTACAGGCATGCACCACCATGCCTGGCTAATTTTTTGTATTTTTAGTAGAGATGGGGTTTCACCATGTTGGTCAGGCTGGTCTCAAACTCCTGACCTCAGGTAATCCACCCACCTTGGCCTCCAAACACGCTGGGATTACAGGTATGAGCCACTGGGCCTGGCTGAATTGGTTGTTTTTTCTATATTTTCCCAGTTTCTTCTCCCTATTTGTAACTTACTGTTTACTCCCACTAAGGTTTGTTTTGATTAAAACAAGTTTTTGATTTAAACATACTCACATCTGTATTTTAAATTTTTAATTAATACATGTATATTTAATAAGTAATCCCCTTTTCCAAGGCCTAGAAAGTATTTACTTATACTTTCTATGAGAAGTTTTAAATTTTTGTTTTTGATATCATTACATAATATATCCAGAGTTGATTTTTGTGTATAGTGTGAGATAAGAGTTCATCTTTCCCCTGCATCACTTCATCACATAATCCTCTCTTTTCTCTTGGCTCTCCCATGCTTCTCCTGTCATAAATCAAAGTTTCATTCATACCCTTGGTGTGATCCTGGGCTTGTTGTTTTGTTTCATTGATCAACTTGTCTTTCTCTTCCCCTTTACGGGCATCAGCACTTCCTGTAAAGCTACAGAAAGTGGGGAATAAACAGGTGTCTGTTTCCCCTCCTGGCCTTTCTTCAGTCCTGGATTTCCTTGTACCGTTATTTTTTCTATATGAATTTTAGAATCATCTTATCGAGTTCTGGGAATATTCTTTTCAGGAATCCTGTGAGTAATTTGAATCTATACCTGACATCATGTCGGAAATGATTGATTGACATCCTTACACTGTCAAATCTTCCTATCCATAAACATGGTAAAAAAGAATGAGATCATGTCCTTTGCAGGGACATGGATGAAGCTAGAAACCATCATTCTTAGCAAACTACCACAGGAACAGAAAACCAAGCACCGCATGTTCTCACTCATAAGTGGGAGTTGAACAATGAGAACACATGGACCACACCAGGGCCTGTTGGGGGGATGGGGGGCAAGGGGAGGTAGAGCATTAGGACAAACACCTAATGCATGTGGGGGCTTAAAACCTAGATGACAGGTTGACAGGTGCAGCAAACCACCATGGCACATGTATACCTATGTAACAAGCCTGAACATTCTGCAAATATATCCCAGAACTTAAAATTTAAAAAAAAACTATTTGAGAGCAGTTTTAGATTTAGAGAAACCTAGTGAAGCTAATAGAGTTACTGTGTGCCCATATCCAGTTTTCCTTATTGTTAACATCTTACATTAGTATGATACATTTGTTGCAAATAACGAGCAAATATTGATACATTATTATTAACTAAAATCTATAGATTCAGATTTCTTCAGTTTTTATCTGATGTCCCTTGCTAAACTCTCTATTACTTCCAATAATTCTTCCATAGATTAAATTGATTCCTTTGTAGGCAACTATTCGCTCTGAAAATAATAATTTTTGTATCTCTTTTCCAATCCTATGTCTCTCTTTTGTTGTTATTGTTGTTTATTTATTATTTTTGTGCTGCCCTTATGGCCCCCAGTCTTGGAAGTTCTTCTGTGCTAGGGGAGAGTTGAATCAGGGATAGGGAGAGTCAAGACAGATGACACTTTTGGATTCAAGAACCAAGAAGACAGTGAACGAGGACAGAACAAGCCCTGGAATGGATAGACATCGTGGGGAGGCCTTGGGTTCCTTGGAGTTATGGAACTGGGCTTTAAGCCAACATCAGCATGCTCTGTGGAGCATAGGTGGTAGCAGGAAGGGCATAGCTAGTACATGGATTGCATCAGAAATCAAAAACTTAACCATAGCTAAGCAGTTTATTAATAAATTATCCACATATAATTTAGTTTATTGTATTTACTCAAAAAGTATTAAGCAACAAACGGTATCATGCACTACCCCTGGCAAGGGAAACATAACAACATAATAGGTGGGGGTGGGGCAGCATGGGATGGATGGCAGCATGGCCCACAGAACTTAAATGCTGGAAGAAAAGAGATACAAACAAATATGCAGGTAAATATGTAAACCTCCACAACAGCAAAGCCAATAATAGCACAAGACAAACGGGGTTGGGAATTGGCTGTCATCTCCTGCCCAGATTCCATTCTTAAATGGATGTGGGCTGCATTTCTTAGCTTCCATGAAAATGGAGAAACGGACAAGAAGGGAGAAATGGACAAGCCAGTGGGAAAATGATTGGCAAACCACCCGGGAGGGGGAGCAGAAGGTGGACCTATGCATCCCCAGAATTATTTGGATCTTATCTCATGCCTCCCCACTGCATCCCCATCTCTCTGTCCACCCAGAGGGAGGACAGCTATTTGAGGACAGGGTCTTGTTGCTGTTGTTAGTTAACTGTTGCTGGCTTTCTGTTTGCTCTGTTAGGGTTTATGTCTTTCAATGCTATATCATTAATGCCAGTGGGAGTGCTCAACAGAATCTGGGTGCATACGTGAAAATATAGTTGGATAAAGAGTAGAACCTCATCACACATGTAAATGGTTCCTGTTGGGGCATGCAGTGCCTGGTGGGTGGGCTGCAGGACGTTGCTGAACACCCTGCACCCCAGAGGCCCTTCCAACCCTGAGGGATGATGAGGCTGTGAGTGGTGGGCAGAGGTATCTGGGGGTTCTCACTTGTATGGAGGGTGAGTAGGCCCCTGGATTTGGGAGCCGAGGTATGAAATAGCCATGCATTCAGAGCCCCAGATAAACTGCTTCTTGAATTCCCTACTGTGTGTTCAGGCAGTGGTAGAACCTGGGGTTACAGCACCACACACGTGGAATGAGACAGTTTCTGCTCCATTTTATTCTGGAGACAAGAGTGACATGCATGAAACTGTGAACGACAAAAGGCAGTACATATTTAAATGGATCCAAACTCGAATTGCCGTGTGTTATAGACACCAGGCCATTGTATGGCCACTGGACCATGGCCATGAGTGCAAGGCTCTTCAGAACTGGCCCTGCACTCCCAGGGTGGCACAGAGGGATGTGCGGCAAATATGTGTGCAGCTAACTTGACACGAGACCAAGAACCAGAACTTCCAGAACCATTTTGAAATGCAAGTGTTGGTAAAATGCACCCAAAGGTGTTTTGGGGGTTGAGGGGAGGGGCTCTCTCTGCCTCTCTTCTTCCTTCTCTTCTTCCTGGCCTTCCTCCTCCCTCCCTTCTTCCCTCTTTTCTTTTTTTTCTTCCTTTCCTCCTTCCCTTCCTTCTTCTCTCATTCCTTTCTTCCTTCCTTTCCTCTCTCCCTTCTCTCTCCTTCCTTCCTTCCTTCCTTCCTTCCTTCCTTCTTCCCTTCCTCCCTCCCTCCTTCCTTCCTTATTTTCTTTCTTTATTCATAAATTCACAAATTCTACTGGCACCAAACACAAATGTCACTAATTGTCACAAACAATTAATGAGCCTAGAGAGTGTGAGGAGATCCTGCTCTGTAGACACTGACAGTCAACCTGAGCAGAGTGATCAATTTTCAATATATTGTTGCTGATTCGTGAATTCACAAATTATTCTCCCTCCCTCCCCCACTTCCTTCCTTCCTTCCTTCCTTCCTTCCTTCCTTCCTTCCTTCCTTCTTTCCTTCCTCCCTTCCTTTCTTCCTTCCTTCCTCCCTTCCTTTCTTCCTTCCTTCCTCCCTTCCTTTCTTCATTCCCTCCTTTTTTCCTTCCCTCCTTCCCTCTTTCCCTCTCACCTCTTTTCTTTCCTCCTTCATTTCCCTTCTTCTTATTCCTTCCATAAGCAAATTTCACCAGGTGATGGACCATGCCCCCAGCATGCAAAGTACTTTGGATGCTGAAATGGTTCCCAGGGACCCTGCTCTGTAGAAGCTGCCAGTCACTGGGAAAGAGTGATCAATTCTCAGAATATTGTTGTTTATTCATGAATTTACGAATTATACTGACACAAAACACAAGTGTCACTAATTGTCACAATTAATGGGCCTGGAGAGTGTGAGGAGTGAGACAGGAGCGTCCTGATCCCAGCCAGGCTGTGCCTTTAATAAGCATAGCACGTGGGGAGGCGTCCCCAGGAACGGAACTGGAGCAGGCACTTGTGCTCAGGGATTTTTATGCAAATGGGTGAGAAAGGCATAGTTGTGACTTGGGAAAGAACATGGTTAATCTATGTTTCCACCAATTCCGTCATCTTATGTTTGGAAACTGACCTGAATAACACACTTGACCCTCCCTTGAGAAGTTTCCAAACAACATGTAAAAGGGGTGAAATGTGTGTGTATTTATTTATTTAGAGACAGGGTCTCACTTTGTCTCCCAGGCTGGAGTGCAGTAGTGCAATCATGGCTCACTGCAGCCTTGACCTCCCACGCTCAAGTGATCCCCCTGCCTCTCAACCCCCCAAGTAATTTTTGTATTTACCAGCTAATTTTTATTTGCTGGCTAATTATATATATATATATATATATATATATATATATATATATATAGCGAGAGAGAGAGAGAGAGAGAGTTTGCCATATTGTCCAGGTTGGTCTTGAACTCCTGAGCTCAAGTGATCCATCCACCTTGACCTCCCAAAAGTGCTGGGATTACATTTGTGAGCCACTGTGCCCAGTTTGAAATGTGCTTTTAATAATCACGTAAAAAGTGATGCCAGTCTCCAGGCAGCTCATCAGAAGGGTTCCAGTCCACCATTAGAAAGCGTGGTCTGGATTCTCCATCCACAAAGGTCAAAGGCTACATTCGAATATGGAAACTGAACTTCTACGTGAAGAGAAAGCTCAGCCATGTCATATGAACATAGAAGCACCTGAGAAAAACTGAAGGAAAGAGACATAAATATCAAAGGGTTCATGGACTCCATCTCCCACTTTCTCAGTGCTTCTTGGTAGATACAAGAGCCTGATATAAATGCATTTCTAATCTATATAATCAGCCTTCCCTGGCTGCCAGTTGAAGTTTCACGGTTCACCACCATCTAGCTAAATAGGCCAACCTTTGATTTTATGTTCCCCTTGTTGAGAATCAGGTCAAGAAAGAAACTTCAAGATCAACTCAGAGCTATTTGCGTTATTAGTATGTAATTCTCATTGGCAATTATTCTCTATCTTTGATCATAAATTATCTAATCCCTTTTATCCAACAGCATTTACTAAGCACCTACGCAGTTCCCAGAAGTGTACTGAGAGCTGGGGGATGAGGAAGAAGGAGGACTGGGCCCTCTACCTTACAGACATGAGCGCACTAGCATAAGGGGAGAGCCCTGGGGGACTCAGGGGGTGCAAGTGGCCTTTGGAAGCTGCGTGAAGGCACAGGGGTGGCTGGCTGGCATTTATGGAAGGGGGAGGACAGCTACTGTGCCCTTTGGTACAAGGGAAGAAAGAAGGGCATGTGGGGCCGCTCAGCCAGCACATTTGTGAGCCTGTCCCATGGGAAGCAGCCTCTGATCACCCTCACTGGAGCCACCCAAGTGGTGTGTGTGCCAGCCCTGAGCCAGACATAGCGAGGGGCCCAGACAGGGACTGTGCTCTCAGGACAACCCACGCGACAGGCCCAGAAACAGCTACTCAGGAGCCAAAGCAAGGATCATTTAACCAGACATAAATTATAGAATGCAAATGGATTAATTCTGGATGGGAGGACTGGAAGATATTTGTGGAAGACTTGACACTTCAGCTTGGTCTTAAAAATGGCGAATGTTTCAGGGGATGGGAAAGTAGTACAGGGGCGTTCCAGGCAGAGAGACCCCTATCTCCAGGGTCTTCAGGGACCAGAGCACCACGACTTCGATGGACATTCCATAGACTTGTGCCAAGGGATCCAGTAGAGATGAAGTGGGTCACGCAGCATGGCCAAATCCAGAGCCTCAGGGCTGTGTGGGGGTTTGGGGTTTAGCTCACAGACAAAGGGATCAGCCGCGGGTTTTGGAGAGGACAGGTCGTGGCAGAAATGTTCAGGGGAGATGGAGGCGGAGGTGGGCAGAGAGCAAAGCAGAAATGTTCCCATCTAAGAGGCATCACCTAGAGCCTGCAGTGATGGAGACAGAGAGGCATTTGGGTGTTTAAGGTGGGGATTTGGTGATGAGTTTGATGTGTGGCGTGCTCTGTAGGGAGCATTAGAGGCCGCTGCAAGCACTGACACGGGGCTGGCTGGGAGGGTGCCCACTCCACAAAGGAGCCAGGAGCCAAGTAGGGAGGGCCAGCAGGAGGGGAAAGTCTGTGTGGTGGCTTCGGTGCTGCGGGGCCAAGGCCACAGGCTGTGGAGCCAGCTGCCTCCTTTGAATTTATTTTCCTACATTTCTTAAGTATCAAAAAGACTTTATTGTATTTTTATATGGTGCCTATGGTTTGCTAAATAAACGTGGTGTGCATCCATTGTGAATAAATTGAGAAATACATAAATGAACCCCCAAAAAAGTGTGATAGGAAAAATATTAATAATTATAACCCTAAATATCTCCTATGGAAGTGGATCCTGTTAAACAAAGGGCTCTTTCTCTGCCAAGACCTTGCTAGAGTGTGTTGTGCAAGAGTAGGGACAGTAGGTGGAAGTGCTGGGTGGTTCTGGACAATGAGGAGAATTCGGATGTTCACGAAGGAATGAGGAGGTGAGGAACTGGTAGGAAGGAGAGAGGAGAATGGATCAGCAGGAAGGTAGAGCTGAGAGCCAGGATGCTGCCCTCGATGGATCAGCAGGAAGGTAGAGCCCAGGGACAGGATGTGCTGCCCTTATGGCCCCCAGTCTTGGAAGTTCTTCTGTGCCAGGGGAGAGTTGAATCAGGGATAGGGAGAGTCAAGACAGATAACACTTTTGGATTCAAGAACCAAGAAGACAGTGAACGAGGACAGAACAAGCCCTGGAATGGATAGACATCGTGGGGAGGCCTTGGGTTCCTTGGAGTTATGGAACTGGGCTTTAAGCCAACATCAGCATGCTCTGTGGAGCATAGGTGGTAGCAGGAAGGGCATAGCTAGTACATGGATTGCATCAGAAATCAAAAACTTAACCATAGCTAAGCAGTTTATTAATAAATTATCCACATATAATTTAGTTTATTGTATTTACTCAAAAAGTATTAAGCAACAAACGGTATCATGCACTACCCCTGGCAAGGGAAACATAACAACATAATAGGTGGGGGTGGGGCAGCATGGGATGGATGGCAGCATGGCCCACAGAACTTAAATGCTGGAAGAAAAGAGATACAAACAAATATGCAGGTAAATATGTAAAACTCCACAATAGCAAAGCCAATAATAGCACAAGACAAACGGGGTTGGGAATTGGCTGTCATCTCCTGCCCAGATTCCATTCTTAAATGGATGTGGACTGCATTTCTTAGCTCCCATAAAAATGGAGAAATGGACAAGAAGGGAGAAATGGACAAGCCAGGTGGGAAAATGATTGGCAAACCACCCGGGAGGGGGAACAGAAGGTGGACCTATGCATCCCCAGAATTATTTGGATCTTATCTCCTCAGATGGAGTCACTGAAACGCATGCCAACATATACATGGAATACAACCCATGCACTGGAAGCACCAGCCAGGTAACCACACATAGTTAATTTTATGTGTCAACTTGACCGGGCCACGGGGTGCCCAGATATGTGGTCAAACATTATTCTAAGTGTTCCTGTAAAGGTGTTTTTGGAGGAGATTACCATTTAAATCAGGAGACTGGATAAAGAGATTGCCCTGCCTAACTCGGGTGAGTCCATCAAATCAGCTGAAGACCTGAATAGAGAAGAGGCTGACCCTCCCCCGAGCAGGAGGTTCCCTTCCTGACCACCTTCAAACTGTGGCATGGTCTTATTTTCTGTCTTCAGACTGGGATGGGGACATTGGCTGTCACCATAAAGCTGGTCTTGGAATCAGCTTTAAACTGAAACTGTACCATCAGGCCTCCTAGATCACTTGCTGACTCACCCTGCAGATCTTGGGACTTTCCGGTCTCCATAACTGTGTGAGCCAATTTCTAACAACAAATCTTATTGTAATAAGTTTCTCTCTCTCACTATCTCTCCCTCCCTGCTTCTCTCTCTCCCTTTCTCCCTCTCTCTCTTCCGTTTCTCTGGAGAACCGTCACTACTACACCACGGGGTCCTGAATCATCCCCACTGATATTTAAGATCTTTACATAAGGTGGTGTCACACTTTAACGAGGTCCAGAAAGAATGTGAATTGTGCAGTTGGGTTCCTAGACACCAAGACAGCTGCCTGTACAGGCTCCCCCATTATCCTATTAACTTCACGTACTGTGATCCTGCAGTTCACACAACTGGAGGTATCGAATCTCAGTGTGGTTGGGTTTTCCTATGCACAGTATGTCACGCAGTGATAGGTTTATGGAGGAAAACAAAGCAGCGGGTCCTGATAAGCCCCACTGATAAAGCCTCAGTTTCCTGCAAGTTTCCTTCATTCATACATGCAACTCTTTATTTACATAATTCATATCATGATGAAGATCCAATTTCATTTTTATAATGCAATTTATAACATAATTTGTTTATAATTCACACACCATAAATATCATTCCTTTGAAGGTTGTAAATCAAAAGGTTTGAATGTATTCATAGAGGGGTGCACGGTCACCACGATAGAATTTGAGAACATTTTTATTACCCTGAAAATAAATTCCATATCCATTGGCAGCTACTGCCTCTCCTCTCAGCTTCTGGAAAGCACTCATCTACTTTGTCTCTATGGATTTGTCTATTCTTGACATTTTATGACAATAGAATCATATAACTTGGGATCTTTTATGATAGCTTCTTTCAATTAGCATAATGTATTTACAATTCATCTATGTTATATATATAGCATGTGTTATATTTCATTCCTTTCATGTGGCTGAAAAATATGGCATTATATGAATAGATCGCATGTATTTATCTATTATCCAGTTGACAGACTTTTGGTTGTTTCCACTTGGTAGCTGCTACGAATAATGTTGCTATGAACATTTACACACAAGTTTGTGTGTGGACATATATTTCACTTCTCTTAGGTGTTTACCCAGGAGTGGAATTTCTAGGTCATACGGTAACGCTACCTGTAACATTTTGAGAAATATTCGGACTCTTTCCTAATGTGACTTCACCATCTTAAAATTCTACAGGCAGTGTACAAGAATTCCTATTTCTTCACATCATTGCCAACACTTGCTATTTGTTTGTCTTTTTTTAAAATTTAAGCCAACCTAGTATGTATGAAGTGATATCTCATTATGGTTTGGATTTGCATATCTCTGATAAAGTGACTAATGATGTTGAGTATCTTTTCATGGGCTTATCCACCATTTATTTGCATATCTTCTGTGGAGAAATATTCAATATTTTGCTCATTTTAAACTTGTTTTATTTTCATTTTTATTATTCAATTTAAGAGTAGTCTATATGTTCTGAATACAGGTACCTTCTCAGATATATAATTTGCAAATATTTTCTCCCATTCTGTATGTTGTCTTGTCACTTACTTAATGTTGCCTTTTGAACCACAAAGGTATTTAATTTTAATAAAGTCTAACTTGGTGAGATAACTAAGAAACAATTACCTGTACCAAGATGACAAAGTTTTACTCTCTTATGTTTTCTTCTAAGAAGATTATAGTTTTAACTCTAGTTAGAGCTAATAAACTTACCTACAAGAGTAATGGTCCAGGATCTCTTTTGAATTAATATTTGTACATGAGGTATGATAGGGAGCTCAACATCATTCTTCAACATGTGCACAGCAGCTGCCCTATCACCATTTATTGAAAGGATTATTTTTTTTCCTCGTGAATGGTCTTGGCACGGTTGCCCCAAATCAGTTGATCATAATTACAATGGTCATTTTTCGACTCCCAGTTCTATTGAATCTAGGTGTCTAGATTCCATTGATCTATATATGTCTATCTTTGTGCTGGTACCTACAACCATTATTGCAGCTTTATAGTAAGTTTTGAATTTGAGAAATGTGAACTTTGTTCTTCTTTTCAGGATTGTTCTTACTATCCCAGGTTCCTTTAATATTCATAAGAATTTTAGGTCATCTAGTAAGTTTCTGCAAAAAGGCATTTGGGATTTTGATAGGGATTATTTTAAACCTGTACATCAATTTGGGGGGCATTGCCATCTTATCAATATTAAATCTTCTAATCCATGATAATGGGATATTTTTCTATTTATTTAAGTCTTCAATTTTTCAAAAATATTTGTGGTTTTCAGTATGCACATTTGTAGATTTTTTGGTAAATACTTTTCTAAGTACTTTGTTCTTTTCAATGCTATTATACATTGCCTTTTTTTCAAAAAAATTCGTTTTCAGATTGTTTATTGCAAGTGTAAAGAAATACAATCTTGTGTATTTGTCATGTACCTGAAACCTTAATGAATTTGTTTATTAATTTTAATAGTTTTGCAGGTGTGTGTATTTTGTGGGTTCTATAGGGTTTCCTATGTGCAAGATCGTGTTATCGGGAAATATAGTTTTACATCTTTCATCTGAATCTGGAAGCTTTTTACTGCTTTTTCTTGCCTCTGTTCTCTCACTGGAATCTCCAGTAAAATGTCAAGTAGAAGTGATGAGAGCAGATATCATTGACTTGTTCCTAATCTTAAGAGGAAAACAGTATTTCACCATTAGGTATAATGTTCGCTGTGAGATTTTCATAGATGCCTTGTATCAGGATGAGGAAGTCTCATTCTTCTCATAGTGCCTTAATTGTTTTTATCATGAAAATGTGTTGGGATTTGTCAAATTCTTTTTCTTTATCTACTGAGATGTCATGTTGTTTGTCCTTTTCTTTATTGATATGGGGTATTTCATTGATTTTCAGATGTTTAACCAACATTGAAATCCCTCTTGGTCATGGCATATAATCCTTTTTCTAAGTTGCTGGATTAGGTATGCTAGTATTTCCTTGAGGATATCTGCACCTGTCTTCATAAGGCATTTTCTTTTTTTTGTGATGTCCACATCTGGTTTATTTATGATGGCTGGAGGAATGTTGAAGGTACACGATAAGTATACAGAAATAAATATTATTTCTATACACTTGCAATAAACAATCTGAAAACAAAATTTGAATAAGTCAAGGTATAATAGCATTAAAAAGAACATAGAACTTAGGAAAATATTTAACAAAATGTCTCTGACTAGTGAGCCCAACATCTGGGCCCCTGAGGGATGGTTGCTATTGTCTCTGCATTGAGTATACTTTTTGTTTCTTTGACTGTCTCATAATGTTTTGCAGAAAACTACGTATTTTATTTTATTTTATTTTATTATTAGTTTTTTGAGACACAGTTTCACTCTGTTGCCCAGACTAGATAGCAGAGCTACTGCACCTTCCACCTCTGGGGTTCAAGCGATTCTCATGCCTCAGCCTCCTGAGTAGCTAGGATTACAGGCATGCACCATAGCACCTGGCTAATTTTTGTAATTTTAGTAGAGACGGGATTTCACCATGTTGGCAAGGCTGGCCTCAAACTCCTGACCTCAAGTAATCCACCCTCCTCTGCCTCCAGAAAACTATACATTTTAAATAATAAAATATGACAACTCTGGAAATCAGATTTCCCCTCATCCCCCGGATGTTTGTTGCTATCGTTCCTGCTATTTGCTTAGTGACTGTCCTGAACCTTTTCTGTAATATCTGTATTCTTTGTTGTCTGCGGTCCCTGAAGTCTCTCCTTGGTTGGTTTAGTTGTCAGCTTATGACAGGAAGTGGATTTCCTTAAATGGCTTCACCCAATGTCTCCTTGCCTTTGCTGAGGGTCCTGTGGGTCTCTGCATTGCACTTCCAATGCTCCAGCAGGCAGTCACAGCTCCACCTTCGCCTTCACTTCCCGCTTGCACAGGTCAGACAGGCTGACTCCACGTTGGGCCCTCCTTAGGCATGTGCACAGCCCGGGATATGTGTGTAGCCTTCTAGGTCACCAGGAATATTTTGAAGTTTTTCAAAGCCTCTTTTGGATATCCCATTCTTCCAATTTTCTTTTTAAGATATTTAACCAGTCTCTTGTTTTCTTACACTGGTAATAGTGGTTCAAGAATGTTAAAATTACTGATGATTGTTTTTGACAAACAACCTGGAATGTAGCTTGTTTGTCCAGAGAGAGTTAGATCAAATAAAGGCAAGCCCTTGGTCATTTGCAGGTAACTGCCAGACAGGTCAAATCGTAAAAGTTCTCTAGGTTGGGAGCTTTCTGGGGAACACCCAGTTCATTCCATTCTTTCCAGGGTCCTTCAGGATGAGGGTTTCACAGCAATTGTGGTTCTGAGGCTGCTTATTTTTATCACGAGTGTTAATTAAATTTATGGGTCAGCTTGTCTGGGCCCCAGGGTGGCCAGACATTTGATCGAACATGATTCTGGCTGTGTTGCGAGGGTGTCTCTGGATGAGGTTAGCATTTGAACTGGTGGACTAAGTAAGGCAGGTGGCCCTGTCCAGTGTGGGTGAGCCTCATCCAATCAGTTGAAGGCCTGAGTAAAACAGAAAGGCTGGGTAAGATGGAGCGCTTCTCCTCTGACTAGAAAGGGCCGTCTGCCTTGCTTAGTCCACCAGTTCAAATGGCTGATGCCTTTCAGACTGTTATTATTATTATTACATAAATATGTATATATTATATATCTATATGTAATAATAGATAATAACGATAGTGCGAAAGCCATCAGCCTCAAGAAAATCCAACTTTGTAAAAATCCAATATCAATTATCTATATATTGGATGTTATCTACATGTATAATATACATATGATATATAGATATATAATATAATAATTATGTTATATAATTAAGATATTTAGCCAGTCTCTTGTTTTATGTATATATGTTACATATGTACAATATACATATATATTATATATGTAATACTATAAATATATATAATGGTATAAAATGTTATAAATTATATATAAATATATAAATAGGATATATATATTTATAAAAAATATATATTTATAAAAATATATTTATATATTTAATATATAAATATAAATAAGGGATATATATTAATATACATCTATAATATAAATAAATAAGAGATATATAGGAGATTATAAATATATGGGAGATATATATTCATAGGTATAAAATATTTATAAATAGGAGATATATATTCATACACATATATAAACAATAGGAGATATTGTTTCTATTGTTTCTGTTCCTCTGGGAAAGCCTGATTAATGCACCTTGATTGTGAGGCTGTTGGTTTTTGAAGCTACCGTGGAAATGCAGAGGGGGAGGTGGGAATAGTGTGAGTCAAAACACCACAGAGCTCCCCGTTATTACTGAGATTCAGCCATTTTTTTCTGAAAAAAACACAAAGATGCTTCTTGGGTTGCTTCAGGGCTTTGTTTCATGTGTAGAGTTCTGAAAACAAAGTTGATTTTGGCAGATTTTTCCAGCGTTCTCATTGCTTTTATGGAGGTGTAGGTTTTTGGAGGTCCTAACCCCACTGACACAGAAGTGCTCCTCTGCAGATCTAATTACGTCTCCTGGTCTCTCCTAGAATTTGCCTGGCTCTGCTTCATGAGAATTCCTCATGAAGGTCATGTGGAGGTCCTCACTTTGGTGGACTGAGGCAAAAGCCAGATGCAGGATCTGTAAGAGCAGAGAGAATTGGGAGTAGACTTATTTGAAAGGGATCTGGACATCCAAGAATTGGGTGAGGGAGCCTCATTCTGGGCTAGGGTATGTGGAAACGTGGACAGCCTCAGGCAGGCTCATGCCTGGGAACACCCAGAAAGACCTGCCGATGGCTGGCCTGGACCTGCGGCAGAAGAAACGGCAAGGGACGCCTGCAGCTTTGAAGGCAGCATCTGAGAGGAGCCTCTTCGGGTGCAGAACGAAACTCTGTGGACACTGATATAGGATGCATGTTTGTCCCCACCCAAGTCTCATGTTGAAATGTATTTCCCAGTGTTGGGGGGGGGCCCAGTGGCACGTACTGGACCATGGGGGGATCCCTCCAGAATGGCTTGGGCCATCCACCCCCTTAGTGATGAGTGAGCTCTGAGTTTGCATGAAATCTGGTCATGTAAAAGTACATGGCATCCCCCTAACTCTCTCTCCTGCTTCCGCCATGTGACATGCCTGCTCCCCCTTTGCTTCCCACCACAATTGGAAACTTCCTGAAGCTTCTCTAGAAGCTGAGCAGCTGCCAGCACCATGCCTCCTGTACAGCCTGCAAAACTGTGAGCCATGGAAACCTCTTTTCTTATAAATTACCCAGGCTCAGGTATTTCTTTATAGCAATGTGAGGATGGCCTGACACACTCTGTGCACTGAGGACAGGCCGAATGCCTAGAGCCACAAGTGGCCTGAGCTGCTGTAGGAGAGCTGGCCTCTGTAGCTGGCATGTCAGAGCCGAGGCAGTGTGGCCAGGGCCCGTGAAGGACCAGACCTGGGGGCTGTGCTGAGAGTTTTGGGGGGAATCTATGAGGCATATACACCCTCTATTGAGGACCTGACAGGGCAGATTCTCAGCTGCACAGGATTCCCTGTTAACGGCAGTGAGAAACACCAACCAAGCCAGCTTGAAAAGCAAAGACACGATGAGAAGGAGAAGAGGACATCAGAAACCTGGAGAACGCAGGCTTTGAACATCAGGGGCAGGTGTGCTTTGAAAGCAGAATGCGTCCTGTCCATTGTGAATCTCCTGTAGTAGGCCAGACTCCACATGGGCGAAAGGTGTTAGCCATTGAAGAGACATTGTAGGCACGGTTCATTCAGTTTTCTCTCAGCTATTCTTGTAATCAAGGGTTACATCAATTTATTTCATAATCTTTCCAGAGCGCCTGCTCTGGGTTCTAGGCACTGGAGATCCAGCTATGAAGAAAAGAGAAATATTCCTTATCCTAGTGAAACTGTGGGGAGAGAGAGACCAAACAAACAACAGAAATAGGTAAACAGTATGGTGATGAGCTTTCCTTAAAAAGAGAGGAAAGGGATGAGAGAGTGCAGTGCTACTTTGCGGGGTGACAGGGAGGCTTCCTGAGACTCAGGGGCTGAAAGCAGGGAGAGCAGAGGGATGTGGGTGTGTATGTGCCCTGGAGCCCCAGCGCTGGGTACAGTCTGATGAAAGGAGGGAGGGAGAAAGGAAGGGTAAACGGGGGGATGGAGGAACACATGAGTGAGACAGCAAATTATTTTTTGTCTCTATGGAAAAACAAACCTTGCTTCTGGCCCCCAGGACCTAACATTTCTGAGAGCTCATGTTGCAAACACAAGAGCTCTTTGGAGACACAGGCTGTGTCATCCTCTCCTTTGTCACCACCCGGGGCTTGGTGCTTGCCCAGCTCTTCTCAGGATGCAAATCCCATGGTGGCGCGTCCCTGTTTAAAGCCCTCTGGTCTCACTGGAGCAACGCCCAGCTCTTTGCCTGCCAGGGCCTCGCCCATCTGCCCCAGCCTCTCTCCCTGCTGCACCTGCCCCAAGACCCCCACACCCAGCCCACCTGCCCCACCTTTCCTCTACCCCTGCCCCTAGGCTGCCCCCCTCCTGAGGTCTTCTCCACTGTCCCCCTGGCCTGGGGCTCTGCTGCCCCTCCCTGGGATTTTACACCATTTTTTCATCATACGGAATTATTTTTGTTTCTTTCCTTGCTTTTTGTTTCTCCTAACTCACTCTGATGTCAGCGAGAGCAGGGCCTTTTCTCTCCAGATTCCTACCAAATTGCCCCCACTTAGCATCTCGCCTCCCGCAGGCTGGCTGCAAATCAATATTTCTTGAATAAATGAATGCATTTAGCCTGTGGATGTTTCTTCTGTCCTAAGCAGACCCATTTCCCTCCAAGCGAGGAATCAGCAAACGTCCGTACAGGGCCAGTGAGCACCTATTTTCGGGTTTGTGAACCATGCAGCGTCGGCCTCAACTCCCCGACTCAGCTGCGGCAGTGTGGGGGTAGCCGTGGGTGACACGTCAGTGCAGAGCGTGGCTGCGTTCCAGTGGGACTTTATTTATAGACACTGAAATTTGAATTTCATATCATTGCCATGTATCATGAAGTGGTATGTTTAAATTTTTTCCTATTTAAAAATGTTTTTTAAAACGTCTTAGCTCACAGACCCTGCAAAAGCAGGCAGCAGGGCCACATGTGGCCACACAAGCCATCTGTATTGACCCCTGCCCTGCAAGATGCATTTGAGAATGGAAAGATTTGGTCAGTCCGTCCGCTCATATTTATTGGGTGTCTGCGATGGGCTCCACGCTGGACATGGGAAGGGTGAGACAGAGAATGAGTATGACATGGAGCCTCCACCCAGGCGTCCTGTGCACCTGCACATAGGGTGTGCAGCCTGCAGCAAGGGGCATCTGGAGGCCAGATGAGCCAAGTGCAGCCAAGGAGAAGGAGCCCTGGCTCTGCTGGCTGCGTCAGGGATGCTGCTTGGAATGGCTTGAAGAGCTCCAAGCTAACACAGCGATAGAGGATGTCAGCGGGCAGAGGGTAACCAGGACCCACAACAGCCTGGTGCCCGTGAAGATGACAGGCCACTGTAATGTTCGGAAGGGTGCATCCTAGGAATACATGTTCCTCAGGACCCTGAGACTTCTGGTAGATGCCCCCACCCAGGCCATAGGGGAGCTGTGCAGAGTCCCCACTCTGTTACCGTGGGCCCCATGGAGAACCCTGGAAGAGAGGCTGCAGCTGCCAGGGAGTGGCAGAGCTGTGGAGCATATTGATTAATGGATCAATGTCAAGTTGGAGGAGGTCTCCAGTGGCACCCGTCCACTCCCTGTCCTGGTCCAACGTTTCCATCAATGACTTGGATGAAGGTGTAACAGACCTGCTTGTCAAGTATGCAGATCAAAGCTCACAGGGGAGGCTAATGTGGTGGAGGAAATTGTCCAGACACAAAAAACCTCTTGACAGGCTGAGACAATGGACTGAAGTGAACAAGATGGAATTGAGTAGGGTTAAAAATGAAGTCCTGCTTGTTCCCCGGATTAAAACAAAAACCAACTGCAGGTGAACAAAACGGTTTGTGATTCATGCCATGTACACCTGCGGGTGTTGCTGGCCCCAGCCCTGAGCCCAGATCATCAGACGGGCTGCCCCGCATGTGAAGGACCCCAGCCCCCTACAGAGGGGCCAGCCTGGGAAAGGGCAAAGTGCACCCACTGCAGGATTGCAGGATTGCAACCACCTCCAGGGTTACACTCCCTTTCAGTGGATGCTGACCATGAGGAACGCATCCAGAGCAGAGTGACCAGTGCCAAGTGTGTGTTGGAAATGTGCAAGTCAGACGGAGGGCGATAGGCTGTTGGAAGCTCAGAGCAGTCCTCCACCCTCTCAGCGCCTCTGCTGGGAAAGAGGCTTCTAATGACTCTGGAAGAGGAACACTCCCATGTGGATGAAGATCTTTCTCCCGTCTTGCAGAAAAACATCCTCATGAGCTCAAACAGGCTGGATGTGTACTGGAGACACAGGTGCACCGGGTGGAGAGACAGCAAGGCAGATTTTTGGCTGAATGGAAGGACAGCTTTTCTGACAAGAGCGGTTAGCTGTGGCATGAGCCACCTCCTGGGGAGCGAGCCCTGTTGCTGGCGATGATGGGCAGAGGCTAAGCCATCTGTTGTGTCTCCAGAGGACCCCTTCCCCCAATGCAGATAGAGCCTCCCGTCCAAACCTTCATTTTACAGATGGAAAGGCTGAGGCTGGAAGAGCCGGAGTGTGCCCAGAATGGCCCGTGTTAGCTCTCCAGGGTCTGTGGAACTCAGCTTTCGGAGCTCTTCCCTTGAGACCAAGATGAGGACTAAGTGAAACACGTGGAAATGGAGTAAGTGTGTGTGTTGGGGCCTGGGGAGCCCAGGGGCAATGAAGCACCCCACGCTCTCTGAGTCAGGATCCAAACGAGAAGTAGAAAGTGAAAGACCAGAGTCACAACATCTGCACTGTGTCCTGAGCCAGGCAGTTCTCAGGTTGGATGGAGGACCTTGCTACAGTTTCATCCCAAATAAATGCAGCATCTGGAAAATGGCAGAGTGGGGGCTCCTTCCAGGGGCGGAATGAGCTCCACTAGACCTGGCACAAAGGGTCAGGGCCAAGGTCCACCGTGGCCCTGGGAGGCCAGACAGGGAAAGCCCAGCAGCTCGGAGCCACCTGGGCGCCATGGAGTGTGTTCACTGAATCCACGCCTCTTCCCTGGGAGAAGTGAGTGGGCAGAGGGGAGGGCAGAGGATGCCTTCCAATACCCCTGGAAGGTGAAGGTTCCTGTGTGACACTGGGAGGCTGATATGGTTTGGTTGTGTCCCCACCCAAATCTCACAGGAGCCTGATATGGTTTGACTGTGTCCCCACCCAAATCTCACCTTGAGCTGTAGCTCCCACATTTCCCATGTGCCATGGGAGGAACCCGGTGGGAGGAGATTGAATTATGGGGGTGAGTCTTTCCTGTGCTGTTCTCATGATGGTGAATGAGTCTCATGACACTGGATTTTAAAAATGGGAGTTTCCCTGCACAAGCTCTCTCTTTGCCTATTACCATCCACGTAAGATGTGACTTGCTCTTCCTTGCCTTCCGCCATGCATGTGAGGCCTCCCCAGCCATGTGGAGCTGTAAGTCCATTAAACCTCTTTCTTTTGTAAATTGCTTAGTCTCAGGTATGTCTTTATCAGCAGCGTGAAGACAGACTCATACGGAGGTGGATGAAAGTCTTCCTCCTGCCCTGTGGATTCCTGTCCACACAAGCTCGTACAGGCTGGTTGTGTGCCAGGGACACAGGCCCCTCAGCATCAATCGCTAAGCCTTCAGGCCTGATCTCCCATCCTGGAACAGGGCCTGGTCCAGAGGTGCCTGAGGGCAGAGCCCTGGGCAGGACGGCTCGGCTGACCTGTGGGGCTGCTCCAGGTTCCTGTGTGGCCCTGGAGCCCATCAGTGGGCACCAGTGTCCTTCAACCCAGTATAGAGTGATTTGCCAGCTATGAGCCTCATGCTGACCAGGTCACCTCCTCCCTGTGGCTCAAGGATGGCCGGCCTTTGTCTGGGCATCCCAGGAACTCACTTCAGGGACCCCACCTTGGTGCAGCCCTGACTTGCTGGATCGAAGCCCAGCACAGACTTTGAGATTTACTTGAGGTGAGATGCTTGCATTCCATCAAGGACAAAAGCCCACTAAGGGCGTTGGTGGGGAGGGGTCCAGAGGACAGTTCTAGCCTGACCTTGGAGAACTGAGTATTCTTTCAGTTGACCTGGGTTCTATTTGACACCCTCAAATGTCCAAGGCTCATTCATTCGTCTTTTCATTAAACATCTTCAAAAAATGGCAGACCATTTCCTAAACACAGATGTATTTAAAAACCTAAAACACAGGCTGGGCTGAAGGAGTTCCCAGCGTGTTTTGGAGAGAGATGGTTGGAGGATGTTTGCAGAGAGTGGTGCAGACACAGCCTTGGTCCTCAGATTCATGGCTCCAGAGAGAAGGGGCCTCCCTCCATTCTCCTGAGGAGCAAAGGGCACTGGAGAGACTTCTAGGGACCTGTGCACTCTTTCCCCGGAAGGCAGAGTGTCTCGCCTGATTGTCAAGAATGTCCCCTCCTTTCTCTCAGCTCTTCCCTCCCCTCCCCTTTCTTCCCCTCCACTCCCTCCCCTTCCCCACCCACATGCCTTTCCCACAGGTGTGGTTTCTGCCTCAAGGATCCCCTGAGTGATGGTTGCCTCTCTTCTGTCTGAGGACGAATAGTGAGAAAGTGAGAGAAAAATTAAAACCCTCGAATTGAGCTGGAAGAAGAGGAGATATTCCCAAGGAGAACACTTGCCATTTTATGGACCAGATTAGACCCAATGAAGAGGAAAATGAGGCAGAACCACCCGCACTGTGTTCAGGAGTCCAGGCTGTCGGAGGCGCGTGTGGGGTGGCTGGAGAGGGCAGCGAGACCAGGCCAGAGGAGACGAATGGCTCTACCAGGACGTGGCGGCTGAGGTGACCCCCTGCAGGGGCAAGCCCACTGGATGGGGGCCCTTAGGTGGTGTGAGGAGCTGCAGCACCGGTTACCGAGAAGGAACGTGGTTTTGAGATCTGAATGAAACACCTCCGCCATCACCGATGACCTTCCCGCCTCTTTCTCAGGGTGGGGGAGCAGCAAGTCCCTAACCAGACAGAGCACAGCTGGGAGAAAGGGGGGGCAGGAGTCCCAGGGAGATCCAGGGAAGGGCGACGCTCTGGGCAGAAAAGCACTGAGACAGTGACAGCAGGAGCCCAGGGAACACAGGGACCTCCAGGGGGACCCCTCCCTCATGCAGGGGAAAATGAACGGAGCTTGGGAACAGAGCATTGCAGTCCCGGAGCCTTGGACTCCCAAACTCTCACCTGCAGGACAGAACCAGGATGGACATGTTAGGAAACCCAGTGGCTGGACAGGGAGGGGGACAGGAAAGGAGGGAGGAGGAGGAAAATAAGCAGAGGAGCCAAGGGAGAGGGAAAGTGGGAGAAGGATGAGGAAGAGAAAAAGGAGGAGGAGAAGGAAGAAGAGAAGGAGGAGAAGGAAGAAGAGAAGGAGGAGGAGGGAGAGGTAAAGGGGGAGGAGGAAAATAAGAGGAGGAGGAGGCGGCAGACAGAGGAGGGTCTGGGGTCCAGCACTCAGAGTTTCCTGACTTATAGTAAAGACAGATTGGAGTCACCCAAAGAAGTAGATTAATATTTTCAAGCCCATAACTGGGTCAGCTCCAGGGAGGAAGGTGACGCGGAAGGGACAGTGATGTGAGGGACATATTGCCCTGGTGGAAGTTCTGGCCATCAGTGAAGAGCTTTCATTACCCCAGGCCTGGAGGATCCCAGATCTTCAGAGGCCCAGCTCTGCACAGAGCAGCTCCTTCCCAAAGAGGCCGCCCTGGGCCTCTGAGCAGCTGGATGGATCTGCCTCCTCCTGGGTTCAGCTGGCCGAGCCCTGGGGAAGGCCCACAGCTGCAGCAGTGTTAGTGCTGGACACAGGACAGATGACCAACAAGGCACCGCACAGCCGTGACCTTCTGGGCGGAAGCAGCTCCAGCAAGGGTGGCTGCTGCGGAAGGAAGCCTGAGCCCCCGGGATCCCCTCGGGCTTCCAGAGCAGAGTCGGCAGCTGAGCTGAAACTTGCAAGAGAAAGAGGATTTCAATTTAGATTTTCATTTTTCTCTGGAAACGTGATAATTGGAAGGGCTCTCACTGCTCCGAGGAAGGCATGATTCACCTTGTTGTCACCAGAGCTCATTCAATGGTACCCCAGACCCAGAGGGCAGAATGGCAGGGCAGGCTGCTTGGGGAGCAGGTGGGCCGTGTGCGCCCCGTCTGACTGCGGCGAGGCCTCGAAGCTCGGCTGTGAGGTGCTCCTGTAAGGCTTCTGGATGCAGAGCCAGGCTGGCAGGTGGCAGGTCATTTGGGGGCCCAGCCAGGGGCCGCCCTGGTGGTCTCTGCTCTCTGCATTGCTGCAGTCCTGGCTTGTGGCTGCATGGGGAGTGGGGTCAGCCTGGCCCTTCATGGGTGCCAGCCCTTCAGTTCTGGGAGAGGGCAGGTGGCCTCAGGGCTACAGTTTTCACCAACACAAGTGACCAGAGCATGGTACTTCGAAGGCACTGGGGTTTGTTCAGTGTTTAAGCCCGTTCCAGTGCTTTCTGCCCGCTGTCCTCTGATCACACCTGGGGGATGCTGTTATTGGGCTCCCCAGCCCTCTGAGGATATTGGCAGTAAGGGCTGGCGAGGTTGGGGAGGTTGAGCAGTGGCGAACTGGAAGGCACCCTGGATGAGGTACCTGGCGGCAGCAGGGAGACACGGGGGCTCTGGGGAGGGCCCCGGTGCGGCGGCAGTTGGAGCTTGGACTCTCGAGCTGACACCCTAATTTCAAATCCGTGCCGCACCTCTCGTGCGGGGAGAGTCTGGGGAAAGTTTTTTGCCCTTTCCGCACCTCAGATTTCCCACCTGTCAAAGTGGGGATCATGACAGCACATATCTCATAAAGCGGCTCTGAGGATTAAGCGAGTTAATATGTGCAAAGCGCTTTCAGCATTTCCTGGCAGAGAACGTGCAATGGAAGTGTGAGCTATTCCTCAAGTTGTTCACATTTTAAGCAAATTAGATAAAGACAAACTACTCACTTACTTGATTACCCAAACCAGCAGACAGTGTTTACCTTAGCATGGAGTTTTTTTTCAGGTTTGTTTTTTAATTATAAAAGAAGTAACAGTTGATTTTAAAACATGCAAACAATGCAGAAATTCGCACTTTATATACGTTCCTGGAAGTAATTATTGTTAACACGTAGGTATGTGGCTTTTCTTCTGTTCACATATTAACACATACACTTTAAAAAAAATAAAGTGGCATCAAAACAAAACCATCATATTAGTCGGCTTTCGTTTCCTGCAGAAACCAGATGTCTCCACGGGTCGCTGCAAATAGATGCACCTGCTCCCCTTTCATGCTCACACGATACCACTTCCTCATTCAGCCATTTTCATCATCCATATTTCTTTTTTCATTTTTTTCTGTTAAAAACAGCATCACTGGGAACATGCTTATGCAGTAACTTCTGAGCACTTCGTGTCTATAAAACGGACTTTTCAAAATGAAGCATCTTACAATGTTTGTAGGTGATGTGTGCTGTCAAATTCCTCTTCAAAACCATTTTCCAGTTAATGACCTCACCCCAAACATGAAAGAGGGCCCAATTCCCCTACATCCCTTTTAATATGATCAGTGTTTCAGTTCTTTACTCTTGTGATAGATTAAAATCACATTTTCTTCTTTAGTTCACATGGATGTGTTAACTTTGAGGTTGAATTAGGGAGTTCTGTTTTGCTTTTTCTACTGACTTTAAAGACAATGAAAGACGTAGCAGACACGTGCATTTGGGATGTAAGCGTGAACGTGGTCAAGGCGGGGCAGAGGGGCCGTGCCCGGTGGCCCCTGCTGGAAGCACTTCTCTGGGAACCTGACCACAGGAAGGCCCTGCCCTCCCCACCTGGCTGGCCGCACACACACGCAATTGTGTGTGGGGTGATTTGTGGTCCTGTCGATTTTAAAGGGTGAGGCACCCCCTAAAATCTTTTTTGTTAAGGCGTTCACTAAACAAAAAGGGAAACAGGCCACACCGGAGCCCCTGGGAGCCAGCTCCTCCACACAGAGGCTGCCAGGATTTGAACTCAGGGTGCCTGGAAGCCACAAGTCCTCAGGTGCCTTCTCCTCCTGTTTGCTCCAAATAGTGCTTTGCCGTCCTGCTCACGTGAGACCTCTCCCAAGGGCCCCTCCTGACCTTCCCAGAGTGCATGTGCCACCGCCAGCCTTTGCAGCTGTTGGCGGACGTCACCTGCACCTTTCTGCACTGTCAGCCCCACCTACACCCCGGCAGGCCGGCCACCCACCTTCACTCCCCCAGCACCAAGGTCAGCACTGCGACAGGGAAGGGGCCATAAGATGGAAATGGCAAGCCTGTTTGTTCTGATTTTGAAAGAATCCCAGGGCCAGAGAGGGCTGTTGGGGGTAAGGGGAGTTCCTTTCCCCAAGACAATGGGGATGCATCAGGAAGACACCCATAGCTCTGCTGCCCCAGCCTGAGGCACGCCTGCCCTGGGGCCCTCATTGCAAGGGGACCCCCACAGATGGTGAGACTAGAAAGAAGCAAGCAGATTCTTCCTGGTACATCCAGGCAGCAGGAGTGGCAGGGTGGTCACCTGGCGTGAAGCTGGCAGCAAGGAGGGGCCGCCAGGTGGCTGCAGGCATGAAGGGGCAGGGGTGGTATTCGTTCTGGCTGAGTCGCAGCCTGATGGGCAGGTGGGGGGCTCAGCAGATGCCTCAGGCAGGACCCAGAGCCTGTTCTGCAGCTCCAGATGGCAGGGGGCAGGGAGGAGGGGTTCCTGCAGGCTGGGCTGCAGCCAGGTCAGCAGGGCTGAGAGCCCTTTGGCCAGATGACCCTCACAGCATCCTCTGCTTCCACGTACTCCTGGGATGTGGGGCTACAGGTTTCTGTAATCCTTCCAGGCATGGGAGGAGAGAACTGGAGCTCTCACCCCGTTTCCTGAACTAATAAAAGCAAATGAAATATCACAGTCAAGCAGCAAGCTGGTCCTAGACAGTCACCCTGTAGTGGCGGGTGGACCTGGGAGACACTGGCTGAGGAGGAGGACCTGCTGCTGCGTTATTCTCCAGCCCAGGGGCATAGTCTTGGGCCTGAGTTTGCCCTTGGTGAAGTCTCCTGTCCTGCACCAAATTCCAAGCACACTGGCTGCTCACTGCAGGGCAGAGTCCAAATCCTCCTCACTAGGCCTGATCCGCAGAGTGGGCTCCTTGCCCTGGTCAGGATGGGCTTTGGGCTGGGAAAAGGATTCTGTCCAGTCCAGGCCCCAGAAGCCCCTGCTGACTCAGGCAAATGAGGCAGGGCCTGATATGCCAGAGGAGATGCTTAGCTATACCTCCCAATCTCACCTGTACCTGCACATCTCCCCTGAATATCCCCATCCCACATGGACCTGTCCATCCCACCTGCACCTCCCCATCCCACATGCATCTCCCCAACCCACCTGCATCACCCCATCCCACCTGCATCTCCCCATCCCACCTGCATCTCCCCATCCCACCTGCATCTCCCATCCCCCATCCCCACCATGCATCTCCCCATCCCACCTGCACCTCCCCATCCCACCTGCATCTCCCCATCCCACCTGCATCCCCATCCCCTGCATCCCCATCCATGCATCTCCCCATCCCACCTGCATCTCCCCATCCCACCTGCATCTCTCCATCCCACCTGCATCTCCCCATCCCACCTGCATCAATCCCATCATCCCCATCCACTGCATCTCTCCATCCCACCTGAATGCCTCATCCCACCTGCATCTCTCCACCATGCCTCATCCCACCTGCATCTCCCCATCCCACCTGCATCTCCCCATCCCACCTGCATCTCTCCATCCCACCTACATCTCCCCATCCCACCTGCATCACCCCATCCCATATGCATCTCCCCATCCCACCTGCATCTCTCCATCCCACCTGAATGCCCTCATCCCACCTGCATCTCTCCATCCCACCTGAATGCCCTCATCCCACCTGCATCTCCCCATCCCACCTGCATCTCCCCATCCCACCTGCATCTCCCCATCCCACCTGCATCACCCCATCCCATATGCATCTCCCCATCCCACCTGCATCTCTCCATCCCACCTGAATGCCCTCATCCCACCGCATCTCCCCATCCCACCTGCATCTCCCCATCCCACCTGCATCTCCCCATCCCACCTGCATCTCCCCATCCCACCTGAATCCCCTCATCCCATCTGTACCTCTCCATCCCACCTGTATCTCCCTGTCCCACCTGTACCTCGCCATCCCACCTGTATCTCCCCATTCCTACCTCCAACTGCAGCTGCCCCTCTGCATCACATCAATGCAGTTGCTAATTGCTCTAGGTGGGAAGCTTGCAATATCCCTGAGCCTGTCTTCATTGCAGGAGGCTGAGGAAAAGAACCCTCACCCAATCTTAAATTTCCACCTGGCAGAGTCTGGGTGTGTTTGTCTTTCTGTTGAATAGGAAATGTTTCCTTGCATGGGAAAAATAAAATGTCCCTTTTGACATTTTAGATAGAACCTGCAGCCTGTGGGTTCTATCTTGCTTGTGCAAGAGCTGAATTCAGATATCTTAGCCTTTTTCTCATAAAAGAGTCTTTTCCTAAATCACTACAGTAATGCCATGTAGACTTACATAAAACATCCACACCTCCCCAGCCCTCGGCAAGTTCCAGTAGCAAATACGTGAGTTGTGCTTTGCAGGTGAAACCATTCTGTTTCCACCCTCATCCCTTCATCTTCTCTGGGTCTCTCCTCTCTCAGGGTCCATACCCCAGCTTGGCTATTGCACAGAGATGCAGAGCAGAACAGGCTCTTCAGCAGAAACCAGAAAATGCCCGCTAGTCGTGGAGATATCTTTCTAATTAACCACGGAAATGAGGTGTCTTCATTCTCATTATGATCATTATTGTGTTTCCAGAGGAAAAGTCAGCTCTGCGTGGCTACAGGATCTTAGAGCGATGTCTCAGTGTCTGGGGCTCTTTGAGTCTCCCTAAGCTTCAGATGAACCTGGTAGGGTGGATCCCACAGAAAGATTGGAGACCAATTGCGTGTGATAGCGGCTCTCCTGCCAAACATGCCCCCGCCCATTTGTTTAACCATTGGTTCATCCACTCTCCAAACACTGCTGAAGGCCACTATATGTTTGTCTTTATCAGATGCCCGCTGTTTCAACGTACTTTTTCGTATTAAAGTTACATTACACCCTAGGAGAAGGTCATGATTTTGTATGATCACCAAGGGCTGTGGTGTCTCAGGTTGGATTCCTGACTTTGTCATTTGCTACAAAAATGACGTCATGCAACTTATTTATTTATTTATTATTTATTTATTTATTTATTTTGAGACAGAGTCTTACTCTCTTGCCTGGGCTGGAGTGCAGTGGTGCGATCTCGGCTCACTACAAGCTCTGCCTCCTGGGTTCACACCATTCTTCTGCCTCAGCCTCCCGAGTAGCTGGGACTACAGGGGCCCACCACGAAGCCCAGCTAATTTTTGTTGTATTTTTTCAGTAGAGACAGGGTTTCACCGTGTTAGCCAGGATGGTCTCCATCTCCTGACCTCGTGATCCGCCCGTCTCAGCCTCCCAAAGTGCTGGGATTACAGGCGTGAGCCACCGTGCCGGCCGTCATGCAACTGATAAAGTTCACTTGACCATGTTCACATGTTCTCAATTGCCTCAAGACTGTCTTTTTATTTTTGATTTGTTTGAATCAAGAGAAACTGGCACAACCGCCAAATACTCCAGTTTCATTTAATCTGTGATAGCTCCTCCTTTCTTTTTTGGGGGTGGGAGGAAGGGAGCTTATTAAACTTGCTGTTGATGTCTCATTTGACCTTAGAGTATCTGTTTGGCTGATCACTTTATTTTTGTGCTATTCGAAGTGTTTCTACAATCCACCAACTTCTAATAAGTGGGTGTTTGCTGTCAAGACCCAGCGAGCTTCGGGTTCCATGTTTTGGGAATGAGCACTTCCCTTTGTTTCTCTCAAGAAGCACATGAGTCCAGCTGTGCCGTGGTAGCTACGTCGACTGGGATGAGAGGGTGGGTGCTGTCAGCCTGGCCTGTGGTCCATCATAATCTCCTCCAATAACTCCTCTCCCAGTGCGGGGGACGGGTGGCATTAATGACGGCATTCTGGATCCGGCAGCTCACTGGTGGTCACTAAATGGTAACCTTGAAATTTTATAACTCTTTCTGAATTTATAAGCTGGCATATTTCTATAACAATCTTTTCCATCAATGATTCATTTAGTAATATATTTAGTAATAGATTTATTTAGTAATTCTGAAACATGCATCATATAGGAAAAGCAAGGTAAATTTTGATTTTTTTCCTCCCCTTGTTCTTGAAGTTTTCAGAGGAATGTCAGTGGTTACCTTGGCCACCCCCGGTGATGAGTTTGATTTTTGAGTGTCCTCATGGAGTTATGAATGCCTTTCAGTCAACACCAGTTAGACTCCTTATGATGCTCAAATGGTCTCCTTTCGCCCCATGTCCTGTTGACACAACCACGATGGCTTCTGGTAGCTTCTTCAGTTTCTGGGGTAGCAAGTTCCTCAGGCTTGCCATGCATAGTTCCTGCCTGAGAAACGGACTTAGCCACTTTCCTGAAAAACCTTGATTCTTTTTTGTTTGTTTTTGTTTTTGAGATGGAGTCTCCCTCTGCCACCCAGGCTGGAGTGCAGTGGTGCAATCTTGGCTCACTGCAACCTCTGCCTCCTGGGTTCAAGTGATTCTCCTTCCTCAGCCTCCTGAGTAGCTGGGATTACAGGTGTCTGCCACCACGCCTGGCTAATTTTTGTATTTTTAGTAGAGACGGGGTTCCACTTTGTTGGTCAGGCTGGTCTCGAACTCCTGACCTATTGATCTGCCCGACTCGGCCTCCCAAAGTCCTTGGATTACAGGTGGGAGCCACCGAGTCAGGCCAAAGCCTTGATGTTTTTTCGTGGAAAATCATGTTGGAGAACATAATCCAGGTTCCTAAATGCTCATTGCTGCGGACTGTTAAGGTTTCTGGGCGTTTGTGTTGGACTGAGCTAGGAACTAGACAACAAATTTTTTAAGAGAGAAACAAATCATTAATTTATGCTGATGTTTCCAATTCTGATTGAGGACTGCTGGGTTTTTCCTGAACTCCTTGGTGTTACATTTGCATCTGTTTCCTATCATGCTGGAAATCTTGGCTTCAATAACATCAATGTAATTAATATTTGTTTTATTATACAAATATACATAAGCTAATTTCAAAATAACAATATTGATTCTAACAATAAAACATCTGAATGCAGTCTTTTTGTATCTCTTGGGAGGCGCAGTTGAGATACAGAATTTAAAGTCAATTATAACAATTATTTTTTTCTTTGTGTGCATGCCACCAACTTGAAATACAATTTATTTCAGCTTGTTTTCAAATCTCCGTGGTCTTATTTTCTTTTTGATTCAAGCTTTAAGGATTAGTTTAAAATGTAGATGGTTTCAAAAGCAAATCTACAAAACAAGGTGTATTCAGAGACGTTTCTCTCTTCTTCCTTCTGTATCTTCCCTACCCCAGTGGCAACCATTGTAATTCATTTTTGATTTATTGTTTCATATGTTTCTCCATTTTTCCATTTAAACAAAAAAAGAAATATTTTTAGAGCACTGTTCTGTTCATTGTTTATTTTCTTTATTTCTTTTTTCTTTTTTTTTTTTTTTTGAGATGAAGTCTCACTCTGTCCCCCAGGCTGGAGTACAGTAGTGTGATCTCAGCTCACTACAACCTCTGCCTCCTGGCTTCACACAATTCTTCTGCCTCAGCCTCCCGAGTAGCTGGAATTACAGGTGCACACCACCACGCCTGGCTAATTTCTGTTACTATTAGTAGACACGAGGTTTCACCACATTGGCCAGGCTGGTCTGGAACTCCTGACCTTGTGATCCGCCTGCCTCGGCCTCCCAAAGTGCTGGGATTACGGGCGTGAGCCACCGTGCCCGGCTGAGTTTCTTTTCATTTAAGGGTATCTCCTGGCTGGGAGAGAATGAAGATGCCCTCTGTGCAGGAACCATCAGAGTTCACAAGTCCCTGCTGATGGGCATTTGGCGTGGTTCCAGCCATTTGCTGTTGTTAGTAATAGCTCATCCAATGACCGTCAGAAGATATGGGC
Organism: Nomascus leucogenys; assembly: GCF_006542625.1. Classification (NCBI taxonomy): domain Eukaryota; kingdom Metazoa; phylum Chordata; class Mammalia; order Primates; family Hylobatidae; genus Nomascus; species Nomascus leucogenys. The sequence goes on from NC_044387.1 coordinate 2,467,836, forward strand.
ATGGCCTAATTTATATTCTAAATAATATGCTTACCATGTGGTTTCTACACTGGGGGCAAATTAGAAACAGGAAGACTAGCTGGGACGCCACTGCCTGGGTCCAGGCAGGCGGGGTGGGATGAGCAGGGAGGTGGCCTGGGGATGCAGTGTGATGTCCAGAGTTCTGTGACACTTAGGACGTGCCAATCAGCCCAGCAGCAGGACAACAGGATTCCCATGGGGAGAGGAAGACCCTCAGTGAGTTCTTGGCTCTCTGCCAGGTCACAGGCTCACGCCCGCTCCCTCATCCCCCATCCTGGCTTCCAGTCACAAGGCAGGGGACGTGCCCAGTGCTGGGCAGAAGTGCTCTGTGTCATTCCTTGTGTTTCAGAGCCCAAGCCCTGCCTCTGCCTAGTTGCTGGCCTCAACCAGAAAAGGCCCAGAGGTGTTAGACACAGGGATGTCCTTTGGTCTCGCTCTGTTGCCCAGGCTGGAGTGCAGTGGCACAGTCTCCGCTCACTGCAAGCTCCACCTCCTGGGTTCAGGTCATTCTCCTGCCTCAGCCTGCCGACTAGCTGGGACTACAGGTGCCCGCCACCACACTCAGCTAATTTTTTGTATTTTTGGTAGAGACGGGGTTTCACCGTGTTAGCCAGGATGGTCTCGACCTCCTGACCTCATGATCCACCTGCCTCAGCCTCCCAAAGTGCTGGGATTACAGGCGTGAGCCACTGCACCCGTCCGCCTCCATGATATTAAACAAAACTTTCAACCCCTCAGTCTGAAGGGGCCGCATTTGGGTTCATTTTCTGGTACAGCAGTTCCTCAAGAACGGCAGGCAAGCACTTGCCTCGAATCTCCCGACAAAGTTCAGCACAGAAGAAAGGGAGGCTAAGCCCAAGGACCACACCGACGTCTGCCCACAGCGGAGCTGGCTGGCCATCCACTGTGATCTGTGCTTCATAATGGCTCTGAGGTTTTGGCGTTTATTTCTTCATCCAGCAGGCATAACTCTTACTAACGCAGAAAGCGTCCAACAGCACGCAATTCCGACGTGAAACACCCAACATTTGAAAAGTTACTTTTTCTATATGGACCAATCCCATCAGATGAGCTGGCCCATGGTGCTTCAGCTGTCTGTCACTGGCTCTGTCCTACCAGACGGGGAAACCCCTCCTGGGTGGGACTGGGGTCTCCGGACTCCCACATGGCTCATGCCCACAGTTGGTGCAGGAAAAAATGCCAGTGAAGATGAAGGATGAAACATGAGAATAAAAGAAGTTTTATAACTCACTTTTTAAATAAGCAGGTATAAATTAAAATCAATATAAGAAAAACAGGCTCCCCAAAATAGAAGAGGCGTAGGAAAACCGATCTTACCCAGGCAGGCCCAGTGAACCCCCCAGGAAGGAAACCTCCCACTCAGAACAGTGGGAGCAGCTGGACAAACAGGCCTAGTGAGGTCTCAGGACAGGGCTGGGACTGAAGCAGAAAACCAGGAGGGTGCAGGCAGGCAAATGAGGAGCGAGGGGGGCCTTTTGGTTTTGTAGGATGTGCTGTGTCACACTGGAGAAGGTGGCAATGTAACTTCACTGCTGTGATCAGGGACCTGTGAATCCCGAATATCTGAGACAGGTCTCAGTTAATTTAGAAAGTTTATTTTGCCAAGGTTGAGGACGCGCCCGTGACACAGCCTCAGGAGGTCCTGATGACGTGCGCCCAAGGTGGCCAGAGCACAGTTTGGTTTTATACATTTCAGGGAGAAATGAGACATCAATCAGCATATGCAAGATGAACATTGGTTTGGCTTGGAAAGGCAGGACAACTCGAGGCGAAGGCGGGAGAAATGGAAGTGGGGAGGGCGCTTCCAGGTCACAGGTAGATAAGAGACAAATGGTTGCATTCTTTTGAGTTTCTGATCAGCCTCTGCAAATGAGGCAATAAGATGTGCATTCATCTCAGTGGGCAGGGTGGGGGACTTTAAATAGAGTGGGAGGCAGGTTTGCCCTGAGCAGTTCCCAGCTTGACTTTTCCCTTTAGCTTAGTGATTTTGTGGGGGGGCCCGAGATTTATTTTCCTTTCCTAGAGGGCAAACCTGCTTTCTCTCTCATCCCCACCAGCTGGGATCAAGTCCATGTATTCCATACAACCCAAAGGCCCTTGTCCACTTTATGCCGCCTCTTCCTGGCCTTTGGGAGCAGCGGGAGGCACACCCCAGCCCCATCTCCCTGCGTCCTGTGTGAGTCTCCTGGCTTAGCTGACTTTCGCTTTCTCATAGCCTGCCCAAGGAGGCATGGAACAGAGACCCTGGGGAAGATCGGGTCCACGGTTGCCAGTGAAAGGACTGAGCCCGGAGAGATAAAAAGTCTAGGCCTGAGTCTTAGCAGTGAAGCTGCAGCCCCGTTCCAGGTCTCCATAAGCATACAAGTGCGCAAACAGAAGCCTGCTGCTGCGTGGGTGCAGAGAAAAATCCCAGTGCTCACAGGCACGGAGCATTCACTGTGTCTGTGCTTAGCAGCCCCGAGGGGTAGGGCCATTCTCATTCTTCTTTTACAAAAGAGGAAACTGAGGCAGGAGAGGTGCCGTGCCTTGCCCTGGGCCTGGGGTGTGACCCGGAGCGGGCTCTGGCTGGCGTCCTGCTGCTGGCATCACCGGCCGGGGAAGGACTGAGTCATCCAGGCCCTGCGGGGGTGGGAGGACGAACGGCTTGCTGTTCCAGCTTCTGACATGTAATAAAACAAAACAAAACAAACCCGAGCCCTTAGATTATCTGATTTGTGGTTTAATTATGTGTCTTTGGAGATGATTTAGGGGCTCAGGAACGAGGCGGCAGCCCAGGCTCTCCTGGCTGTCCTCAGCCTGGCCCCGTCCTCCCGCTGAGAGCCGCGAGCCCCACATGCTCAGCTTCCCTTCAAGAGGGGACCGTGCTCAGGACCCTGCAGAAAGCAGGTTCCAACTCTGACCCTGCAAGGGTCCCAGACACAGCTGTGTAGTGGCCGTGGCGTTCCTGGACACAGCTGTGTAGTGGCCATGGCGTTCCTGGACACAGCTGTGTAGTGGCCATGGCGTTCCTGGACACAGCTGTGTAGCAGCCACGGTGAGCTTAGGGCAAGAGGCCGCGACAGTCAGCCCTGCAGTCAGGTGGCCTCAGCCTTGCTGGCCATCTTGGAGGCTTGTGATGGGACAGATTAGTAACAGAGGACAGTTCCTGGGACAGGAAGGAGGGTGGAGACCTGCTGGGTGTCTAAGGAGGAGTCCAGGCCCAGAAAGCTGGCCTCTTGGCAAAAGATTCCACTCCCTGGGGCAGAGACACTGGGAGGGCAGAATCTGGGGCTCAGATGCTCTCAGGCTGTGCGGGGGGCACCACCTGCTCAGTGAACCTCTAGGTGTACACATTCTCCCCACCCCGCCTGCCTCCCACCCCTGCTGCCCTCCCACCCCTCCTCCCCACCTCTGCACCCGGTTCCCCCATCCATGCACACTCTTCTCTCTGACTGCGGCACCAGCCCCTCATCCTTAGTTGCTGGCTCCATGCAGCCCTCAAAACCCACGTCAGCCTGGCTGCTCCAGGAAGCCTTCCCCAGCCCCTCTGCCAGGCCTGCTGTGCCTGTCTCTGAGCCCCCATTCCCCCTGCAGGTGGGAGTTAAGTAATTTCCAGCAATCCTAGGAGTGCGAGGGAAAGGCGTTGTCTCCCAGGCCCGGATGGACAGCGGCCTGGTGGTAAGAGCCGGAGTCCCACAGCCAGATGACAGCTCCTCACACATCTGGCAGAGACCCAGGGTGGCTCCTGCAGGGAAGAAAGAGACAGAGCAGGGCAAGTGGGGCCCCAGCCACGCCTCCCTTGAGGAGAGAAGGCCTGGAAGGAGACCACGCCAGATTTGTCTCTCTGGGCCTGGCTCATTTCACTTGGCATAAGGGCCTCCAGGTCCGTCCGTGTTGTTGTAATTAGCAGGACTTCCTTCTTTACGGCTGCATAATGTTCCATTGTGTATACATCACATTACAGTACCCAGTCTTCCATGGACACACTTGGAGATTGTTTCTGGATCTTGGCCCTTGTGAGCAGTGCTACAATGACCCCGTTCAGGGTGCCAATCACTCCTTGAAATACTTCGACTCCTTGAATATACATACTTTTTATTTGTCAATAAAAATTTGACACAAGGGATAAAAATGCGACAAAAACCCCCCAGAGCCATCCCGCAGACACCGCAAGGCAAACAAGGGAGTGGCCAGGGCGCTCCTGACCATAGTCAGCGGTTCTCAAATGATTTAGTCTTAGAAATCCTTTCCACTCTTGAAAATCACTGAAGGCCCAAAAACCTTGGGCTCACATGGGTCAGAACTATCTGTATTTACCATGTGAGAAATGAACACTGAAACATGTTTTAAGTGTTTGCATATTTATTAATATAAAAATTGCAGTCAGCTCATGATGTGTAAACATAACCTGTTTTTAATTAAAATTAAGTGTTTTCCAAGACGAAGCAAAAGTTAAGGAGAAGAGTGACATTGTTTTATATTTCTGCAAGTCTCCCTAGTGCCTGGTTTAACAGAAGACAGATGGGTTCTCATCTTCTCTTCGGCATTCAAACTGTTGCAATATGTTATTTTGGGTGAAGTATGCAAAGACGATTCGGCCTTACATAGATATCCAGGTGGAAAATGGAAGCGTATTTTCATAGACTTTTCAGATAATTATGAAGATTATTTTTGATGTTACATGAAAACTTAACAAACGGTAGTTTTTAAAAAGTTAGTTGCCATGTGGAATCTGAAACTATATCAATTATCTTTCACAATGTGCTGCATTCAAGAAAAAAAGCCAAACATTGGTTAGCCATCGAATAGCACTTTTATACATGCATGGCCTTGTGAGATCATGTATTGGTTATTTGAAACTATTGGTTCACTGAATTATGAAGACCTTTCAAATATTAATACATTATATTATTATATTATTACATTAACACATTATATAAAAATTGCATTCGTTAGTATCACCACTTACTTCTTCACGAGAGTTTTTAAATATTGGGAAACTCTTAGTCTCTCAACGGCGCATATGTGTTCTGCAAAATTCCAATTTTTGCTTAGTATTTCCAATTTGTCATTCATAAATACTGTCATTTGTTTGTATTGAAGTGATAGAGGCTCTTAGGAACATGTTTGCCAAAGACCCACGTCTAAGTAACCATAGTTTGTGTTAGCACAGATGTCCTTTCGAGGAAGAGTGTTCTTTCTTGAAGGCAACAGCTAGCTCAGCCTGGAACTTAAACAGCCATACCAATGCTTTTCCTTGGGCCAGCAAGGTTCCTTCCATGGTCAGCAGAAATGTTTGAAGTTCACTTTCCGTTTCATCACATGGAATACTAAAAAGATGCACGCTTCAAGGTGAAGATCTGCGCTGCTTTGTCAGGGACATTCATGAGTAAAACAGTGTTTTCCCATCTTATCTCTGTCTGTCTGTCCATGTGTTATCATCTGTCCACCTGCCTTACTGCAAACGTGGGTGGTGAAGGAGACGATGACAGTGGCACATGTTGGAGGCATACTGTAATTCATTGCAAGGCATCCTAAGTCTTACCTGCTGCCATCACTTTTGCACACCCTTGCAAATGTCAACACAGTGCAAAAGGCAAGTCACTTCTTAGCAAGAGTATGAACATAGTTTTAACCTGAAGAACACCCTGACATTTTCTCTGGCACCCCCAGGGGTCCGCAGAAGGCAACTTGAGAACCCCTGCCTTAAATAATACAAGAAATGGCCAGTATCATTCCTGAGCCCTCATCTGCCGTTGCTGGGACCCGGGGCCCCACCCTTTCTGGGAAAGCGAGAGCCGGATTCTCAGCATCCAGGAGGGTGTTTCTTTCCCTGCGCCTTAGCGTTTGTTTTCCTTGTTTCTTCTCTTAGAAAGCCCTGGTTCCCACCATTCCAGGCCACCTCAGACTCAGGAAGTTCATGGGTCTGAGCTGGGACACTCACCACACCACTGTGTCCCTGCGTCTGTGCAGCCCCCACCCCCACCCCGGCCCAGGCCCTAACCCCCATAGTCACTGCACTCAGTGCTCTCTGCTCACCCCTCCTCCTCAGTCCTGAGACCCCCTACCCGTGCACTTTTTAAACTCCATGTTTATCTCTTGAGCCCCTGTTCCCATGCAGGCATGGGACCTGACCTAAGAGGCAGAAGGTTCCCTGGGAGAACAAAAAAGTGAAACGTTCGAGAGGCTCACAATCTGGTGGGGAGAAAGCTCCGCGAATCAACCCTTCCAAAATGAAGTGCACAATAAAACCCACAGGGAGGGGCCCCTGATGCTGCACAAAGGTGCAAATGACCCACACAGCCTGGGTACTGGGGCTGGGGTGGAGGAAGGACAGTCCCTCTGGAGGAAAGAATGTATACAGTGGTCCATTTCCAAGACAAAGTGCCTTAAATCAGCTTAGGTCAGCAAACTACAGAAAAAAACAGAAGATACTAGGCCCCTGGTTGGATAGCTGACACCTGCTTGTTGGTACCCCCCACTTTTGTCACCCTCAGCGGAACCAAAGAAGTTTAGTCTAAAATGAAGGTTTACCAGCCTGCAAAATGGCTCACTTTGTCTGTTCTTATCTGCCTGCCCAGCTACTTAGGTCATAAGTCAAATACTTAAAAAGCCCCTGAGCTAACTAGGATTGCAACGCAGTGTGGGCTGCAACAAAATGCAGCAAGGCAGTCCTGAAGAACACACCTGAAGCCCCTGCCCAACAACAGACATTGGAGGTCTGGGAAGATTGTGGCCCCAGAGTACTGAGCCTATGAGGAACCGGGGGAGGGGCCTGCACACTAGGGGATAAGTTGGTTGTTGTGGCTGTGCTGGATGTGCCTGCTCATCAGACACCTGATCGCACAAGATCATCATTAAAAGTCTCACTTTCACTGTTCTCCGGGTCTCTGAGTCCATTTCCTGGGTTTGGACGGGTGAGTTTGTTTCTCACACCTCGGAGAAGACACGGACTCCAGCCTGAAATGCTGGCTGGAGAAGGCAGCTGCTCAGATGAGTGTTGGGCGAGTGCATTTTGCAGAGAGCAGGAGGTCCCTCTCTACCCATTCCAGACCCTATTCTTTCCTCATTTCCCTCTCACAGGGAACAGCAGGCGCCCCCGACCCCGCAATCTCCCACCAGATAAAACCTTTGAGGGTCATATCAGGCTGCTCCCTTTATCTCTTCCCTCACCTCCAATCAGGTACAGAGTCCTGGCGATTTTCCTTCTTCATGTTTCTGGAACCTGAGAGCATTCCGTGCCAGCTGCCCTGGGCTCCCTCTAAGCCAGAATGCCCAGCCCAGGATGTACCTGAAAATCACCCTGATACCTTTCAACCGACACTCATTCTTGGCCTCCATCTCCAGGGACTCTGATCCCATCTTCCTGGTGGTGTCTGAGCAGTGGGGTGTGTTACTAAGTTCCCCTAGTGATTCTGATTTACACGGGAGCTGAGAACCCAGATCTAAGCCCTCGTGGCTTCCCAGCTGGGGTGGCGGCCGTCCCTTGCTGGTCCTGCAGGTGCAGTTAATCCTCTCCAGCCCTGCACCTCGGCCTTCTCCCATATGAGCCCCGACAGGGCACCCTTATTTTATTTAATTGAGGAGTAACTTACAGTAAAGTCCATAGATATTTAGGATATAGTCCATAAATTTCTATGTATGTCTACTCCCACATGACCAAGGCCCTCCTCGAAATAAGCTTCTGGAATATTTCCAGTGCCCCTGAGACTCCATGTGCCCCTCCCAACCAGCAGCCCCGCACTTGTGTGAACACAGAGGAGTGGCCTGGATTTGGAGCCCTGCAGACGGGGGCTTCTCTGTGCCTGGCTCTTGGCTCCCTCTCTCAGCACCTGACTGTGTAGTCCGCCCAGTGGTGGCTGCGCTGGAGCCCATTCCTTGCTACGCTGTGCAATCTTCCTGCACAGGGACCCTCTCACACACACACACACGGAGGCCTCCCCAGTCGAGCCTCTGCAGCTGCAGAGGCCAGGGCATGGCGACACTCAGAAGCAACAGTGTGGGGACGCAGAGGCCAACAGGAAATGTTCTCCAGGACACCAAGTACTAGGTAACCCCCCTGTTGGCATGCCTGGGGGTTCATGATTTGAAGACAACAGCACGCGTTTTGTCAAAAATTTGTACACGTAAAGAAGGCACGAAGCACACTGGGATGGCTGCCTTGTGAAGGGAGAAGGGGAGTGTGGAGTGGAGAGCAGAGAGGAGAGGAGGCTTGGGCTCTGCATTGTGCACCTGGGGCCCAGCCAACCAGTCACTCTCCAAAACCATCCTGCGCTCCATGGGCTCTCAGGACAGAGTCATTCATCCTCCTAGAATGCAAAGGTCTTGTTAGGAATCCTGCTGCTTCCTAATGAGTTTCCATCTAGTCATCACGGGACAAACAAAGCTTGCTTTCCAAAACAAGCCCCGGTTGTTGATGGCCCCTTGACATTTGTGTGTGTTTTCCATCTGCCTCAGATCGCTTCCTACCACAGGCCTCCCTTCTCACTTCCCACTTTAACCACAGCCCAAGAGCCCTTTCTTTGAGGTGACTTTTCCTGCCCAGCCCGAGGCTGAGTCTGATAGGGCTGCAGTATCCGGTGTCCCAAGCCTCCGTGGTCAGCACCTGCCCCCGAGTTCTGATCTCTCCCTTCTTGTAATTCCTCCCATCAAGGCGTAAGGCTGAGGCCTGGGCCTGGACCCTGGGAGCCTCTCCATGTGATGGCTGAAGGGAGCAAGCAAGGTCTGGAGTGAGAGAGGGACAGCAGATGCAGGGGTGGCCCTTTGAGCTGGAGCTCCTTGGCTGAGGCTGGAGGGTCTGCAGAGGCAGGCAGGGCCACCTGTGGCCACCTTGAGGCTGTTTCCTGGAGTTTGGACTGAGTTGCCCCATGGGCGGAGGGTTGTCAGCAGAGCCTACACAGAGTCCAGGACTCACTGTAGCTGTGGCCAGGCCTCCTGGAGCCGCATTGGAGGAGGAACTGCTTGGCAACTCTGTCCAGTCTTTGACCATTTCCCATGGAGTCAAATGCAGTAAACGTTGATTCTTGCCTTGAGGTCGAGTCTCAGACTCAGCTGCAGGCTCTGAGCTTCCCTTCAGTTCTAAACTTGGCTACAGAGTCCCTGACTTGAGGCGATGCCAGAGTTCTCAGCATTTCAATGCTAGTCAAATTGAAATGTGAAACGTCGGTATCTTTGTAGACAATCACTGACGGACAGCTTGATTTGTCAGCACCCGAGGGAGCGGAGACTGGGGAGGAGGGTGCACGGGCCTGGCTCTGTGGTCAGACCCAGGTTCTCGGCACAGCCACCTACCGGCTGTGCTGACCTAGATGGACATGTCCTTCTGCCAGCCTGAACCTCCGTCCCTCCGTGCACCACGAATGTGCAGACGCTGGTGCTCGCCCTGAGAGGTGCTGTGGGTCCAGGGGTATTCGTGTCATGCATTACAGAGCAGAATGTCTGGCCTATTAGACACCTGTTGCATCACTCCTGTTGTGCAGTGTTCTAATTTTAAGATGTATTTTGGAATTTACTCTGCGTTACATTAGAAAGTTGCTGTGTCTAATTCCTATGCTTGTTTCCACTGTGTACTTCAGCGTGGAGAGTCAACACGACGGAGATGGTTTATTTTGAGATTTTTCCCTGCATATATTTATTTGATGCATTCTCTTTAAAAAAATTGAGATCCATTTGGTTTAGGGCCAAATAATAACTTAGCTGAAATAGAACGTGCTTTTAACATCACTTGATGTCCAGTAACATGACTTGAACTCAATTAAGCAGGTTCTAGGACACCTTTCCATTTGCGTTTCATAATGGAAAGCAGAGTAAATGAAAAAGCAATCAGTATAAATATGGAAAGTGGACACTCTCATAATCACCAGATCATTGCTGGAAATTAAAAAGCAAATGCGCAGGCCCATGGTTCCCCTGCGATGCTCTGCTGGGCGGCGCGGACTTGAATTGGGTGCTAATTAAAGCTGTGCAATAGCGGATGCATGGCGTTCGATTACTTTGCTGAATCCAGGCGTGAGAAGGTACTGTCCTTATGACAATGGTTAATTTTCTTATTGGAGTTCAAAGGTACAGAGACCAGGGCTTTTATTGACAAATGGTCAGACGCCTGTGTGCACGTTAATTTCCACTGGCCATCTCGGGCAAGGTGGAAATGAATGCACAGCCATGGGCGGAATTAAATGCATTTTTCATCATCCGTGAACCTTGGGAGAGAAAAAGGCTTTAGCGGCCTTAATAAGGCAGACAGGAACTTCAGCCCCGTTTTTTCACGTCCACACTGGCTGGGCACAGAGCCTTGGGTCTCTCAGGTCCAGCTGCCTGTCTGCCCCTGAGAAAAGAAAGGAAAAGGAGCTTCCTCGAACAGTGAACATGGTTACTGGGATGCCACCCAGGTCCTCAGCAGCGGGGACCTGCCACTTTCTCACCAGCTGGCACTTGGCAGACTCAGCTTGAATGGTCTTTGCCCCAGTCTCCCGATATCTAAAAGGCAGAAGGAAAACCTGCTTCTTGCAGGCTCTCTGATGATGAGAGAGGTCCCAGCCTGCAGAGCCCTGCCAGCCCTGGCATCTGGCACAGGGGGGACCTAGGAGCGCTGGTCCTTGCTACGGTCATCACCGACATCATTGTTATTATTATAGAATTACCCATGTGTCGAAGGGCCTGAATCTTCCCCCTCCTGAACATCATCATCCCCTGCGGGAGGAAGGGGCAGCTTTCCGTCTTTGGAAATGAACAAGCAGTCACCAAATCTTTGGCCAATGTGCTCACTTAATGTCACAGCCAAAATCCCCCAGCCATGTGGATTCCAGCACCATTCCTAAACAAATGTCCAATGAGAGGTTTGTGATTGAGAAGTGATATTCATCACAGCCCTGGTTGGGAATGATGATAAAGAAAGGCAGTGCCTGTGGCCTCTGCTCATACAGGTAAGAAAGGGTTAAGGGAAGACGGTGATGGGGGTGAGCACACAGGGTCCACAGCACAGAAACTTCCCTCTCCCTGCTTGGAGAGGCAAAGGGGGCAGCCCTTCCCAGACCCTGGAGAGAGCGGTGCTGGTGTGGGTGTGTCCTTCTGTAGGGGGACACAGATGGCCATAGTGACAACCCAGGGGGCAGACTGGCAGTGGATCTTGGGCTTCAGCCTTCTTCCATCGGAGATCTTTCTTGTGCCTCCGTGTGGCTGGTGCCATCTGAAAAGCAAAGGGGTGGAGAGCTTGTGGACCTTCTCATGCAGGCAGCCCCCTGGGACGCGGAGCAGGGAGAGGGGTGGAGAAACCGTGGACACACCCGTGCAGGCAGCCTCCCAGGACAGGGCGCAGGGGAGAGGGGTAGACAGGTGAGCGGGAAGGGCCAGTGGTGACATCAGTGTAGATGCCCTTGCATGGTGCCCTGACCAGGGCCCTCTGGGCTGCCTCGGTTTCCTCTCGGCGTCTGTGCCATTGGCAGATACATTTGCCTTCCCATAGGCACTCCCTTGAGACACACAGTGCTGGTTTCTCTTGGGGGCCTGGGGCTCGGGATGGCCACACCGAGGCCGGCATCTTTCCCCGGACTCTGACCTCAGGCGACTATTGCCTCACGTGGGACAAGGCTTCTCTTCACCTATTCCATCTTTCCATTCCACGTTGTGGCTCTGGGGCAAACACACCTCTTTACTCACCTAGGATAAACCTACACATCTATGGCCACTTCTGACAAGGTTGGGTGGGAGGCAAAGGCCAGAGAGCAGCACGGGCAGCGTCAACCAGGAGACGCAGGTGTGCGTGAGAACGGTCACACTCAGGGTGCTCGCAGAGCCTGGGCTTCAGCCTTTATGCTGCAAAGGGACAGGAGCACGAAGGGAGGAGAGAACAGGCCTCTAGGAGGAGGGCCCGGTGCCTCTGCTGCGGGGCCTGCGTTCTCTGGGGCTCCAGCATACAGCAGGTGCGCCTTAATTGCCAGAGCCCAGAGCTGCTGCAACTGTGGGCGGCACTTAGTTGTGTGTTGGGGTGGGGGGGGTTGATTGGGTTTGAGGTTGTGCGTTGTGTGTTGGGTGTGTGTGGTGTACGTGGGTTTGTGGTTGTGGGTTTGGTGTGTGTGGTGTACGTGAGTTTGTGGTTGTGGGTTTGGTGTGTGTGTGGTGTATGTGGGTTTGCGGTTGTGGGTTTGGTGTGTGTGTGGTGTATGTGGGTTTGCGGTTGTGGGTTTGGTGTGTGTGGTGTACGTGGGTTTGTGGTTGTGGGTTTGGTGTGTGTGGTGTACTTGGGTTTGTGGTTGTGGGTTTGGTGTTTGTGTGGTGTATGTGGGTTTGCGGTTGTGGGTTTGGTGTGTGTGTGGTGTATGTGGGTTTGCGGTTGTGGGTTTGGTGTGTGTGGTGTACGTGGGTTTGTGGTTGTGGGTTTGGTGTGTGTGTGGTGTATGTGGGTTTGCGGTTGTGGGTTTGGTGTGTGTGGTGTACGTGGGTTTGTGGTTGTGGGTTTGGTGTGTGTGGTGTATGTGGGTTTGCAGTTGTGGGTTTGGTGTGTGTGGTGTATGTGGGTTTGTGGTTGTGTGTTTCGTGCGTGTGGTGTATGTGGGTTTGTGGTTGTGTGTTTGGTGTGTGTGGTGTATGTGGGTTTGCGGTTGTGGGTTTGGTGTGTGTGTGGTGTATGTGGGTTTGTGGTTGTGTGTTTCGTGTGTGTGGTGTATGTGGGTTTGAGGTTGTGTGTTGTGTGGTGTGTGTGGTGTATGTCAGTTTGCGGTTGTGGGTTTGGTGTGTGTGTGGTGTATGTGGGTTTGTGGGTTTGTGGTTGTGTGTTTGGTGTGTGTGGTGTATGTGGGTTTGTGGTTGTGTGTTTGGTGTGTGTGGTGTATGTGGGTTTGCAGTTGTGGGTTTGGTGTCTGTGTGGTGTATGTGGGTTTGCATTGTGGATTGTGTGTTTGGAGTGTGTGGTGTATGTGGGGGTGTTGTGTGTGTGTGTCACCTACCCCTTCCACCTGTGTGGAGCACCGCCCCAAGGAGCTGGCGTTCAGTCGAGTGGGGGGATGAGTAAGAGGTGGCCCTGCCTGGGCCTGGTGCAGGCTTCAGGGCCTGAGCGATCACGGGCACTGGCAAGAGATGGTCAGGTGCCTCCTTGAGGATAAGGTCCCTGAACCCCTCCATCCTGCCCTCAGGAATGCTACTGGAGTCCTGGGGTCCAACTGGAATGAGGGATCTTCACCTCCCTCTTCACTCTCATTCCCAAATGTTTTTTACAGGAATTCAGATGTTCAGCCAAGCTGACTGTGAAATGAGCCCGGGGGTTCACCTGGATCCGTAGGTTGTGAAAGTCTGGCTGCCCCTGCTTCATCCCCTCTTGCATCTGCTGGAACGTTCAGAACTGAGCTGCCACAGCCACAGGTGTTCTCCACAGAAGGATGTGCCGTCACCATGCCTATGGCACTGAAAATGGGCACAGTGACCGTGAGATACAGTCTGGAGGCAAGTGTCCCCATTCTCCCTCAAAACATCACATACAGCTGTTTCTGTTCTTTTGCTCTAAAAACCCAGGGTTTCGTCGAGTATCTTGCATTTGGTTGCCTTCCTCATGAGCAGGTGGATGCGTTTCTTGCAGCCGCTGTAGCAAATGACTCCCGGCTCAGTGGCTTGAAACAGTGGGCATTTGAGCCCTCACAGTCGTGGGGGCCAGAAGTCAGAAATCGGGGTGTTGACAGGGTCAGCCCCTTCTCGCTCCCCTCCTCTCCTGGTGGCTGTGGCGTCTGGTGTGTGCGGCTTCATCACTCCAGTCTCTGCCTCTGTCTCCACGTGGCCTCCTCCCAGCAAGTCTGTCTTCATGAGATATTTTCTCTTCATAGAAGGACACACTCTTTGGGTTAGGGCCTACCCTGATGACCTCATTTTACTTGATGATTTCTTTTTTTTTCTTTGAGACAGAATCTCACTCTGTCTCCCATGCTGGAGTGCAATGGCACGATCTTGGCTCACCGCAACCTCTGCCTCCCAGGTTCAAGCAATTCTCCTGCCTCAGTCTCTCCACGTAGCTGGGACTACAGGCGCGCAACACCTGGCCCAGCTAATTTTTGTATTTTTAGTAGAGACGGGGTTTCGCCAGGCTGGTCTCGAATTCCTGACCTCAGGTGATCCACCCACCTGATTACATCTTTCAAGATCCTATCTCCAAATAAGGTGACGTTCACAGGTACTGCATCTCAGGAGTTTAACATGTGTTTTGGGAGGACACAATCCAGCCCATAGTAGGGGCTTCAGCCAGGTGCACCTGCCTGCCACTTACTTGCTGTGCGTGTGCGTCCGTGCTGAAGAACAGAAGCAGGGCTGTGGTGGAGCTTTGGTTTCTCCATGGTGCTCTCTGAAGCCCTGGCTCCCACTTCAATCATCCCAGTGGCCTGAGGATCCTGACGGGGAGGAAGCTTCATCAAGCAAAACAGGCAGGAGTTGGGTTGTCAGGCAGTTCTTAGGGGCCAGCCTTCTCTGCCACCTGCTCCCCTGAGACTTGAGGCAAGGCTTGTGTCTCTCCTCTCGTTTCCTCCGTTTCCTGCGCCACGAGACAATGATGCAAAGGCTGTACCATCCAGAGTTCCATGGCATAAGGACTCTCCCATAGATGATCACACACCGAGCCCACAAAACCCTCCAAGCACAACAAAGGGAAACACATCAGGACTAAATGCAAAGCAGCACACAGGCCGAGCCTGGGGTCACGGTGGGTCCTGCACCTTCCCTCCCAGGGGTGGACTGAGGCTGGTGGGGGAGAAAGCACCATTTCTTCTATGGTTCCATGGCTCTCATTCTGATCACATTGGCCCTGGCGGGACTTCCAAGTGAAGGAGCTCTGCTCCGGGAAGAGAAGATACTGGGCCATGTAGTCGAGATACTAGGCTCGTGGACCTGGCCCTACCTCCAAATTCCGGTGACTGTGCAGTTATGGGATCTCTGGGCTTTGGTCTCCTCATCTGAAAACTGGGCTCACCATTGTCATCCTGTGATGTGCTGATGGACAGGTGCACACCCCAGGATGGCATCTGGCCCATGACGGGGTTGCTGTTAGAGGGTGATTTTCTTCCCTTCTCCTCTCGTCCTCCAAGTTATAGGTTAAACTGTGGCTCCCCAAGAGATGTGTTCAAGTCCTATCCCTGATACCTGTCAACATGACCTCGTTTGGACTAGGACAAACCCTGAGTCCAATACGACTGGTGTTTTTATAAGAAAAGAGACTCAGAGACACACACACACACATGCACACACACACTGGAAAAGCTATGGCAGAAGCCACACAGAAGAAGATGGAGGCAGAGACTGGAGCGATGCAGCCACAAATCAGGAACATCCAGGACCACCAGAAGCTGGAAAAGCAGAAGCAGGAAGGATCCTCCCTTAGACCCTCCAGGGAGAGCCCCGCCCTGCTGGCACCTTGATTTTGGACTTTTGGCCTCCAGAACTGTGAGGATGCATTTGTGTTGTTTTATACCACCTGGTTTGTGGTATTTTGTGCTGACAGACACATGAAGCTCATGCAGCCCGGCGTGCTCAGTTTGGGTGGGGAGTGGGAGGTGCACACACATGCATGCACACAGGCACACGCACATGCACAAATGCACATACACAAACACACGCACACACACGCACACAAACATACAAATACACATGCTCACACATCAGCATTTGTGCATCTGACTTCAAGCGCCCTCTCTTCCCCAGTTCCTCTGTGTATATAAATCAGGGATACGGTTTTTACAAAGGGGAATGATCCTTAATGCCCCTGCAGCAGTTCATACAACTGGGTGAGGCTGTCACCCAAAACAGAGCCCCCTTTAGAAGATGAAAGACCAGGAGAAGGTCATCTTCCACCCATAGGACAGCCTGTGGTGGGACAGGAGGAATGAATGATCCCTAAGAGCTCTTCAACCTAGCTGCCTCCAAGACACCACAGAAGGAAGCTGTGGTGATATTCACTGCAGAGATGCCAGGCTTACAGGAGGCCACGTACAGGCGTGATGAGGGCATCCTGGTGTTGTTAATGGGCTGTGTGATCTTGAGGCAGGCACTTCACCTCTCTGTTCTATGGCTTCCCTGATTGCTCCTGGTGAGAGACCTTTCCTGTCCCATGGGGATGTTCTGAGGACAAATGAGGTCATCACTGTAAAAGCAGTTTGAACATGGGAGGATAAAAGGCAACACCACAAAAATGCAAACTAATATACTTATTCCTGGGCTAGAAATGTCGTCTTACCTTTTGCCAATAACACTAGTTTGTTTCTGTAATATATTACAATGACAAGCTTTTAACTCCCACTCTTAAAGCAGGAAATCCTTGGCTGTTCTTGTTCTCTGCTGGAGAGGAAACCCAAGCAGTGGGGTCCACCCACGTACGTGCAGGTAGGAGAGGAGTTCAGGTGGAAAGCAAGCCTCGGGGTGATGTCCGACCTGCCCGTCCTCCAGGCCAGGTCAGATACCCCACGTGCAGGACACCTCCCAGGTGCTCAGCACACATTAGCGCAGCGATTTCTGCTCTGCACTCCCCACCACCTGCGTGATGGTGAAGGACGTGTCTCTCTTGCCCTGGGAGCTCACACCTTCTTCCGTGGTGTTTGTGCGGGCAGCTCAGTCTTTGTCAGAGGAATAAAGGGACAGATGAAGCAAGCTGAGAGCAAGGCACTTCTCTTGTGAACCAGGAGTGTTTATATCATGTCGAGTTAATCAGCCACAGAAGCACTCAGCCCAGCCGGGCGCGGTGGCTCACACTTGTAATCCCAGCACTTTGGGAGGCCGAGGTGGGTGGATCACGAGGTCAGGAGATCGAGACCACGGTGAAACCCCGTCTCTACTAAAAATACAAAAAAAATTAGCTGGGCGCCATGGCGGGCGCCTGTAGTCCCAGCTACTCGGAGAGGCTGAGGCAGGAGAATGGCGTGAATCCGGGAGGTGGAGCTTGCAGTGAGCTGAGATTGCGCCACTGCACTCCAGCCTGGGCAACAGAGCGAGACTCCGTCTCAAGAAAAAAAGAAGCACTCAGCCCACGGCCCATCCACGTGGCCAGGAATCCTGCGTGGGGCCTGGAAATCCGGAGGCAGATAAAATCCAGCCTTTGCCATTGAAGACCTCAGAGTCTGGTCAGGAAAAGAGATGGTAACAGTCAGTTACCAGGCAGTGTGAACAAAATGCAGAGATAGGGAGAAATAACCTAAAAATAAGAGGAAAAGTGGTTGCCTGAGAAGGGTAGCTAGAACCAGCTTCCTGATGGAGAAGGGAGATGTTCTCCGGCCACAGAAGCACAACCTGAGGGCGTTTAGATCCTTGGACACACAGGTCTAAGAAGAAATGTGTTGTGGGATGTCAGGGGCCAAGAGAGGAAGGCTGAGTCTGGAGGCCAGTTGTGGTTGCAGGTTTCCAGCTTGATTGCTTGATGCAACCGGAGGCATGAGAGCCCCCGCTCAAGGCCCCCGCCTGCTGGGCCTTGCTCTCCGCATGCCTGCGGTAGCCTCCATGAAATGTGATCCAATACGAGTGGATTAGTCAGGGTTCTCCAGGGAAACAGACCCAATAGGATATGTAGAGACTTCAGAGGAGATTTATTATGGGAATTGGCTCATGCGGAGGCTAAGTCCCACGCCGTGCTGTCTGCAAGCTGGAGAACTAGGGAAGCTGGTGGCTTAATTCAGTCTGAGCCTGAAAGCCTCAGAACTGTGAGACGGAAAGTGCTGTGTGAGTCCCGGAGTCCAGAGGCCTGAGAAGCAGCAGCACAGATGTCCTAGGGCAGGAAAAGGTGGAGTCCCAGCTCAAGAAGAGAGAGGATTCTCCCTGCCCCTGCTTGTTTATTCTACGGGGGCCCTAAGTGGATTGGATGGTGCCCACCTGCAGTAGGGAGGAAGGGTCTTCTTTACCTTGTCTCCTGATTCAAATACTCATCTCTGGAGGAAACTCCCTCACAAACACACCCAGAAATAATGGCTCACCAGCCGTCTGGGCACCCCATGGCCCAGGCAAGTTGACACATGAAATCAGCCATCACCACAGTGCCCCCCCCACCGTGTCCTGATTCTGTAGCCTCTCAGCAGCATTCTCAGCATGACTGTGGTGATTACACTTCCGTGTGTGTAGCGGGGGCCTTGGGTAAGAGAAGGCAGTGGTTTAGCCCCTCAGGCTAACTGTCATTTTATTTTTCTTCAGCCCATGTGAGATTTGTCACTCTGAGTGTGATCATGAGGGGCTAATTCTCTGGGATCACAAGGTGTCAGATTTATACATTTGCCAGGCCTTGAGTTTTGATGGATGGAAAAGAGCCCACACATCATGGCTTTGTCCCTTTCTGCACATGGCTTTGTCTGTCCCTGTGCATGGTTTTCTCCATCTCTTCTCATGCTTTTGTCCCTCTCTGCACCTGGCTTTATCTACCCCTGCTCATGGCTTTGTCCGTCCCCAGTCATGGCTGTGTTCACATCTGTGCATGGCTTTGTCCACCCCTGCACATGGCTTGATTCACCTCTTCTCATGACTTTGTCCACCCCTGCTCATAACTTTACCCCTCCTCACAGCTTCATTCACCTCTTCTCGTGGCTTTGTCCACCCCTGCTCATAACGTTGTCCACCCCTGCTCATCGCTTTGTTCACCTCTTCTTGAGGCTTTGTTCACCTCTACACGTGGCTTTGTCCATCCTTGCACATGGCTTTGTTCAACTCTGCTCATTGGCTTTGTCCATCTCTTCTTGAGGCTTTGTCCACCTCTGCCCATAGCTTTGTCCCCCTCTGTGCATGACTTTATTCACCTCTTCTCTTGACTTTGTCTACTCCGGCTCATGAGTTTGTCCACCTCTGTGCACTGCTTTGTCCACCTCTGCTGGTTGCAGACATCGCTGATCACTCTCGGTGCCTTTTCCCACTGAGTGGTGATTGCATTTCAGATCCTCTGTTTCGGGCTCTGAGAGATCACTGGAGTGATCACTGGAGCCTCAGAGAGACTCCAGACAGCCTCTGAGAGATCACTGGAATTGGCTTAGGACATCATCAGTCTTGGCCATCCGTGCTATGGGGAGGCCATGTGATGTCAAGCTGAGGGGCCTTCTGGCTCCTTGTCCAGTATTCGCTTCTTGGATGCAGAATGAACCTGCATGTTTCTACAGACACATGGAAACATGGGTTTTTGTCCCAAGATCTTGCCTAAGTGCCTTCCAGCCCTCCTGTTATCTGCTCTAAAACTACTCACATCCTGGTTTAAACCCCTAGTTCCACACTCTCAGCTCCAGACTCAATTGCAACCCTCAGCTCCACCTTCAGACTGGACCCTGTCCCTTCCACTCGCTGCCCAGAGCTGACTGGTCCCAAGATTGTTCCTTGATCTCTTCCCATCCTTCAGATCCTACAGTGCCCTTTATTGTTATGATAATTGGCCACTACCACCAATGACTATTGAGTGATAAAGATGCCTCTTTGCACATGTCATTCTAATGCTTGAAATTACACGGAAAAGTATGCATTTTTCATTCCCATTTTATAGATAAGAACATTGAGGATCAAGAAGGAAGGTAGGGATTTACACAGGGCTACGTAGAACTGGATGTTGAACCTAGGTTGATCTGGACCAAAGCCTGTACTCCTTAGACTGTGCTATGATGCTCCCATTACACTCATTCATTCATTCAACATATAATTATCGATGAATGCAATGAGAAGAAATCCAGGCTTGGCTCTTTCATTTACAAAGTTTACAAAACAGGGAGTCTTGCCATACCTATCTGTTTATTAATCTATTTCCCCACCTCCCACTAGATGGCTTCTCCAAGGCTAGGACTGATAAACGTGTATTCCTAAATTCACTGGCCAAACACAAAGAGTTCTAAACAAATCTTGGATGAATGGAGGGATGGATGAATAAATGGATGGGTGAATGAGTGAGTGGATACATACATGGATGAGTGAATGTGTATATAGATGGGTGGATGGTTGGACTGGTGGATAGATGGTTGTTTGATGGATGGATAGATGGGTGGGTGGGTGGGTGGATTGTTGAATGGATGAATGGGTAGATGGGTAGAAGAATGGATGCATAGATGGGTGGATGGATGGGTGGGTTGATGGATGAGTGGATGGATGGGTGGGTGGATGGATGAGTGGATCCACCCTGGCATGCTGAGACTGTGACTGAGGCAGGGCTGGAGTCTGGGCTGATTGGAAGAGTTAGCTTTTTGGGTCACCCTGAACATCTGTGACTCTCCCAACTCAAGACCCAAAAGATCTGGAGACTTTCCCGGGAACAGGTAGGAAAGGAGTGTCACCCCAAGGCTAGGGCGGTGAGAACAGCAGCTTTCAGCATAGACATTAAATAAGAATATTGTCCGCAGAGAATTTAACACCCATTATAAAACCCAGGAAAAGCCAGCAGGCTTTTTATTGTCACTTTTCATTGGCAATTTTGAACACTACTAGTAATAAAATATCCCTCACTTGTGAAAAAAACTTTTCTTGGTCTACATTCTAAGGAATTTCTCTATTTACCACTGAGTTTTTAATCACACATATATACTCACATACACAGACACATGCATG
This sequence comes from Nomascus leucogenys, assembly GCF_006542625.1. Taxonomy (NCBI): domain Eukaryota; kingdom Metazoa; phylum Chordata; class Mammalia; order Primates; family Hylobatidae; genus Nomascus; species Nomascus leucogenys. The sequence continues at coordinate 2,488,368 of NC_044387.1, forward strand.
GACACTCGTGCGTGTGCACATATACAAATATATGTTAACAGACATGTACCTCAGTATTAGTTAATTTCATGTGTCAACTTGACTGGGTGCCCAGATTAAGTGTTCCTTTTAGATGTCTCTGTGGTGGTGTTTGGGGGAGATCTGCATGTGAATGGGTGGGTTCAGTGAGGTACAGTGGGTGGAGATCTTCCAATCCCTTGAGGTCCTGAGAAGAACAAAGGCTGAGGACGCAGGAATTCACCCCTCTTTTGTTTCCTTCTGCCAGCAAGAGCAGGGAGTTGTTCTTCTCCTGCCTTGGGAACTGGGCTTTACACTGCCAGCTCTTCCGGCTCTCGGGCCTTCAGACTCAGGCTGGAAGTTACACTACCAGCTCTCAGGGGTCACCAGCTTGCGATGGCAGATCATGAGGCTTCTCAGTTTTCTTAATCCCATGAGCCACTTCCTTATTTTTATTTATTTATTTTATAATTTTTTTTTTTTGAGATAGAGTCTCACTCTGTTGCACAGGCTGGAGTGCAGTGGTGCCATCTCGGCTTGCTGAAACCTCCGCCTCCCGGGTTCAAGTGATTCTCCTGCCTTAGCCTCTTGAGTAGCTGGGACTATAGGTGTGCACCACTATGCCTGGCTAATTTTTGTATTTTTAGTAGAGATGGGGTTTTGCCATGCTGGCCAGGTTGATCTCAAATTCCTAACCTCAGGTGATCCTCCCGCCTTGGCCTCCCAAAGTTCTGGGATTACAGGTGTTAGTCACTGCACCTCGCTGCCACTTCCTTATAATAAACCTCTCCCCATCCTTTCTCTCTCTCTCCCCCAGCTCTCTCTCTATATATAAACCTATAGAGAGATGTGTGTGTATACACATACACACATGTTTATCCTGTTGGTTCTGTTTCTTTGGAGAATCTTGACTAATACAACTTCAAATTAACTGATTTGTATTATTCAACCTTTAACAAACATTATTTTCTACATGAAATTTGATTTTTTAAAAACTCTGGTTATACAGTAGGCCCCAGCGCAGGTGGGCTCAGCCATATGGGTTGATTTTAAGCCAAAGGTCACATGCGTATGGGACTTAGAGAGCATCAGTGGCCTTGCTCTGTGTCACTGCACTTGCTTATGTCCAAGGAGCTGATTTGCAGTGAGCAGCCGCGGCAAGGGGACTGCACAGAGGAGGCCCTGGAACATGGCAGCTCTGGGGTTCTGTGTGGCCACTTGAAGTTTTTACCCACGTTTAAAATCCAAAACAGAGAAGTAGCCTGCAAACTTCATGGCGTAGTATTTTATTTGGCACATGCAAATTTCATCTCACACATGAATTATTTCATTGAGTTCTGATATCTTAGAAATTTATTCTTTGAAAATTGTTAATTATTTTAGAACTTAAACAATGGGTCAAGATTGTAACATGGTTATGACTAAAAATAATTTTGGAATTTAGAGGAAAGGCTGCTAAGACGATCCATCCCTGTGTCAGCCTGCTGCGTACGCCGGTGCATTCAGCCTTCTCCACAGGAGGGGTCTGTGCAGGGTGAGGGGGCTTTCCATCTGCAGGTGTTTGTGGTAGACCAGATGCTTGTGTTGGTAGATCCACATATAATACCTGCAACTCTCTACAGACCCTCAAAAGTGCATTCTCTCAAAACATGCAGCTGGGACTCATACTAGAGACTCACACTGCAGGCACCTGCTTCCAGGCCTGGACATTCTTGCCAGACCAACACAAGCTGAGCCGGCAGTGTTCACAGTGTTCACAGGAGATTTTCTTCAGAGAGCCATCCAGTGCCTGGGAATGGGGAGGTGTGCGTGCTGAGCGGATGCCACATTCAGGACTTGGGGAACCCCTAAGGGGCCTGAGTCTCTGACCACTGGGTCCTGCCTGACCTTTTGCATGAAGGTTGCATTTAAGTTAGGGCTGCCAGAAAAAAGACAGGATGATGTGTTAATTTCAGAGTCAGACTTTCAGGTACACAATGAATGTTTTCAGTATAATTTTGTCCCATACAATATCTGGGATTCTTTATACACTGAATGTTACGTTCCTTCAAAATGAATCTGTTGAAAACCCTAACCCCCAATGAGAACACACTTGGAGATATGGCCTCTGCAGAAGTAATGAAGGTTACATGGGGTCATGAAGAGGGGCCCTGGTGCACTAGGATTGGTGTCCCCTATAAGAAAAGGCACCAGAGGATGCTCTCATTCTCTCCCAAAGAAGAGGTCATGTGAGCACGCAGCAAGCTGCCAGCCACCAACCAGCCAGCAACAGAAGAGGCCTCAGAGTAAAACCTACCTTATTAGCACTTTGATTTTGGACTCCCTCGTCTCCAGAGCTGTGAGAAATCAACCCCTGTTGTTAAAGCCATCCAGCCAATGGTGTTTGTTATTGCAACCAAGCTGTCTAATGCAGACTCATTCAATTAAAGCAGTAACTTTTTTTTTATCTGAACTTGAACTTGAATCAGCATCCTGTGCTGTTTTTTTGTTTGTTTTTGTTTTGTTTTGTTTTGAAACGGAGTTTTGCTCTGTCACCCAGGCTGGAGTGCAATGGTGCAATCTCAGCTCACTGCAACCTCCACCTCCCAGGTTCAAGTGATTCTCCTGCCTCAGCCTACTGAGTAGCTGGGACTACAGGCGCCCGCCACCATACTCAGCTAAATTTTTGTATTTTTAGTAGAGACAGGGTTTCACCGTGTTAGCCAGGATGGTCTCAATCTCCTGACCTTGTGATCTGCCCGCCTTGGCCTCCCAAAGTGCTGGGATTACAGGCATGAGGCACCGCACTCGGCCTTGTTTTTAAAATCTAACAGTCCTTGTTTAGGCTGCCAGCTGGACTGTGAGATAACGTCTGGGTCTGGGGGAGAGTGGGTGACATCTGGGAATTTCTTTCTTCCTGGTTGCAGCACTTCTCAGAGCCTGTAAGATAACCAGCTGGCACCACTGAGGTCAGATGGCTATACCTGGCATCTCAAGGATGGTCCTCCCTTCCTTGAACCCCCACAGGTGGGTCATGGGACAGCTGGTGCACTCAGCCTCTATCATTCAACTGCAGCTCCACTAAGGCCACCAATGAGGCTGAATGCCTTGCTCCCCGCCTTCCATCCCCAGCACAAGGAAGGCCCCCAGCAGGGGCTCCATACATGTTAGGTGAATTTGGAGCAAGGATACACACTTGTAGGATTGCTTTAGAGGATGTTTGGGGCTGAATTATGGCCCCTCAAATGTATATGTTATAGTCCCAACCCCCAGTACTTCAGATTGTGACCATATTTGGAGCTAGAGCCTTTAAGGAAGCAATTAGATAGGTAAAATGAGGTTTTACGTGGAACCTAACCCAACAGGACTAAGAAGAAGAGATGAGGACACAGACACCCACAGAGGGACGCCCATGTGAGGCCGAGGGAGAAGACAGCATCTACCAGGCCAGGAGAGAGGCCTTCAAAGTGTGCACAAATGTGCACAAATGTGAACCTGAAGGAGCCAGTCCTTCAAGATGGATCCCAAGTGGCTAATTGGGCCTAAATTTAAAACAGAGCCAAACAGACTTTGCTGACTGGAGGTCACACTTGTACTCTGAGTGCCTTGAAAACCCACACCTCTATTCAGCTGTGGGACACCAGTGCTCACCTGAACCAACCAATCAAGAGCTCACCTGCCTCAGCCAATCAGGGCTCATCTGTATCAACCAGTCAGAACTCAGTGGATTTCAATCCTTCATTTGCATAAGCAGACCTGATGGGGAACCTGGTCTGTTATAAAACCTGAGCCTTCCCTTTGTTCTCCAGAAGGGAATGTTGTGTCTCCCAGGTTTGCAAATTGTTTGCTGGAATAAAATCTCTTTCCTCCGAATCCCTTTTCAGATAACTCATGCTCACCTAAGAAACCAACCCTGCCGACACTGTAATCTTGGACTTCCAGCCTCTGGGACTTTGAGAGAATAAAGTTCAGTTGTTCAAGGCACCCCAGTCCTGCATGAGGACACTGACACCAGGTGGTAGTGGCCAACGTCCGGCAGCTAGAGTGAAACACACAGCCCCTGCAGGAGACAGCCAGGTGCCTCCTCTCAGAATCCCACTCGGGGGGCCTTATGCTCACACACAGCCATGCGTATTCACTTTTTTAAACATGATGGTAATTTTCTTCTCCAAGAAGTAAATGCATCTGGGCCAGCAATAGCAGGCTGACTAGATTGGATGCTGTAGAGGCTGAATAGCGGCCCCTCAAAGAGTCTGTGAAGGTGATTTTATCTGGCAGTCACGTCTCTGTGGATGTAACAAAGTTGAGGATCTCAAGATGAGCTCATCCTGGATTAGGGTGAGCCCTAAATTCAATGACATGCGTCCTTACCAGGCGAAGAGAGAGAGAGAGAGAGATGAAGAGGTGGGACACAGAGAAGAAGGCCGCCTGAAGATGGAGGAGAGACGGACGCGGCACTAGCCCAAGCCCAGGAACGCCAAGCCACCAGATGCTGGGCAGGGCAGGAAGGATTCTCCCTGGAGCGTTTGGAGGGAGTACTGCCTTCTGGCCTCCAAATCTGTGAGAGAATACATTTCTCATGATAATTTATTACAGCAGCCTCGGGAGACTGGCAAGCGCTAAACTATGTGTTGTGTGCTCTCCACGAGGCACTCACTGAGCTTGGCCAGGGCATTCGTAGGTGGTTAACAAAAAAGAGAGAAGTGAGAAAGAAATGAGGATTCAGGGGCAGCCCTCACGACGGGCCAGCGGAGGGGAATCGCTCTCCATTCTCGCCCAGCCAGAAGCTGTCATCTCCTGGATATGCATGTTCTTGCTATTCCAGAAAATATTCAAACATGGACAGAAATAATCACATTTTCAATGAGCTGGAGGTTGAAGCTTCTGTTCCAGATGATTAATCAGACTTTACGTGCCTCTCAGAGTTGGGGAGTTTATGTAGTTTTGGAAATGGCTTCCTATTTTATGCACCATCTGCTGGGCTGTTAATAGTGGACAGATCGCGTTGGCAGCTAGGAGGAGAGGTAAGGGACCCGGTGGAAGGAACCCAGATATTTCAGTGTGATTCTAGGGGACAGTTGTCTGTGAAATTCGCCATGACCCTCATCACTCAGGGACCAGGGCCTCCTTTCCCATCATGCTGCAGCCTTGGAGGGGCCAAGCCAGTATTCCTGGCAGGGTCAGTCTGCTCGGATATGTGGACAGATAATCCAGCTTTTCACTAACAGTCAGATTACTTCCAATAGAAATGAAGATGACTGTGGCTTTTCAAGACCTTTCCTTCTGCGGGTAGCAAATATGGGTACGATGGTAACCTGGAGAAGTACAAGCCTTGCTCTGTGTGGTCCTTTTACTCATGCAACAAATTCAAAAGAAATAAGTGCCCGGACACATCTGTGCACATGTCTAACTACGTCGATTTTTGCTCGTCATGACATCGATTGAGAATAATCTGGTAAATAGTTTAATGGCCAGAAGGAGAAGACAGTCCTAAGGTTAATGACTAAGACACACAAGCAAGCTCACTGTGACATCATTGTTAAAGGAACACATAGCTTTTGCTGTTGGGTAGTGATGGTAGAGACAGGGTGGCATCCACCAAAGCCATGTGGTCTGGGGTGAGGGTCACCTCCCCCTACCCTGGGCTTTGTGTGAGCCACAGCCACTGAGTCAGGGAAGTAGCCAACGTTGTCCCTAGAGTTTAATTTACAATGCCGAGGACTCGGCCCGTGGACTCACGAAGGACGAGCAGGGCTTGGAAAGCTGGGAGGCCCCACCCAGCAGGAGAGCAGCTCCAGGTGCCAGAGGAGACACCAGTGTCCCGGCCACTTCTTCCCACATGAGGAGAGGGGGCCAGGCAGGAGTGTGTGACACCGGCCTACGCTGCCATGACAAATTACCCCCAGCTGGCTGCCTTAAAGCCACGCACACTCACTCCCCTCAGTTTGGAGGTCAGAAATCTAACATCCATGTCAATGAGCTGAAATCGAGGCATCAGCAGGACTGACTCCTATTGGAGGCTTTAGGAGATAAGTTGTTTCTTGCTTCTCCAGCTTCTGGATTGAAGTTCCTTGGCCCACGGCCGCTTCCTCCTTCTTCAAGCCCCAGCATGGCACCTCACTTCAGCTGCCACACTGCCCTCTCTTCTTCTGTGGGGACCTGTCCTTCGGCCCCCCTCTTGTAAGGATGCTTGTGATGTCATTCTTAGGATGCAGCTAGATAATCCAGGAAGATCTCCCCAGCTCAAGCTTCTCGATTTCATCACATCTGCAAAGTCCTTTTTGCCACATAAGGTGGCATTTACAGGGGCCAGGAATTCAGACCTGATGTAGGTCCCCTTTCGGGACCCTTGTTCAGCCCGCCATGGGGGCTAGAGGGGCCCTAGGTCACACGGTCATCGCCACTGCCGAGGCAGACACAGAAGGGCTCCCTTTGCTAAAGAGGCATAGTCAAGGGCTGGGAGTCACAGCCGAGTCCCTCAAACACTCATGGAAGGGACGCTTATTATGCACCCAGTGTACGTCACCCCCGAGCTGCAGGCTGGCAATGCAGTCATTCACTCACTCATTCAAACATCCCCACACTCAGGGGACACTCACTGAAGGATGCACCTCCCCAGAAATGTGGATGGCATCAGAGTACTTTGTGAGCAGGATAGAGGCTGCACTGCACCCAAGAGAGCAGAGACAGATGGGTACCTTGTAGCACAGAGAGCCACTGTGCAGAAATGAGTGCACCATGGTCTCGGCACAGAGAATGGCTTCCACTAGCCTTCTGGGGCCTGGACAGACAGGAAGCCTTCAGCAGACAGTGACAAGAAACAGGAGACCTCCTGGCTGAATTGGAGTTGGCCAGGCTGAGAGGAGGAGGCGGGTGCAGTTTCTGGCAGCACTGGGGGTGAAACCTGTGCTTGCCTCTGAGAGCCCCAGTAGATCCACGTGCCAAGGAGCAGGGAGCATACTGGGTCTAATCTATCTTCCATGTATCTCAGAACTCCACTGCCCCCCACCACCACCTCCCGCCGTTTCTTGCCTGGTCCAGGAAGCATCTTCTCATGGCTCAGTGGCTGCCTCCCAGGCATCTGAAGCTGGGCAGCAGGCCCCGCAGTCAGTTGGCCATGTTCCCGAGTGACTTGCTGGGGTGAGCACAGCAGCACCCACGTAAGCACCTGAGCACCTGAGAGCCCACAGCCAGGAGCCACCGGGCAGTGGAGATCAGACTCCTATGCAGTACAGAGAACCAGTGCCTGGTCCCACCCCACCTCTCCTCCGCCTCCCCCAGCTTCCCTCTATATTCCCTCAACTGTGTGCTCCTCCCCCTCCACGTGCTCCTCCCCTCCCTGTGCTCCTGCCCTCCGCCTGCTCCAGCCCTCTGTGGATCAAATGAAATCGCATGTTTGAGGGGATTTCGTCAATCTTAAGACAGCACTGACAGCTTCAAGTGGAATAGTTGGTGCGAGGAGTGGATGCAGGCCTGGGCCAAGCTGCAGCGGGAGTGCTATGGTGACTTGGAAAATGCGAAGGTGGACACGGAGTACCTCCTTCATAAAATCATTAGAGTGAAATTTTCTTATCCAGTTATGCAGTTGACTCTTGGTGGGACCTCAGGAAAAATTAATTAACCTATTTGTTCCTTGCTCTTCTCTTTGGCAAGGGGGGTAATGCCCTCATTTTGCAAATGCCCTCTTTTTCTTCAGAAATTCTGTAAGGCTTGATGACCTCACAGCTCTCTAAATTATTGGATGGCACCAAACATTCCAGAAGACAGCACGATGGGCCCAGAAATTTCCAAATGGCAAGGAGACTCCAGCAGAGCCTAGCCATGTCCCTGGAAGCTGCAGAGCAGGCGCGGGGCCCCGACATGGGTTCTCCCTCCCGGTCACCATGGACAGCTCTTGTCTCCTCCAGCGATGTTTGCCCCATCTGAATGGCATCTCCAAGCCTCACCAAAATCAGTCTACTCTGGTGACAGCTTGCATTGTCTGCCATGATGGCAGAGGCTTTCTCTTTTCCCTGCGAAGTGAGACCCCCTCCTCACCATCCGTCCAGCCAACCTTTGTCAGACCCTGAGTATGTGCACCTCCCATTTCACAGCATGGTGGGCAGGAGAAACTGAGGTACAGATGAGTGCTCTGACCTTGGGCAACCCACCTTAACCTCTCAATGTCTCCATCTTTCTCACCTGCAAAAGGGGGGTAATAATAGTACCCACCTTTTATGGTAGCTTTAATGATTGGACACTAACTGTGTTAAGCACTGACTCCAACTGCTGCATGCATTGGAGCCACCGTCTGTTATCAGCAGCGCTAATCAGCTTGCAGCTCTTCATCAACCCCAGACTATTTTGAAACTCTGGGCTGTCGATTTTCTGTTCTTTCTAACTTCACATCTTCCTCATCCACATCCTTGGAAAACTCAGCAGTGAGCTCCGGGGACTGTAAACTGACTGAGGTCTGGATATTAGGGTAGGGTCATCACTGTGGCAACTGACATGAGTCTACTTCCAAGTTGTTTGCTCACCACTGCACCTGGTCCCATATTTTCTTTACCCACTCTACCATTGCTAGCATTTGAGTTGATTCCATGTCTTTGCTATTGTGAATACTGCTGCAATGAACATACACATGCATGTGTCTTTATAATAGATTTATATTCCTTTGGGTGTAAACCCAATAATTGGATTGCTGTGTGGAATGATAATGCTGTGTGGAATGATAATGCTGTGTGGAATAATTCTAAGTTCTTTGAGGAATCACCACACTGCTTACCACAATGGCTAAATTTATTGACATTCCCACCAACAGGTATTTGTTAATTATTCCCACCAACAGGTATAAGAATATAAGAATCGTAGCTGTCCTGGCCACCAGGATGCTGCCTTCGCAGGGGCTGCCTCACTCAATTCTCCAATCAACCCCTGAGGAAAGCAACATCATCACTTCAACTTCTCCAGCCTTTTGAAGGGTCAGGAGGCTTTCCTGAATTCACATGACCTGAGAGAGGAGAATCGGGGTTTTAGCTCTGGCCACGTGACCCCCACACCTTCTTCTCCTTTTTTTAATAATGTCAAATTTATTGTGTGACTCAAATATTCTATATTTTGTATTTATGTCTTTTTGTGTATCTCAATATAAAATTACATACCATTTAAGCAAATAATAAAAATTATTTTTTTATTATTATTTAAGTTCTGGGGTACATGTGCAGAACATGCAGGTTTGTTACATAGGTACACATAGGCCATGGTGGTTTGCTGCACCCACCAACCTGTCATCTACATTAGGTATTTTTCCTAATGCTCTCCCTCCCCTAGCCCCCAACTCCCCAACAGGCCCCAGTGTGTGATGTTCACCTCCCTATGTCCATGTGTTCTCACTGTTCAACTCCCACTTATGAGTGAGAACATGCAGTGTTTGGCTTACTGTTCCTGTGTTAGTTTGCTGAGAATGATGGTTTCCAGCTTCATCCATGTCCCTGCAAAGCAAATGAAATCCTTTTTTATGGCTGCATAGTATTCCATGGTGTATATGTACCACATTTTCTTTATCCAGTCTATCATTGATGGGCATCTGTGTTGGTTCCAAGTCCTTGCTATTGTGAATAGTGCTGCAATAAACATACATGTGCATGTGCCTTTATAGTAGAATGATTTATAATCCTTTGGGCATATACCCAGTAATGGAATTTCTGGGTCAAATGGTATTTCTAGTTCTAGATCTTTGAGGAATGGCCACATTGTCTTCCACAATGGTTGAACTAATTTACACTCCCACCAACAGTGTAAAAGCTTTCCTATTTCTTCACATCTTCTCCAGTATCTGTTGTTTCCTGATTTTTTAATTATCGCCATTAAAACTGGCGTGAGATGGTATCTCACTGCGGTTTTGATTTGCATTTCTCTAGTGACTTGTGATGATGAGCTTTTTTTCATACGTTTGTTGGCCGCATAAATGTCTTCTTTTGGGAAATGTTTGTTCATATCCTTTGCCCCCAGACCTTCTACAAAGCTGCTTCCCCTAAGGGAGTGTGAGCTCCTCTAGCTGACTCCGCCTGGGGCCATGGTCCTTCTCTATATCAGCTGTGCTTCCCAATCCTCACTGTGCACAGGGCTCAGAGAGGATAGGGGATATTGTTGAAACGTGGGTGCTGGGCTTAGGTCATGCAGGTCTAACACACTCCTTGGGGAGGTCAGGCTGCTGGTCCACAGCCCACACTCTGAGTAGCCAGGTTAGGAGATGTGAGTCCTCCCAGGGTGGGGGTTCTTGTTCATTAGGACCCTACCCTACTCCTCAGGCCACAGAGCCCACCTTAGGATCTTCCTGTACCTGAGACTCAGAGAAGCATCCATCCTGGTGGATTTAGCCTGTGCCTCATCCAAGTCAGCTGCTGCCTGTCTTTTGGGAATGCTCCCTGCTGGTGCTTTGGCCGGGCAGGAGCTGGCCTGCTTCCCGCCCTCCCCCACAGCCTTCTCTTTACCCTGGAGTTTTTCTCCAGATGGGAAGTTTACTTTGTTTGGAAAGAACTTCCTGAGGCTTCTACCTGGTTGCAACTATCTCTGCAGCTTTGCAGAAGCAATGAGACCAGGCTGGGAGGAGGGAACCCTAGGTCCACGTGTTCTTTTGCACCTTGACATTTGCACAATGCTCTCTCCTCCACCAACCCCTTTCCCACTCCTTCCCCCTCGATACTTTCTTGGCTGTCTCTCCCCTTGTAGTTTCTCTGTAACTTTCTTCAGGGGAAATAAAACAGGCTTTTTTGTTTTGTTTTGTTTTGTTTACATGTTTTGGGGACTCTGCTTTTCTCTGATTAAGTTTCTCTGGGAATCCTACCCCATCAGCTGTATTTTTCCAAGAAATCCTTAAGCATCTGTCTGCTCATGCAATTTTCATTTGCTGCTTATCTGATAATGACATGGATCTTTTCTATCTCTTTAACTACATCTTCCTTCTTGTTTTGGGTGGACTGGGGCGGATGGGACATGCTGTTTTGGGGTGAGTTTCTCAGCCAGGCAGTGACTGCTCCCAAAACTTTGTTTCCAAGCCTTGGATCCCCTCACCTCACAGCCCATCTGCCAAATGCCTCATGATGTTGGAATCTGACTCTACGCAGACATCTGAACTTAACCGGCTCAAACTTAACTAACCAACTCTCCATCCTCCCTTCGTCCCGACACTCCTGCCAGCCCCATACTTGGGAGTGGAGCTGCCGTGGTGGGGACCTCAGAGAGCTCATGCATCACTCCCACCCCTCTCTTCCTCACCGAGCCAGCCACGAAGGCGCTGACTCCTTCCCTCTATGGATCTGACCCCAGACACTAATTCAGTGTTGTCTCCTGGACAACCCCAGGTCTGCCCCAGCTCTTCGGCTCTTTCCCCTCCAGCCTAAGCCAACATCACGGCCTGAAGCAGATCTCCCCACTTCCCTCCAGCCCTTGTATGGCTGCCCTTTCTGGGATAAACATCTGCCCACAGAGCTGCCTTCTCGGCAGCTCCCGTGGTGTCAGGGGCCCCTCCCACTGCCCAGCCCGGGCCACACTGCAGGAACTGCGGCTTTGCCACCCTCCCCTCCATCTCCTGCCAGAGCTCTGCGTACCGCCCGCCCTTGGCCGCTTGTGGTCCTTTCTCTCTCACCCCTCTGTGCCTCTGCAGGTGCGACTCCTTTGTCCCAGAAAGACGCCCTTCTCCCTCGCTGCCTATTTCCTCTCCTGCCTTCAGCTCCCAGCTCAGGTGCCTTCCCGGGCCCTCTGGGTGTCCTCCTGTGTCCAGCGTTCCCTGAGCTGTCCTCGCTTGAGGTGACTCACTAGAAAAGGAGCCTCGTGTCAGGCCCAGCGCTGGTCCCTCGTAGGTGCTCAGGACTCCCTGTCAGGGGAAGGAGCGGCCCGCTTGCAGATCTCTGGATCCGTCACTGAGCATCCTGGCACACGTGACCTGCATCCCACTTTTACTCCCTGGAGGTCACATGGGGTGGGGTGGGCTTCAGCCTCTCGTGAGTGTGGCTCTTACGCAGGCCCAAATCTGCCCTCCTCTCTCGCCGCCCGCCCACACTGCTCACGCCACCCCCTTCTCCCTCTCTCGGCAGGGCTTTCCAAACCTCCATCTGTCAAAGTTCAATTCTCCTTCATAACCCAGCCAGCAAGAGCAGCTTATCCTTGGAAAAACTTCCCTGCAACTGTCAGATATGAATGTCCCTGTCCTTGCTGTTTGCAGGACACACAATTCTATTAATTTTTTTATGATCCTTTTAATGTCATGGGGATGCATTCGTGTCCGTCTGAGTTCACCATTAGACGGTGCTTACGTGAGGGCAGAGCTGAGTCTTATTCATCTGTGTGTTCCCTGCACCATTCAGATACTCTCACAAAGTGGGCCTCCATGAGTGTCTCTGTCTGACGAATGATTTAACATCATCACCTTCTCTCCTTTTTTTTTTTTTTCTAGCAAAGGTTTTGCATCTGTGAGGAGGAGCTGCATTATTTTAGGAAGAATCTTCTGGAGTCTGATGACTTGAGTTCAGATTTGGGCTCTGACACAAACTACGTGAGCTCAGGTGCCTCCTTCTGCACTTCAGTTTCTTTAGCAGTAAAGCTAGGACGTTACTATCCATTCCAAATATGCTGTGAGAAATGAATGAAATGGAATATGGAGGCATCTGATCTAACGCTTGGTGTAGATTAGGCTCTCAGCACAGCTGTAGTTTACAGAACGCCTCTCTGTGGCATCGGAGCAGGCACCCAGACCCCCAGACCTGAATTTACAGGTGAGGGTGGGTGCCTGCCCTTCCCTGCCCTGGTGTCAATGAGAGAGATCTTTGGTTTCTTTTTGTCTTCTGCACTCGCAAAGCCGTGTTTAGGACAAAATCCCACGTCCCCGGTTAATCAGTGGAATACTACTTTCTAGGGAAAAATCGGAATATATTCCCACAATTTAGCCAGAGTGTATTTTATTCATTCATTAATGTGTAGCCATAATTAAATGGCCACAACCTGCCTTTCCCTGAATGAAGTCATTTTCGGCATTTATTTTAAGAAACACTATTGGATTTGACAGGACCAGTGAGTCAGGTTGGACTGGTAATTAGATGGTCTCATTCCAGGCCTCTAAACAATCATTCTTATGACATCATGGTTAGACCTCTGGTGTCTTCTTAGCGAGGAAAGAAATACATACATCTCAGGTTCTGGCCACTTTCCCAAAGTGTGGGCCTGTCTGCATCTCATGCCAAGAAGCGTCGTTATACATTCACCAAAGGACGGGGCAGCCGTAGCAGTAGCTGGTGCCTCTGATAGACGAACGGGTGCGTTCCCGGAAAAATGGAGGCCATTCTCTGAGCAGAATGCCTTCTACACGTGGTGCCATAGAATCCCTCCTCCAGGGGATTAAGCTCCATGGACTGTTCACATGCGCATGTATGCACACACACACACTCACATTCACACACACACTCACATACTCTCACATTCACACACATTCACACACTTTCACATTCACACACATTCAAACACACACTCAAACACACACACCGACATACTCTCACATTGACACACATTCACACGTACACTCACATATCTCACACACTCACACACCCCCACACACTCACACACACATACTCTCACACCTTTTCACTCACATTCACACACATACACACAAATACTTTCACATTCACACACATTCAAACATACACCTACATACTCTCACATTCACACACATTCACACACTCACTCATATACTCTCACACACTCACACACCCACACACTCACACACCACACATTTTCACTCACATTCACACACTCACATATACACTCATACTCTCACATTCACACACATTCATACACATCCACACTCACATACTCTCACACATAGACACCCCCCACACACATACACACAATCACATTTTCACTCACATTCACATACACTCACATTCACACACATTTACATACTCTCATATGCACACCCACTCTCACACGTACATTCAGACACACCCACACTTGCATGCATTCACATACTCACATTCATACACACACTCAAACACTCACACACTCATAGATACTCCACACACACATACACACACACATAATCACACATTTTCACTCACATTCACATACACTCACACATTCACACACATTTACATACTCTCACATGCACACACACACGCACACCCATTCTCATACATAGACTCACAGACACACACACATGCACACACCCACATAACACAGCCACACACTTATACACAATCTCACACACACATTTCTAGTATCAGGGAGAAAACTGCAAAAGACAGGTCCAGGAAAAATGCCATCAATCAAGACACAGACTCCTGGCCGCAGAGCTTGTCCCAGGAAAGGGAATACAGGCAGAGAGAGAAAATAAGCAGAAGTATGGAGTGAGACTGGATGTGCTGTCTCCAGCCAGCCAGGGACCGGGAGCCCGGCAGCTCCACTCTGCTCCGCTCACAAGGGCCCGTGTATATTTCTAAGCAACTGGACGCTAAGCTGTCTTTAATGACAACAGAGAGCTTCAGGAACCCCTGAGCACGGCGGAGAGTGACAGGTACAGGTGTGTTTGTGGCAATTATCTCTGTCTTGTTGTGGAATTAGTGCAAGGGTTTGCAGCTACAGCAGTTGCTGGCTCTGGGTGCCCTCACGAAATCGAGGGTCACAGAGGCCAAAGGGTGGAGCCAGGTATCTTCTGTCTCTGCACGGTCCCCCAGCCTTGTTCCCGATGCTCTGCCTGGGAGAGAAGTCCCTGCCTCCTCCGTAAATATCCAGAGTGGAAGTGCCTTGGGCGTTTCTGAAATTGTCCATGCTGTGTTTCAGGATAATGCAGTCGGGTTTCCTATAAATTCACCCCTTCCTTCATTTCTGTGCAATGCCTGCTGCCAGTTCCTCCTCCCTTCCTGTTTCATGCTAAATGGTTTTTCCTGCCTCGGCATTATCCAGATTTTTTTTTTTTTTTTTTTTTGTACTTCTGTGATGACTCAGTGCTTCCCATTGAGGGCCGTGCATTTTAAAACCTCTGCAGTTCAGACTCATGGGGTTTTCATTTCATTCTTCATGCTAACTCACTATTCGTGCTTATCCCTGCTTGAGCTCTCTGCTACCTATTTATTTGCTCATTTTAAAATATTTATTAACGACCTGCTCGGTGCCAAGCCTGGGCCAGACCATGGGGACACAGCTATGAACCAAGTAGACACAAGTCTTGTGTATCTCACTGGCAAAGCCCCACTCGGCACCCAGCAGAGCTCCTGGGCAGTGGCTGGGGCCTGGTTTCCTTGTGAGTGCCAATGACGAGTCGTGGAAAGAACACAGGACGTGAGGCCAGGCATGTCTGGATTTGCCTCGGTGAATCAACCCGCATTCATGGGCTCTTCGATCGGGGGAAAGCAGCAGAAATGGTTGGCCGCTCACCCTCCACAGCCTTAAAATGGGAACCACAGTACCTACCCACTGGCTGGCTAAATAGCCAGGGCTAGCATATGTGAAGGCTTTGGGTGCCTGATAATGGTAACTATGTATTATTAGTTTTTATTTGTCACTTGTCTTCATCCCAGAAACACATTGGGGGAAGTAGGAGAAGCAGCAGACACACTTCCTGCAGTCAGGGCTCTCATCATCTAACATGAGGGAAAGGAAATGACCTGATTCTATCCAGCAAATCTCTACTGAATCTTTGCAGGCAAGAGGCATATTTCAGGCTCAAGAAGAGATGCAGAGAAGACAGATGGGTATCCCAGGGGACTGCTTTGCACACGCAGGCTGACGCCAGGCAAGTGAAACAAATGCTCTGAGGTTTGCAAATACGGATCAATGAGGGCCGGGCGCGGTGGCTCACGCCTGTAATCCCAGCACTTTGGGAGGCTGAGGCGGGTGGATCACCTGAGGTCAGGAGTTTGAGACCAGCCTGGCCAACATGGAGAAACCCTGCCTCTACTAAAAATACAAAAAAAAAAAAAAAATTAGCCAGGCATGGTGGCAGGCACCTGTAATCCCAGCTACTCTGGAGGCTGAGGCAGGAGAATCGCTTGATCCCAGAAGGCGGAGGTTTCAGTGAGCCAAGATCGCGCCATTGCACTCCATCCTGGGCAACAAGTGCAAAACTACATCTCAATAATAATAATAATAATAATAACAACAACAAAGTATGGATCAGTGAGGTTCAGAGGTAAATTGTGGGAGGGAGGTTTAGATTCCAAGATGTTTGTGAATTAGTTTATGCTTATGTTGGGCCTTCAAGAGTGGAGGTAAGTAGAAGCCGGGGGTCTGGAAAGCTCTGGGTGTGTCTGGACTTTTGGAATTGGGAGAGAGTGAGCGTGTTGTCTGGAGCACAAGGAAGGCACTCCCAGGCTAAGCTGAAAAGGTGGGAGCAGACGCATGGGCCTTGATTCTCAGATGGGAGAGGCCCAGCAAGGGCTGCTGAGCAGGGAGTGGCTTGATCAGAGTTGAGATGTGGAAAGATCTTTCTGGAAGCCTTTGAAGAAACAATGATGAGAGCCTAGCACCATGGAGCCTGGTGCCATCATGTAAGCAGGCAACAGTCCCACCTGACTCAGATGCAGTGGAGGGAAAGCAAGATGGGGAGTCCGTCCAGAAACCACCGTGGGTCCAGAGGGTGCGAGGGACAGGACCACTTGGGCTAAATCTACAATGCATTATCACCAGGTAAGACTGCACAGTCCACGTCCATTTCCCCAGAAAACCCTGCAGACTGACTCTTTTTTGACATTTTTAGGAGAGGATATGTGGGAACATGCTTTGAAGCTGCCACTGGGGCCTGTAGCTTCTTGGAACGTCAGAGCTGGAAGGGCTTGGAGCCTGACTCTCCCACACTGGTACAGGAACCACCTGCCAAGGTTTCCTGGCAGGTGACCGGCAGTCTCCACCTGAGTGCAAAATTGCCGACTTGGGCTTAAAATGGACTGGGCACTGTGACAACTGCCTTGCATGGGTTACCTCATGAAATCTTCACAACAACCTTATTTTGAGATGAGAAACTGAGGCTCACAGGCTTTGGCTAAACTACCCAAGGTCCAATTGGTGCTGTATGGTGGAGTGGGATTACATCTCGGGGGTCTGATTCCAGACGCCACACTCTTGACCACTGCACTGGGCCCAAAAGCATGAACGTGAAGCTTTGGGGCAACTCTCTCCATGGCAGGGCAGTGTGGACTCAAGCTCTTCTCTAGTTTGAATGGCTGCCCCATATGTGTGATCCGAGGCCCTGACTTTGGACCAGAGCATCCTTGTTCTTTGAACCCAGTGGTTCTGCCCCCAGGCTTTTCTCTCCAGCCCCGCCAGCCCTCACATGCCTGACTTGGTTTCCTTACCTCTCACGAGCCTACTGGCTCCCCTCTGAATGCTGAGTCGGCTAGTGTCTGTGACTTAACCTGGGCTGGCCTGGCCGGGGTGCAGCCAATGACCCCTCCTCTCAGGGGACGTCCCTTCACCCCAACAACCCCAGGGTCTACTGAACCCACAGACAGTCACATCTCACCCCAGCCCAGAAACATGGCAGGTGATATGGCTTGGATGTTTGTCCCCTCCAAATCTCATGTTGAAATGTGACCTCCAATGTTGGAGGTGGGGCCTTTTGGGAACTATTTGGGTCATAGGGGGATCCCTCATGAATGGCTTGGTGCCATCCTTGAGGTACTGAGTGAGTTTGTGCTCTGAGGTCCTGAGATCTGGTTGTTTAAGAGGGTGTGGCATCTCCCCCGGCCACTGTCTTGCTTCCTCTGTCCCCATGTGAGACACCTGCTCACTGCCCTCTCCCATCATGATTGGGAGCTTCCTGAGGCCTCACCAGGAACAGATGCGGGTGCCATGTTTCCTGTACAATCTGCAGAACCATGAGACAAATAAATCTCTTTTCTTTACAAATTACCCAGCCTCTGGTATTCCTTTTTTTCTTTTGAGAGAGAGTCTCATTCTGTTGCGCAGGCTGGAGTGAAGTGGCACAGTCTCAGCTCACTGCAACTTCTGCCTCCCAGGTTCAAGTGATTCTCCTGCCTCAGCCTCCTGAGTAGCTGGGATTACAAGTGCATGTCACCACACCCAGCAATTTTTTTTTTTTTTTTTTGTATTTTTAGTTAAGACGGGGTTTCACCATGTTAGCCAGGCTGGTCTTGAACTCCTGACATCAGATGATACATCTGCCTCGGCCTCCTAAAGCGCTGGGAGTACAGGCATGAGCCACCCACCCCGCCAGGTATTCCTTTACAGCAACACAAAACTCAGCTTAACACAGCAGGCTTCCCTCCATGCAGGCTTCCTTCCCATTTCTCTCCAGTCATGCTGAGGCCAATTTGGGGTCCAAGTGCAGGGATTTGCTTTCAACATCGATGCTGTTGAGCCCCTGCCATGGAACAGGCCCCATTCTAAGGATGTTACATGGGCCCCCTGGCTTCTTCCTCTGCACCTCCCTGGGAGGGAGGTGCAAACAGCATCCCATTCACAGATGAGAGCACCCACCACGGGGCCAGGAGAGTAAGGAAAGGTCCCAGGCTGCCTGGGTCGGTGCTGTCACCACTGAGCCACACTGTCCGCTGCTGCACTAAACATCCTTCCAGAGCATACCCTTGTCCAGTGTTGGGCGAGAGCACTGGTAACCCAGGTCCAGCCATGCAGCTTCTGATATGGCCTGTGCAGCCTTTTTATTTTTAATGTTTTGTTTTAAATTTGACAAATAATTGTATATATGCATGAGGTACAATGTAATGTTTCTATATATGTATACATTGTGGAATGGTCAAGTCAGACTAGATTCAGATATCCACCACCTCACACACCTTTTATTTCTTTGTGGTGACAACATTTAAAATCCACTCTTTTAGCAATTTTGGAACATACAATACGTGACGATGACGTGTAGTCACAACACTGGGTGATGGATCTCCAGAACCTATTCCTTTCATCTGGCTGATTCCTTCGACCAGCATCTGCCCTTCCCTGACCCCCACCCCCGCCTCTGGGAACCACCAATCTGCTCTCTGCTTTTGAGTTTGACTGTCTTGGATTCCACATACAAGTGCGATTGTATGGTTAACACCTCTCTGTGCCTGGCTCATTTCATTTAGCAATGTCCTCCAGAGTCACCCAAATTGAGACAAATGGTAGAATTTCCTCCTTTTTTGAGACTGAATAATATTCGAGCATTTTACAGATGTCCCTCTGTGCTTCGGTTCCAGTTCTTGATGACGATGTTGAACAGAAACGAGCAATTTCTTCAGCCTGCTTTCCCATGTTTCTGGGAGTCAGTGTGCGCCCCTTTTTTTCTCGTCGTCTATGCTTCCAGCCTAGCCCACCCCGGAATGTTCTCTGGGGATTTTCACTCTGAATGCTCCAGGGGCCTCTGCTATGCACATAGACCTGACACCCAACAGATATTTGTCAGTAGGAGTCCCAAGAGCACTGCCCAGTGGAGGACCAGAGTGGTTTCTCCTTTCAAAAGCGATAGCATTTATCTACCCTCAGGTGTGAGCACTCAGCCAGGTCTCAATCCCACTCACATGCGATCAAAGCACAAGACTTTTTTCTTTCTTTCTTTCTTTTCTTCTTTCGTTCTTTCTTTCTTTTTTCTTTCTTTCTTTCCTTTCTTCTTTCTTTCTTTCTTTCTTCTTTTTTTTTTTTTTTTTTTTTTGAGACAGAGTTTTGCTCTGTCTCCCAGGCTGGAGTGCAATGGCGCCATCTCGGCTCACTGCAACCTCCACTTCCCGGGTTCAAGTGATTCTCCTGCCTCAGCCTCCCAAGTAGCTGGGATTACAGGAGCCTGCCACCACACCTGGTTAATTTTTGTATTTTTAGTAGAGATGGGTTTTGCCATGTTGGCCGGGCTGGTCTCGAACTCCTGATCTCAAGTGATCCACCTGCCTCAGCATCCCAAAGTGCTGGGATTACAGGCGTGAGCCACCGCGCCCGGCCAAAATGGCAGCTTCTTGTTGCTGAGGATGCTGTGGCAGGGGATGTGCACACGCCCTCCAACCCTGAAGAAACTGCAGCAGGTTGGTGTAATTTTCCACGTTGCTCAGAGGAGGGTGTGTGCACGAGCAGGGCTGAGGAAGGCTCAAGGTCATGCAGCCTAACTCCTAAATCCGGAGCCCACACCCCTACCCTTGTGCCTCCCTGCCCACTGGACGTCCCGGGGTGATGACCTCCAAGGGACTTCTGTCATCCACAGAAAATCATAAGAAACACTGCCATGTGCTCTTCTAAAATCCGCATGTCTGGGGTGTGTGGACACAGCTGTCTCCAGCTACAAGACAAAGCGCCTTGGCACCATGCGTGCTCCTGGAAGCTCAGGGCTGTTCCCTATGCAGGACCTTCATAGATGCTAAAAGCAAGAAAAAAAAAAAAGCAAACAGAAAGAAATAACAAAACAAGCCACAAGATGTGTGCCATAACTCCAGAGCCTCTCATAGTCAGATCATTTTATGAAGATTTCCAACTGTGGGGCTCTAAGCCACTAAGATTGTTCAATATCTCATTTCAGGGAAACAGCACTTCCAGGCCAGCCACTCAGCAGCTCTGCTCTGAATTTTCGGTGAAGGTGAGCCTTTGAGCAGCCCTCAGTGCTGGTCCCTCCTCACCCCCCCTTCCCACCTGCAGCCTTGGCAGAACCTCACCTTTCCTCTTGCAATTCAACTTTTCAAAGAGAGAAAATGAAAATGTGATTTTCTCTAGGCAAATCTCTCACAGTTTTATACATTTTCCTCTCTAGGCAGGAATAGACCTTTCTTTTTTTTTTTTCTTTTAGAAAAATCGAAAGTGGCTTAAAATGTCAAATTTTCTGATGGAGGACAAACTGCCTTTTAAATATCACAGTTTCTAAAATGCACCCTTGTTAATTTTACTCTCGTCATCTTTCTCCAGAACCTGTCCCAAGTCTCCATACTGAGAAGCATAAGGAGGTATATTTTCTGCCCAAGTGACGATGATGAGTTTTCAGAGGTAGGTATTTGGGATTAATTAAAGGAGAATGTTCTCATAATTGGCAGGGACACTGTGGCAGGCTCTCACTCCTGGGCCAGGGGTCTGGACCTTCCCACTTGCTCCCTGCAGGATCTGGGCAGCCGGTGCTGGCCTGCAGGTGCGTCACTGCATCACATGGGCAAGCCAAGCTCCAGAGGTGCCCTTCTGTGAGCTGCCTACCTGCATCCAGCCCTGGCAGAGGCATCAGGCCTCAGCATGGGCCTCTGTGGGTCAGCTGAGCCTTGAACGGCTCCTCCCAACACGTGACCTTGTAGAGAGATTTAAATTTCTTCTCACATCAGGGTCTCAGCACAAGTGAGGCTGCCATGAGGACCATGTTGTCTACTGCTGAGGGAATCAGGAGTTGGAGCGTCTCACTAATAGCTTAGGATGCAAGGTGGGCTCGGTTCATGCTGACGCAGTTCTCAGCCCCACGGTCAGGCCTGTAGGCCCTGCAAAAGGAAGAGTCCAGCAGCAGTGCAGCAGAGCAATCCAGGACCATCACTGGGCCGGGGCCAGGCACAGGAGCCAGCCTCTGTCTTCGTCCTTAGCATGGACTGAGCACAGAGGCAAGAGCCCCTGAGTACCCACCTTGAGCAGAGAGGACCCTTCCCCCCAGCCTGTTCCAGCCCAGTGGAGCCATGGAGAAGCCAAGAGTCACTTCAAGAGTGGGAAGCTCCCAGGCTGTGGATTCAGGATGTGTTAGTTACCTACAGCTGCCCTAATAAATTAACCCAAACAAGGTGGCATTAAAACAACAGACATGGACTCTCTCACAGTTCTGGAGGCGAGAAGCCCCAAATGGAGGTGACAGCAGGGTTGGGCCCATCTGCAGGCTCTGAGGGAAGGTCTATTCCAGGCCCCTTTCCCGCTTCTGGGTACTTCAGGCCTGTAGAGGCACCACCCTGATCTCTGCCTCCACCTTCACGTGGCCTCCCCTTGTGCTTCTCCCCATCTTTTCTAGGGACACTTGTGATTGGATTTAGGGCCCACCCTAACCCAGATGAGCTCATCACAAGACTCTTTTTTTTTTTTTTTTTGAGACAAGATCTTGCTCTGTTGCTCAGGCTGGAGTGCAATGGCACAATCTTAGCTCACTGCAACCTTTGCCTCCCAGGTTAAGAGATTCTCCTGCCTCAGCCCCCTAAGTAGCTGGAATTACAGGCATGCACCACCACGTCCAGTGAATTTTTATATTTTTAGTAGAGATGGGGTTTCACCGTGTTGACCAGGCTGGTCTAGAACTCCTGGACTCAGGTGTTCCACCTGCCTCAGCCCCCCAAAATGCTGGGATTACAGGTGTGAGCCACTGTGCCCGCCCACAAGATTCTTAATTGCATCTGCAAAGACCTTTTCACCAAACAAGCTCAGATTCACAGGTCCCAGGGGCTACAACGTGGACATGGTTTTTTGGGAGTCATCATTCAACCCACTACAAGCAATGAGACCCACCTCCAGCTCAGGGAGCAGAGGGCACCCCCCAGAGTAGACAGCGCTGAAGGGAAAGACAGGAGTAGCAACAATAGCAAAAGAATAATAATACATCTTGCCCGGGCTTCCTGTCAGGAAGGAGGATGAAGAGAGCAGCCGTGTGTATGCGTGGACTGACGTTTTTAATAATGATATCTCCTGAGCTGCATCCCACACTTGGTGGTAACTCTCCTCATATGTCCAAAGCTCGATGTCACGGAAATCAAATTTAAAACTGACACCAAGCATCGAGATGAGAGCATTTGGGCATCGGAGAGCATCACTTGTACACATTCAAAAAGAAAAAGCTAGGAGCTGGTTATGAGGCTGCTACCAGGCACAGGCCTCAAGGAAGCCCGAGGGTCCGCTCTGCTCAGACCCAGAATCCCTCGCCAGGGGTGGACGTGGCTTTGGCAGAAAGAGTTCTGGGAAAGCTGCTCGCTGTCAAATGCAGAGCGGAGGCCAGGAGAGGACCCTGGTCCTTGGAGTCACCCAGGAGCTCACCTTTCTGGGCTCCTGGGCTGTGAATCCACTCCCTAGCACAAATTCATGGCTTTCTTAGACTATCTTCTATATGTTTTTATAATGGGAAGAAATGGCTTATAAGATTCAAAGCAATGAGACCTTCACAGCCCTTAGTCCAGTGCCAGGCACATGTAGACAGGAAATCAAAGTCAGTGGCTGTTCAAGCTGAATTCATGTCCAGGCCCTGCCACCAAATTGCCAAGCAACTTTTCTCCCCTGTGAGAGAAGGTGAATTCTGCCCAGTGTCCCAGTTTCCCGTACAGCAAGTGTCTTGAGCACGGTGAGGTTTGGGACACCGGTTCAGGAGATCTAAGCTCCGGTCGCTGAATGGTTGCCATTCTGCAAAAACAGAAGTTGAGGATTGAAAATATTTCAGGTGGCCTGACACGGTGGCTCACGCCCGTAATCCCAGCACTTTGGGAGGCCGAGGTGGGTGGATCACCTGAGGTCAGGAGTTCGAGACCAGCCTGGCCAACATGGCGAAACCCCATCTATATTAAAAATATAAAAAAAAAAATTATATGGGTTTGGTGGCGTGTGCCTGTAATCCCAGCTACTTGGGAGGCTGAGGCAGGAAAATCGCTTGATCCCGGGAGGCAGAGGCTACAGGAAGCTGAGATCGCACCACTGCACTCCAGCCTGGGCAACAGAGTGAGACTCTGTCTCAAAGAAAAAGAAAATGTTTCAGGTGTTCCATGGAGCAGCATCACTGCCACTCTCTGCTGTGGGGAAAGGCAGAGAGGGAAGGTGGCTGTGAGTGGAGACATCACTGGGGTTGTGAATAAACCACTGAAACCATCGTCCCACAGCAGGCTGGTGGGTGGGGAGGCCCTGGGGTGACACCTAACGCCCTCCTTCCTGAGGGCCGACATTGGACAAACAGGTGTTTTGACTGCTGAAGCCACACAGCTGGGGTCTCACAGCCGGCTCAGCCCAGAATGAAGCTCAGAGACCAGAGATCAGCTCCTGAACAGGTGTCCCCAACCTCGCTGTGCTCAGAACCCTCGCTGGACTGGGGACCGGGGAGACTGAGCAGAATTCACCTTCTCTCACGGGGGAACTACCTGGCGATTTGGTGGCAGGGTCTGGACATGAATCCAGCTTGAACAACAGCTGACTTTGACTTCCTGTCTACCATGTGCCTTGCACTGAGCTGAGAGCTTTGAAAATTTCATTGCTTTGAATCTTAGAATGCCCAAAAAGGCATTATAAAACCCATTTTACAGATCACGCAACTGCCATAGCAACGGTCCTTGATGCATTTATTAAATTCATCCATCTGTTCAGCTTCACAGCCTGAGATTTTTCAGATAATTTAGACAACCGGAGTTTGTCTGACTTCAGTTATTCAGTTAGTGGCTCATACACAGAATATCATAACCAGAAAGATTTTCCTAAGGGTGGCGTCCAATTTCTTCATTTTACAGAGGATGACACTGAGGTTCTTGGATGACCCCTGTCTCACCCAAGGCTGCCTGGGTAAAGGGGAGCAGAAACAGGAAGAGGGAGCTGGTCTCCTGAATCCGATCCAGCCCCGTTTTCCTGCCAAGCCCTGGGATGAGGACCTGAGACGCCTTCTCCCACCCACTGCTCTGCACATTGCACAGAAGGGCGGCTGCTGGTAAAGTTCTGGGAGTTCTGACACATGCACGTCACAGAAACACAGGACTGGGGATTGTCACCACTATCGACGTTAATGACAATAAAGGGAAAACAGCATTTCAGTGTCACTTCACTGAGCCATGATTACTCATGCTTCCAGCAAATACTCAAGGAATCAGCATCCCCCGCCATCCCTGATTTATTATGTATTTTGTTTTGTTTTAAGCCAGCTCCACTAAACACAGGCTGGATCTGAGGCTGAGGTTGGCGTGGGGGTTAAGTTTCCTGGCAACACATCTGCTCCTTGGCCCTGAAACTTCAGGTTCCTTCTGGCTGGGGGCTGGGGGCCGGGATTGTTTCTGTAGTTCTCATTTCAGACTCTGCTGATGCCAATAAAAAGAAACAATGTCTATCTATCTATCTATCTATCATGTATCTATCCATCTGTCTGTCTGCCAATCTATCTGTCTGTCTATCTATCTATCTATCATCTATCTATCTATCTATCCGTCTGTCTATCAATCATCTATCTGCCTATCTATTCGACTATCTATCTATCTGTCTATCTACCTACCTACATACCTATCTACCTACCTACTTACAATCACGTGCCATTAAATGAGATTTCTCTCAGTAATAGACGTCACATACAAAGGTGGTCTCCTGAGATTAGGACGCTCCACCTTCACTGTGCCTTTTCTTTGTTTAGATGGCACAGTACTTGCCCTTGTGCTACAGTCTCCTGCAGGATCCACATAGTCACACACCGAACAGGTGCATAGCCCAGGAGCAACTGGCCATACCACGTAGTCTAGGTGTGTAGGAGGCTGTGCCACCCAGGTGTGTGTGAGTGCACACCGTGATGTTCACACAGCCATAAAATCGCCCACAGGTGCATTTCTCAGAGCATATTCCTGTCTTTAAGTGACATACGACTGTATTTATTTATTTATTTATTTAAAAGGAATTTGTTCTGAAATAGAAGCCAAAATATTCTCTGGGTCCTTTTTGGGGAATGGGCTAGGAACTTCCTTGGCAAAGGCCTCAGCCCCTTCCATTCCCAGCCACAGTTCCAGCTGGAGGGCCAGGGAGGCTGCCGGGGCCACAGTCCCATGATCACAGCAGATGCATGGCAGGTTCCCAGGTAAGGGCCAGGTGGGTATGGGCTGATGGCAAGGGTAGGGCCTGGGCATTTTCTGCACTCAGGTGGGGCTGCGGAGCCCCAAGGCCACAGGCAGAGAAGCCCCTACCTGCCCGGCCCTGGGCAGCACCTGCATCACACATCACCTACTCACTGCCATAACAGGGCGGCCTGGTCCTCCCTGCGGGTAGGAAGCGCGGCGTGTCGATGCCTCGAACGCCAGAGCAGGCCAAGGGAAGATGTGCATATGCCCAGCTGGGGCTTCTGGAGGTCACCCCCACCTGCTAGGACCAGGCGCTACTCTTCCTGCCAGGGTCCTGCCAGCGTCCTGCCAGCAGCTGGGCAAGGCATCGGCGGCAGTGAAACCAACCACAGGCCACTTCAGTTGCTCACACAGAGTCCCAGTGCAGGAAACCATCCCCAGGAGTCCTCCCAGGTCCAGGCACAGAGGACAATGCTTGGGTCATGGACACAGTGGAGGAATGCAGCCTCGGGAGATGTGAGTGGCGGCCCACACAGTGTCCCTGCCTCCTTGGCCTGGCAGCTGCTGTACCTGGCATGGATGCCGGCCCCACCCCGACCTGAGCCTGGTTCAGACACGAGACTCCAGTTCCTTCCCAGTCCTCATGGACCCGGGGGAATTCCAGTGCTGCCTGCTTGCCATTGCCTCTCAGATGCTCTGTGTGTGTGTGTGTGTGTGTGTGTGTGTGGTGTGTGTATGTTATGTGATATGTGCCATGTGGTGTGTATGTGCTGTGTGGTGTGTGCTACATGTGTACTGTGTGGTGTGTATGTGTGGTATGCAGTGTGTTGTATGTGTGGTGGGTGTCGTGTGTTGTGTGGTATGTGTTGTGTTTGGTCGTTGTGGTTGTGTTGGTCAGTTACTGTCACTGCCTCTCTTTCTCTCTCTCTCACACACACACACACACACACACAATTTCTTCAATCCTCACAAGAAAACTTTGGTTTACTGTAAAAGCTACCACGGTGAATGACATCTGCTTTGGAAAGATGTATTTTCTCCTACTCCCCCGAGACATTATGAAAACCCTGGGTGTTATACATAAAGCAGGCATGAGAAGATTCTGGCAAAGGCAGGCCAACTAGGGGCCTCAGGACCCAGGGAGTGTCAGGGTGGTGAGTCCCTGGGGTTTCCTTTGGCACTGTATACCCCAGACTCCACCCCACTGAGGAGGAATGGAGCACCCCTCCCAGCCCATCAGGGTAACAGAGGAGGCCCAGGGAAGAGTCGGATTTTCACCACTGTCCATGATCTGCTAATTTTTGGTTTCTTTTATAGAGATGAGATCTCACTATGTTGCTCAGGCTTGTTTCCAGCTCCCAGGCTCAAGTCATCCTCCCACCTTGGCCTCCCAGTGTGCTGGGATTACAGGTGTGAGCCACCATGCCTGGCCATGGATTTTTTTTTTATATGGTTGAGTTTTGAGAGTTCTGTACATTTTCTAGATACTAGAACATCTTCAGCCTCTTAGCAGGGTCTTTCACAGATTGAGTTTTTAATGTTGATGAAGTCAGTTATTAGCTTTTCCATTTATGTATTATGTTTATGGTGTCAAGTCTACGAACTCTTTGCCTAATTGTAGGTCCTGAAGATTTTGTACTATTTCTTTTCCCAAAACCCTTTATTTATACGCTTTAAGGTATCTTCTTTCCACTCTCCTTTCAGAATTCTGATCACAAGAATGTTAGATCTTCTGTTATAGTCTATTCATTTTTTTCATTCTATTTTATTTCTCTAGTTCAGATTGGGTAATTCCTATTGCTCTATTTTCCACTTTAATGATTTTCTCCTCAATCCCCTCCATTCTGCTGTCAAGCCATCCACTGAGCTTTTCGTGTTGCTTATAGTATTTTTCAGTTCTAAAATCTTCATTTAGTTCTTTTTATATCCCTATTTCTTTGCTGAGACTTTGTATTTCTTTGTTGAGGCATTTTGTGTCTTCGTTTGTTTAAATGTAATTGTAATTTCCCATTGAAACATTTTTATTGTGGCTGCTTTCTATCCTTGTCAGATAGTTCTAGCATCTCTGTCTTCTAGGTGTTAGCATCTATTGATTTTTTTTTTCATTTAGTTTGAGTTCATCTGTTCATAGTAGAGTGGACGATTTTCCACTGAAACCTGGACATTTTTGTATTATCTTCTGAGACTTTGGGTCTGATTTAAAACTTTGCTCTTATCTGTTTTTTTCTGATACTGTCCTAGCAGCAGAAGGGGGCACTGCCTCACTCCTGCCAGAACTCTCAAAACTCAACTATATAAAAAAAAATCCATAGCCAGGCGTGGTGGCTCACACCTGTAATCCCAGCACATTGGAGGCCAAGGTGGGAGGATGACTTGAGCCTAGGAGTTGGAAACAAGCCTGAACAACATAGTGAGACCTCATCTCTATAAAAGAAATCAAAAGCTAGCAGAGGATGGTGGTGCACAAGGGCAAAAGGAGACCTGTAGTCTTAACTACTTAAGAGGCTGAAGTGGGAGGATCACTGGAGGCCAGGAGTTTGAGGCTGCAGTGAGCTATAATTGCACCACTGCACTCTGGCCTGAATGTGAGACACTGACTCTATAAAAATCAAATAAAATAAAATTTAAAAAACAGCTAGAATTCAGAAAACATGAAGAAATACTAAATCACATTGGGATTTCATTACACATCTACCAAAATGGCTAAAATAAAAAAAATGACAACACCAAATGCTGTCAAGGATACATAGAAACTGAATCATTGATGCATTGATGGTGGGAATGTTAAGTGGTAGAGCCACTCTGGAAAACAGTTTGGCAATTTCTTAAAAATTAACCATGGAACCCAGCAACTGTATTCCTGGGTATGTATCCCAGAGAAATGAAGATTTATGTTCACACAAAATCCTGTACACAAATGTTTACAACAGTTTTTTTTTTGTTGTTCAAAATAGTCCCAAACTGAAAACAACCCAGACAGCTTGTAACAAGTAAATCGTTGAAAAAAAAAAAAAGTATCCTGTAATCCCAGCACTTTGGGAGGCTGAGGCGGGTGGATCACGAGGTCAAGAGATTGAGACCATCCTGGCTAACATGATGAAACCCCGTCTCTACTAAAAATACAAAAAATTAGCAGGGCATGGTGGTGGGCACCTGCAGTCCCAGCTACTCAGGAGGCTGAGGCAGGAGAATGGCGTGAACCCAGGAGGCGGAGCTTGCAGTGAGCGGAGATCGTGTCACTGCACTCCAGCCTGGGTGACAGAGCGAGACTCCGTCTCAAAAAAAAAAAAAAAAAAAAAGTATCAGCATACATAAGGCTACTACTCAGTAGTAAAAAGAAACAAACAACTTCCCTAAATTTCCAGAGCATTATGCTGAGTGAAAAAAAAAAAAAACCAACCCTCGAACGTTACATATGTCGTGATTCCACTATTATAATAGCCTTGAAATGACCACATTCTAGAAATAGAGATGAGATTAGTGATGCCAGGCATTGAGGAGGGTGGGGTGAAGGAAGGAACGGGTATGGTTACAAAAGGGCATTTGAGGATGCCCTTGCTGGTGGGAATAGCTGGCTTGTTGGCTTGTTTCAAACTCCTAGACTCCAAGGATTGCTGGATGATAGAAATTTTCTGTGACTTGACTTTGTCAGTGTCGATATCCTGGTTATGATAATGTGCTATGATTTTGCAAGATGTTATCTGTAGGGGAAACTTAGTAAGGGGTACATGAGGTTTTTCTGTATTATATATCTTATAATGGTATGTGAACGTGATTCTACAATTATCTCAAGATAAAAAGTGTAATTACAAGGGCACAGGCCATAAGCATTGCATCTGCCTATTTCCATGTCTTGAGATTCTTCATACTTGTCAATTTGACTGCTTAGGGTAGACCTTGGGTTTTATGGCATCTGCTATCTCTCTCCGAACACATCTGCCATCATAGTGCAAAGCTTGTTTTCAGTCTTCTGGAGCATGAGAGACTGTATGGAGCAAGAAAGAGCCACCCCAGTAGGCTGGGATGCCCCTTCCTCCACCAAGCTGGCTACTCAGGGTTGTCGCCTGAGTGGGCTCAGGTGAGACCAACAGGGACCAGGACACCAAGCTCAGAATCATGCAAGTGCATGTATTGTTCTAAGCCATGAGTAATGGGGGCATTTGTTATGCAGCAGTTGATAACTGATACAGGCTGAATGGTTATGTGTTAGGGATGCAGGGCGTGTGGTATGGACGTGACCTTGGATGAGAAGGTGGCCCAAACTCCTTCTCTTCTGAGGTCTGGGGCTCTAGCTCATGGCTATAAATTAAGGTCAGGCCCCTGTAAGGCACTTGCATGCTTAGCTTGGAGAGAGACATTTGTCTGTCAAAGACAGGATCTGTGTTTCCTTTTCAGTCTCATCTATTTACAAGTGTGCCTCCAGGTTCTGTTGAAATTTGTCTGAGAATTTATTGTCTCAGCCAATCAACCATCCCTTGAATCATTCAGCTTCCTAAAGCCTCACCTCACAACAGGAAGTGAGCCCAGTCAACTTTCTATGAAATAATCCGTCAACACCACAGGCTGCTTGGTGGACCGATTGACGTTCAAAGGCCTTGTATTTGCAGTTTTGCGAGTTATGCCTATAATACTTACAAAGGTGAAAAAAACCCTGTATTATTCAGCTGTGAACTACAGACAGGAAAATATCTCAAGCAAAATAACCATGGCTTGCATTGTTTAGCACTTCATAAATTTCAAACAGCTTCCAAATCTGAGATGATTTTTGGTCTTTATGGCATTTCTCTGACATGGGAAGAGGACATACTTATATGAGGAAATCTAGCTGCCACTCAGTCCTAACACATTAGGACTAGTCAACAGCTAAGTTGAGCAAACTGTGGGTCCCTCAAAATGTAAAATTTTGACTGGTTCTAGCTGCATTCACTTCTGTATCTATAGGAGGCACATCACAGATGCTCGGTCTGAATTTGTGTATTTTCTGTCATAAAGGTACCTTGCTCAACCTGACAACCTTAACCCCTAGTAGACCACCTTGCTCATAATAAGTGCCCAAGTGATGTTTCCTAAGCAGAGTTGAGTGAGTTACTATTGGTGAACAACATTTTATGACTGTTTCCTTTATTTAAATGCTAATTTTTTTTAAAGTTCACATGCTGACTTAGTCCATCTCTTCTGTTGGATATATGCAAGCTCCAATAAACACCAGCCAGTGGTGATAAGTGAGGGCTGCATGGAAAAGTATCAACAGACCGTGGAGCCCACATCAACACTCAAATTCACAAATACCCTTGGCAGTTCAAACACATTCTCATTTGCAGCTGGATGACCTGGGAAGCAACACTTACGCTGTCTGGACTTTTGATTTCCCATCCAAAAACAGGAGCAATGATACCAACCTCGTTGGCAGCTATGATAATTAAGAGTAATATGTGCTAGCCGTCTGTCAGAGATCTTGTTCCGCATGAGGGCTGCTACAAGGGCAGATGCTCTTACTGTTGACGGAGACTGCATATTGTAGGTCAGGAGAGTTCAAGTACCCAGTATTATAATCAGAAACAAAAGGATCGCTATCATTGGAGTGAGGCAGAACTGAAGCTGCCTTCTCATTTGTCAACACTCAGCTTAAAGGACACTACCTATAGATGCTACCTCTTTCCTTCTCCAAAGGTGGCACCCACACCCCTCCATGGCTTGCAGTACAGACCATCCTGCTATGCTGGTGACTTCCCGCCTCTGTACCTGTGTCCTGGGCTACACTGCCCCTACCCTCATCCTCCAGGATGGCTCCTGGGAGGTATCCAGGATGGGAATCGCACTGAGAATTCCTACCTTCCACATCCATAGTGTCCACCCCTGCACCTTCCTGCTTCCCTGGAGCATCCAAGTAAGTTCACTCTTGCTGAAGCCAAGTCCCCTTCTCATTTCTCTGTTGCTGAGCTGGGCTGAGCAAAGTCTGGGATGAAACGCTGGTGGTAGAGAGAGGAATGCAGAGAGAGAGGTCTGGCATTTGAGGCTCGGAGCTTGAAGTCTAAGACCCATTTTCTTTGCACCTCCCAGAGTGGAGATGGATCCTCCTATCCCAAGATAAGCTCTCACCTTGTAGTCTTGCAAAATACCGTGAAAACCCTATCTATTTTGTAAAAAGTGTGATAAAGCAGATTTGCCCCAAGTCCACAGAAGTATGCAGTTCTGTGTGCCCATGGAGAGGCTGGCTCTGCCGTAGAAACGACAAAGCCCCATTTAGGTTCTTGTTAAAATGCAGATCGGGATGTAGTAGGTGTGGGTAAGGGCCTGAAACTCTGCATCTATAACAGGGTTCCTGGTGCTGATGCTGCTGCCGCTGGTCCTTGCAGCTCCTGTAGCCCAGGGAGGCCAAGGGCTGGAATCCTGGATTTAGGGGTCACAGCTGTGTGGCTTATGGCACATGGCTAATCATGTCATCTCTATAAAATGAAGACAGGGATGCTTGTCTCCTTGGGTTGCAGGCAGAACTGAGAATTCTATGGGTAACTACAGCTGTCAGAAGGGTGATGTGGTGTCAGGCACAATATACAGCTTCCTTACACAGGCAACAGATGCAAGAGCTTCCGGAAGAAAGAGAAATGAGGTATCAAGTCAGGGAAAGACATGGAGAAACCTTAAGTGCTATGGCTAAGTGAGAGAAGCCAACCTGAAAAAGTTACAGACTGTATGATTCCAACTACACGACATCCTGAAAAAGGCAAAATTATGAGGACAGTAAGACCAGTGGTTGCCAGAGGTTCGGGTGGCGGCAGAGAGGAGCAGGTGGCACACAGAGGATTTGTAGGGCAGGGGAGCTCCTCTGGATACTGTAATGGCGGATTCCTGTCATATTTGCCCAGACCCCCAGAATGCAGAACATCAAGCATAAACTCTGGTGGAAATTATAGATTTTGGCCAACGTATCAATATTGGCTCATCAATTATAACAATGTACCACTCCAGTGCAAAATGTCAATAACAGAGAAATGGTGTGAGGGACATGTGTAGGAACTCTCTGTATTTTCTGCTCAATTTGCCTATAAACTTAAAATGGCTCACAAAAATAAAATCTATTGTTATTTTTTAAAATGAAAATAAAAATAAACATTAACAGATCTTTCAAATTGTAAAAGAGATACAAGAACTTAGCAGCAGGAGACCTGTGGCTAGCAGAGAACACAGAGCAGGGGCAAGCCTCCTCCACCTCCATCCCCATCTCTCCACCTTCCATCTCCTCCTCTGCCAAAAAAGAAGCACCAACAATAAAAATACCAGCAGTCCACAGAAACCAAGACTCCATCTGTTCTGTGGTAAAGCTGCTCTTTGCCAACCCTAAGGAGATTTTCCATCCGTCCTTTTGAACTCATGGCCGCTTTCCCCCCAGCTCACCAGAGGCAGATCACAATGGCAAAGGCAGCATTTTTCTGAGTGTCCTCTCCAAGGCTGGGCAAGAGGAAGATCGAGTTCGAGGGAAAACATTCTCTAGCAGGCTTGCCCTGCAGCGTTAGGCCTGACTCCGAGTCTATCCACGCATAACGATCTCGCAGAGTGCCCAGCCCAATCTTAGTGCTTGGCAGGTGGGAGACATCACCGACCTTCCTCCAGGAATCAGGCAGCATCCACACCCCGCCTTGCTGTCTGGCCCAGAGCTACAGCTTACACACATGTAGAATTGCCACTTTTTAGTGGAATAGACAGCTCTTATCTACATTTGATCTTGGTCAAAAGTCCAGGAAACAATGAGAGCTCTTGTCTATGGAAGCACTTGTTGAAAATATTTTAGTTTCCATGGTTGCTGAAAACCCTAAAGGTAAGATGACCCTGCAATTTATCAGTGAAACCAAGATACATTTGAGAATAAATGGCACAGAAGCACTACAGATAATTTTTTAAAAATTATATATGCACATACTTATGAACATGTTCATACACAAATCAATTTGTTTTATTCTATTGATAAGCCTACTATATAATTCTATTCAAAAATAATTTGCAAAAATAAAATGTATTTCAAAAAATAGCATTTATTCATGTTCATTAAAGCCTGTCTTAAAAAGTCTTATCTTTAGTTATGAATATCATACTAATTTTATTTATTTATTTATTTTGAGGCAGAGTATCACTCTGTCACCCAGGCTAGAGTGCAATGGTGTGATCTCGGCTCATTGCAACCTCCACTTTCTGGGTTCAACCAATTCTCCCACCTCAGCCTCCTGAGTAGCTGGGACTACAGGTGCACACCCCCATGCCCAGCTCATTTTTGTATTTTTAGTAGAGATAGGATATTGCCATGTTGGCACGCTGTCCTCGAACTCCTGAGCTCAAGTGATCCGCCCACCTTGGCCTCCCAAAGTGCTGGGATTAGAGGTGTGAGTCACTGCACCTGGCCTATTATGCTAATTTTAAAATTAAACAATAGTTTAATAAATTTGGGCACAATCTATGTACTTTTTGATCTATTTCTTAGCCAGATCCATATAAAATATATATCACTAGTATTTTGTTGAAAAAGTATTGTTAATATGGTTTTAATTTTAACATTTTCAAAATAGTGACTATCATTTTTTTCAAGGTCAAATTTTATGAATAAGGCACTTGAAAATATGATAAATCAAATGATGACAAATCCAAATGACCCTTCTCTTCAAACCTTGGTATTTTTAGTTGAGAAAATATTTTATCTGTAGGTCCTGAAATACCCGGTAAGCTCAGATAAATTTCTGCTAAATGTGAATATTCTCATATGTAAGTTTTTACTGAAATATTAAATACATCAACTTGTAAATTTTCGCAAGTATACACTACTTAAATTCTTTAGGTAAAGCAGAGCAATATAGAATGGAAACTCAAATCTTTAAGAAGGACTCAAGAGAACATATGTAGATAAATATAAAAGACTCTATTTTCTTCTTATTTCTTTGAAATACAATTTGTTTATATATTTCTTTGAAATACAATTGTTTATAACAAAGCATAGAGTATTATATTATGGCATACATGATAATGTAGACATGATATATATGATATTAACTCTAGCACAAAATACCAGGTGAAGGTAAACAGAGCTGCAAGCTTGCAAGGCTTTTACATGATAATACATATAAGGTGGCACAATTTCAACACTAAATATACTTAAACATGAATAGAATATATAATAATCTCTACAGCAACTGCAAAAAATCAATATTGGCAGGGAAGAGCCGAACAACACTATTATCATCCAAATTGATACTTTCAGAGAACTACTCACATGACTTCAAAATCCATATTCCTTTCAAGTACAAGCATGTTGTAATCGCCAAGATAAATCATATGCTGGGCCGTAAAATGAATATCAGTCAAGTGAAAATGGTTATAAGAATACTGAATATGCTCTTTGACTAGAATAAAACTGAGTCAAAAATCAACAAAAACACAGTATCTGGAAATCCCCAAAATACAGAAATTAAATAATACATTCCTTAATAATTATAGGTCAAAAAAGAAATTACAAGAGAAAAAATATTTTGACCAGATTCTTAACGAAAACACATTAAAAATCTTCAGGTAGTTAATTCAAACTCTTCAAAATGTAGTTGAAGCAGGCTTTCCGAGAAACACACGACAATAAATGCTCATATTTGAAAATAGTAATGGTATAAATTCCATGATATAAAATTGCATTTTTAGAAGTTAGAAGCAGAAAAAACAGTAACCCAAAATACGTAAGAATAAGAAAATAGTAAAGATAAGAACTAGAATCTAGAATGTAGAGAAAAGAAAAACAGTAGAAAAATTAATGAGCCCAAAATTAAGGTTTTTGAAGATCGAAAAAATCAATAAACATTTAATATGATTCATTAATAAAAAAGGAGAGTACAAATTACAGTTAACACCAATGAAATGGGGGGGCATCACTACAGATCCTATGTACATTAAAAGGAAATAAGGGAATGTTGTGGAGGACTTTATGTCAATATACTTGACAAGTTAGGTAAATTTATTGAAATAAAATTTATCATAATTGACTCAAGATGGAATAGGAAACCTGAATAGGCCAAAATGTGTAATAAAAGGGAGAGCTCCCTTGTCCATGGAGTGAGGATTCACTCTATTTGTTTAGCTATCGCTCCTCCCCAAATTGAATTTTAGATTCCATACGATTGTCAAAACATTTCCAGAAGGCATTTTTGTAGAATTTGATAATTTGGTTTGGAACTTTTAAAGGAATGGAAATATCTCTAATATTAAAATAAATATTTTAAAAATAACAAAGTTAATGAAACATCTGACTTCAAACTTGCTATAAAGCTATAGTAATTAAGATACTGATATAAAAATAGAAGGACTGAGGGCTGGACGTGGTGGCTCACGCCTGTAATCCCAGCACTTTGGGAGGCTGAGGTGGATGAATCACGAGGTCAAGAGATTGAGACCATCCTGGCCAATATGGTGAAACCCCATCTCTACTAAAAATACAAAAATTAGCTGGGTGTGGTGGCATGCATCTGCAGTCCCAGCTACTTGGGAGGCTGAGGCAGGAGACTCGCTTGAACTCGGGAGCTGGAGGTTGCAGATAGATTACTGAAATAAAATAGAGTAACCTGTGTTTTAATAGTCTATTAATTTTTTATTTAAAATATTTTTCTGTATTTTTCCTTTTTTCTTTTCATATTTAATGTATCCAGCTGATCATAGTCTATGAATGTTTGAGGAATAGCACCAAAGCAATACAATGTGAAAGAAAAGTCACTTCAACAAATGGTGCTGGAACAAGATACATTTAGGAAAAATTAAATCTCAGCCCAACCTCACAACATACACAAAGATTTAATCTGTAAAGCTTCTAGAAGAAAACAGACAAAAGAACATCTTCATGAATGGAGGGTAAGAAAAGTTTTCTTAATACATAGAAAGCAATACCGTAAAAGAATAAGACATAATTAATTTGTCTTAATTAAATGTATGCCTTCTCATTAAAAGATAGGATTAATAAAATGAATGAGCAAGCCACAGATTGCAAGAAAATATTTGCAAAGTATGTATCTGACAAAGACTTTTATCAAATGCATCCAGAGATCTCTTAAGGCTCAACAATGAAAAGACAAACAATCTAATTAAAAAACAGCCAAATATTTTTAAAAAGATATACAAGTGGGCAGTAAGTTCATACGAAAGCGTTTAACCTTATTAGCCATCAGTGAATGAAAATTCAAGCTACAATAAGGTATTATTCACCCACAAAAAACAAAATTGCTGTAACTAAAACCCCTGACAACACCAAATGTTGGCAAGGATGTGAATCAGTCAGAACTCTCTTACATTTTTGGTGACATTTTAGAATGCTACAACCACTTTGGAAAATATTGGGCATTTTCTTCTAAAACAAACATATGCCCATGAAATGAAATCATATGTCCATAGAAAGACTCTCCCAAGAATTCTCCTAGCAGGTTTATTCATAGTAGCCCCAATCTGGAAACACCCTATGTGACCATCAAGAGGGCAACTGATAAACAAACCATGGTATATTCATAACACGAACAAACAGTAGTATATTCAGCAATGAAAAGTGAATAGTTTCAATAAAATGTGTGGTGATACACGACCACATGAATGAACCCTAAAATCATTATGCCTAGTGAAAGAAAATTTTCACCGAGAAAGTCTGTATCATATGATTCAATGTATATGAAGTTCTAGAACAGACTGAACTAATCTCCGGTGAAATAAATCGAAGCAGCGGTTGCCTCTTTGGGTGAAGGTGGAATGGTGAGAGGAAAGTGGGGGGTGAAAAACGTCCTATATATTTTTTGCTTAGTCAGTGTATTTACTAAAACCTATCAAACACTACCCTAAAAATTGTGCATTTTGCAATAAGCAAATTCTAACTGAGGAAAAGTAGAAGCACACTTTGGGAAGCCGAGGCAGGCAGATCATGAGGTCAGGAGATCGAGACCATCCTGGCCAACATGGTGAAACCCAGTCTCTACTAAAATATAAAAAATTAGCCAGGCATGGTGGTGCGTGCCTGTAGTCCCAGCTACTTGGGAGGCTGAGGCAGGAGAATCACTTTTACCCAGGAGGCAGAGGTTTCAGTGAGCTGAGATCACACCATTGCACTCCAGCCTGGGCAATAGAGTAAGACTCCATCTCAAAAAAAAATAAAGTAGAAACATACAAAATTGAGTTCATAACATGCATGCTGAAATATTTAGGGACAAAATGTACTGATGTCTATCACATTCCAATGTATCAAAAAATAAGATGGGTTAATGAATAAATGGGAGAATAGATACATAAAGTATGTATAATAAAGTGTTAATGGTATAATAGATGTTGTGAGTGTATAGGTAGTCTCTGTAAAATTCTTTCAACTTTTCTGTATCATTTGAGAATTTGCATAATAAAATGCTGAGGAAACAAGAGTTTCATCAACTGTTGCCTCCCACATGTTGCTGTATTCTAAAATGCAATTATAGAGTTTCGACATTAAATCTTACCATTTGATGAAATCTCATTATTAACTATCAGTTTCTTTCTTATGTTAGAACAGATAAACATTTCAATAATTGCAATTTGCTAAAAGTTCTTAAATCACAAATTATTTTTGAAACTATATGAAGAATTCTTTGATTAAAGATTTTTGAAATCAAAAACTTCTTGATAAAATGCAACTGAAATGTAGAGAACTCCTTTAGAAAAAGTTCAATAAGATTGTGGGTCACATAGTTTGATTTACAAAGTAGTACACGAGGGCTCAAATGTTTTTAAGACCCAGTTGAGTATGGGCTGCAACAAAAGTAATAATATATTTTTCGTATCTAAAGTCACTTTGGTGACATGAACAAAGAATATGTTGTAGTGGACTTATGTATGTGACTTGTGACTGTGTATGTATAAAAAATATATATTTTTAAAAATATTTATTTATTTATTGATATGGGGCTTCACTCTGTCACCCAGGCTGGAGTACAGTGGCATGATCTCGGCTCACTGCAACCTCCAACTCCTAGGTTCAAGCAATTCTCCCACCTCAGTCTCCTGAGTAGCTGGGATTACAGGTGTGCACCACCACGCCCGGCTAAGTTTTGTATTTTTAGTAGAGATGGGGTTTTGCCATGTTGACCAAGCTGGTCTTGAAGTCCTGACCTCAGGTGATCCTCCCACCTTGGCCTCCCAAAGTGCTGGGATTACAGGGGTGAACCACCTCACCCAGCCTAAAAATATTTTTAAATCTTTGGTTGGTGTGATGTCACAATTTGAATGCCATTAGGAGTCGTAAATGCACCACAATCAATGACAAGCTCTATAGTTTCTTAATCTAGTAAAATAATTGTTTTGGTCATAACTCTACACAACATTAAATTTTTATTAATTTTCCCTACAAAAACTAATGATTTTCTCTTCAATGTCTAAATTTTTAACAGAATTTACAATGCTTTCACAATAAAGTCAGAATGCTTTTAACAAAAATAAATTCCCCAAAATTCTTATTTAATATAATTAAATAAAACCTCATTTTTAAAATAAATGGACTGATTTACTATTTTAAAATATTGATATATAACTTGCACTATTTATTGCACTATCGGCAAATTTCTTTGATGATAATTCACCCACCATGTTAATAATTATTGCTTTACTTTTCAAAGACGCACAAGAAAAATTGAAATAGATAACCACCAAAATTAAATTAGAGAAAAAGTCAGTTGACTGAATTGAACAGCCATGATTTTCACAATCAAATAGATGGTATTTTTGCAGCTACACATGATCAGTTTTCATGATCTTTCAGAACACACTTCTTAAAAGAAGTACCAACTTTTCTTTTTGAGACAGGGTCTCACTCTGTCACCCAGGCTGGAGTGCAGTGGTGTGATCATAGCTCACTGCAGCCTCATCCTCCTGAGCTCAGCTGATCCTCCAGCCTCAGCCTCCTGAGTGGCTGAGACTACAGGTGTACACCAGCATGCCTGGCTAAGTTTTTACTTTTTTGCCCAGGCTGGTCCCAAACTCCTGGGTTGAAGCAATCTCCTACTTCAGCCTTCCAAATACTGGGATTACAGGTGAGAGCCACCTTGCCTAGCCTAATCACAGTCTTAACTACAATATTAGAGAAGAACACAGCAGAAGCTGGAAGTTCAAGGTGGAAGGGTACCAAATCCATCTGGTTTATCTTAATACAACTATTAATAATAACATTTTCCTTATCAATAAAACATCTGACACAAAGTGTTCTTCTGGACAAAAGCCTGGGACTATAGACATGAATTGGGACAGTCTTCTGCACATTGAGACCTGAATCCACCCTATTTGTTATATTTCAGATGGTCCACCTGAATACGAACAGACTTGGGGGTCAGATCAATACACCTGCAGACCTGTCCCAGGTGTGTCCTGGCATAGCCATTGCAAGCAAACTTTGTCCAGAATACTGTTGCTGTCTCCCTTTGACAATGAAAGTGAGTTTAGATGTAGTCACATCAATGAGTTATATATTTTCCAGGTATGTGTAAAGGAATATCTTGTATGTACAATGAAAACATAAAACCTTATTTCTTTCAAGGCAACCTCCATGCACTTCGTAAAAAAAGGAATTATCCTGTATTCAGCTTTTTAAATGCTGGTATATTAGAGATTTAGATTCTGCTCCTCTGCAAATAATTCCCTCAATCCCTCAGGTGTGGGGCAGCTGGTGTCTGGAGGCTGGAGGAGAGGAGATGTGTATACACCAGCCAGGCCTGCCTTCAGGGATCCTTCCCAAAAGGGCCTTGGAGGAAATGTTTGGGGGTGTTTAGGCGAGGAGTACATCAGTACAAATATTAGCAGATCATCTCATTTTTTTCTTCTCCAGCATCATTTTCATACCATGATGTTGAGCCTGAAATTGAATTTTAGACATCACAGATTGTAAGACACACCATCAATTTAATAATGGATTTTCTGGGTAAAAAAGGAGGATGGCATTTCATGTAAACCTTGTTTGTAAAACACATCATAACTTTAGAAATATTAAAATGTGAAAAAAGATTCTGCATCTTAGAATACAGGATATTTAAATTGGAATGTTTTTATTCGCAGGTCATTTATTTATTTTTTTATTTTATTATTATACTTTAGGTTTTAGGGTACATGTGCACAATGTGCAGGTTTGTTACATATGTATCCATGTGCCATGTTGTTTTGCTGCACCCATTAACTCGTCATTTAGCATTAGGTATATCTCCTAATGCTGTCCCTCCCCTCTCCCCCCACCCCACAACAGTCCCCGGAGTGTGATGTTCCCCTTCCTGTGTCCATGAGTTCTCATTGTTCAATTCCCACCTATGAGTGAGAACATGCGGTGTTTGGTTTTTTGTCCTTGCGATAGTTTACTGAGAATGATGGTTTCCAGTTTCATCCATGTCCCTACAAAGGACATGAACTCATCATTTTTTATGGCTGCATAGTATTCCATGGTGTATATGTGCCACATTTTCTTAATCCAGTCTATCGTTGTTGGACATTTGGGTTGGTTCCAACTCTTTGCTATTGTGAATAGTGCCGCAATAAACATACGTGTGCATGTGTCTTTATAGCAGCATGATTTATAGTCCTTTGGGTATATACCCAGTAATGGGATGGCTGGGTCAAATGATATTTCTAGTTCTAGATCCCTGAGGAATTGCCACACTGACTTCCACAATGGTTGAACTAGTTTACAGTCCCACCAACAGTGTAAAAGTGTTCCTATTTCTCCACATCCTCTCCAGCACCTGTTGTTTCCTGACTTTTTAATGATGGCCATTCTAACTGGTGTGAGATGGTATCTCACTGTGGTTTTGATTTGCATTTCTCTGATGGCCAATGACGATGAGCATTTTTGCATGTGTTTTTTGGCTGCATAAATGTCTTCTTTTGAGAAGTGTCTATTCATGTCCTTTGCCCACTTTTTGATGGGGTTGTTTGTTTTTTTCTTGTAAATTTGTTTTTGCAGGTCATTTAGTACTCAGTCACTTTGCAGACAGTTGCTCAGCACACACCATCTGCAAGAGAAGCCTGCAGACACCTGGACAGGTACTATCAAGTTGAACCATATGAAGCTTCCATTGTTTGTATGTCAAAAACACCAGAGTGTCAGCAATTTCATATGGCTCAACCTACAATAATAACAATATGGGTCAACTATCAGGTGCAACACTTCACCTAAATATTGCTAAATTCCCACAAACCAACCCATGAATTAGAGACCACCATCCCACTTTCATACAAGGGGAAACTTAGATGCAGAAATGCATGGTCTCATCTGGCCACCACTCCTGGGAGGGCTCCTCTCTCAGGTTGCTGGGACCTGTTCCTCCATTTGTCATCCTTCCACTCCCTCTGTGCCCTGCCTCTCTGGTCCTGTGCACGCCGTCTGCTCCCTAGCAAAGCTACATTTACATCAAGCTTCTCCTAATGGGAAAATTAAGGCTGTTTTCAGACTCCAAACTAGGAAAGGATCTCCCCAACCGTAAAAACGTGGCCAACCTGGCACTTGAGCTGAGACATCAGTAGGCTCTTCTCTGAGTAGCTGGTCAGGGTTTTCATCATAACCATCTCTTAGTCTAAATCCTGTTACTCACACTTGGCATCCAGAGCGGTAGTGCCATACAGCTAAAATCCCGACTCTGAGAGCACATGGGGGTTCCATAGGTGGGGAAGGATTTATTCTTGCAACAGTAAATAACAGTAAATAACCCACTGCCAACTCTGTGTATGGCCCTGCCCAAGATGCTGAGCAGATGGAGAGATTAAACAAGGAGAAACGAGAGTGATTATATATTCTGCCAACTTGCTTAAGTCTCATTAATACACTTTTCTGGTGATGTCTGTGTAAATAATCCTATTCCCTGTGAACAGTCACTTGGGAATCATTCTTTCATCTATACATATTATTCCTTTCTCCTGACTTACTGCACTGGTTAGGACCTCCAGCCCCATAGAGAACGCTAGTGATGATAGAAGCACACTTATCTTCTTCCCGACTTCAAAGATAATGCTTTCACTATTTCATCATTTCACAGGATGGCTAATGTATGCTGGTGTTTTTTTTCATCCAATAGATTCTACTTAGCTGGGTAAGGCAGCCCTCTCCTATCCTTAGTTTGCCAACATCTTCTTTGTTATCATGAAAATATACTGATTTTATTAAGTTATTACATTGTTATCAATTTTGGTGATCTTATAGTTTTTCAACTTTAATCTGTTAATGTGGTTAGTTTCACTTTCATACACCAAATTTGTGCCCTGTAAATAACTCATTTGTCATAATAGTTTACATGTTTCACATGTTACAGGACTGGGTTTACTAATATTTTATTTAAGATATCTGCATTTAATGCATCACTGAGATTAGCCTGTCATTTTATTTCTTGTACTATCTCTTTTTGGGACTTGATAACACCGTTATAATAATCTCATCAGAAGAAACACCAAATATTTATTCCCTATAATATGGAAGAGGTTGAAAAAATTAATTTTTCTCCGTCTAAAATGGTTGAAATGCTTCTCTAAAACTGATTGGGCCTTAAGGAATCTTTATAGAGATTTAATTTTACTGTTTCAAATTCTATAATGGTTTCTTCTGGAGTTAATTGGTAATTCATATTTTTCTAAGAAGTATCCGTACTACCTAATTTATCACTTTTATTATAAAATAATTAATAATATCCTCTTTCTTACCTTTTAATGTCTGGCAGCAATGCTCTTCTGTATATTTCATTCTTCTTGCTCTCTGTGCTTTAGTCTGGATATTTTCTACTGAGCTATGATCCAGCTCACTAACCCTTTCTTCCACTGAGAAGAATTGGCTGTTAAGCTAACTTACTGAGTTCTTAATTTCAGTTGTTAATTCTACAATTTAACAATTTCCATTTTTAATAGTTTCCGATTGCTACTATAATAAATTATGACAAACTCAGTGGTTTAAAACAACACAAATTTATTATCATATGATTTTTTAAATGTAACATCACATATTCATGGATTGAATGTGGGCATCTTTTGTGGGAGGGAGGCACTGTCCTGCCTAAACAATCTGCCCTCTGGCCTCT
Organism: Nomascus leucogenys; assembly: GCF_006542625.1. NCBI lineage: Eukaryota > Metazoa > Chordata > Mammalia > Primates > Hylobatidae > Nomascus > Nomascus leucogenys. The sequence continues at coordinate 2,532,088 of NC_044387.1, forward strand.
AAAGATTCACATCTGTTCCACAGGGAAAATACATCTATTCTATCTTAGGATCACCAAAGCCTCATGTCATTACAGCATTAACTCAAAGTTCAAAATTTTATCTAAATCTCATCGGTGCACAAGTCCTAAATCCTTGCATATAAAAAATTTAAAATTTAAGAGGAAGGTCTGCGTACACCCATCTTGTGTCAAAATTATTCTTGATCTGTGAAAGTCAAGAAACATGTTCTTGTGCCCTAAATAAAATAGTGAGACAAGGATAGAGTAACAGTTATAGATATTTCCATTCAAAAAGGAAAAAAAAATGGAAAGAAGACAGAAGTCCCTGGTCCCAAGCAATTTTGCAATCCAAGAACTCCATTTGAGTCTCAAACGGTGTGGGAATGATTTCTGTGACTCACAGCTTTGTCCTCTGGGCATGCAGCTTCACCCTCAGAAACCGTCCTTCTTTTTAAACAAAAGGAAGCATATGTTTGCAGCCAAGTAGCATTTAGAGCTAGTTTTATGCCTGTGGAATCTTTGGGGTCCAATAGGCTTCTTTCTTTTGACCCTTTGGTACAAGCTGGCAGGCAGCATTCCTGTCAGTAGAATATTTTTAAGACCCTTGTAGCTCTCCATGGGGGATTAACTCCATTAGACAATGGGCTCCTCTGCAGATCTTCCCCAGATAATCATCTCTGTTTCTGGCTTTGGCTGAGATGGCCGAGGGGAATCCGGGAGTCACAAGCCTAATCTCTTCGAGGAGCCTCCAGTGTAACCAAACACTCTGACCTTTGATTCCTGGAAGCCACTAGCACAAATGTTATTCAGCCACACCTGTGGCTCTTGGCAGAAAGTGCTGTTCTGACATTTCTTGAATCTCTTAATTTAAGCACGATTTGCAATCTCAGTAGCCCGAGAAGTCCCCAAAACAGCAAGTCCTGGTTCCTTTTTGCTTAACAGCCCTTGCTTCAATCAATCCTTTTTCCTTTCACATTTTAGTGTAAGTAGCAAAAAAAAAAACAAACAAACAAACACCGCTGCACCATCAACACTTTACTTGGAAACCTCTTCAGTTAAATATCTAAGTTCATTGTCTAACGTTTTGCTCTCCACACAATTGCAGAACACAATTCAGCTAAGTTCCCTGCTGCTATTTGACAAAGGCGGCCTTTCCTCATATTCCTTAACGTTCTTCTCATGTCCTTGTGAGTTCTCCCCAGCCACGCCTTCAATGTCCATATTTCTACCTACTTCGTATGCATGGTGATTTCATCTCCTCTAGAACAATAAGGGCTTTCTCTACCATGCTCATTTCTTTTTGAGACTTGACTAATGTCACCCTTAGCATCCATGTTTCTACAACAGACTGTCCAAGGAAATCTCAGCTTTTTCTATCACGTCCTCAACATTCCTCCAGCCTCTCCCTACTGTCCAATTCCAAAGCTATTTCACTTTCTTTTTTTTTTTTGAGATGGAGTCTTGCTCTCTTGCCCAGGCTGGAGTGAAGTGGTGCGATCTCGGCTCACTGCAAGCTCCACCTCCCGGTTCAAGAGATTCTCCTGCCTCAGCCTCCCGAGTAGCTGGGACTACAGGCACCCACCACCATGCCTGGCTAATTTTTTGTATTTTTAGTAGAGACAGGGTTTCACCATGTTGGCCAGGCTGGCCTCAATCTCCTGACCTTGTGATCCACCCGCCTCGGCCTCCCAAAGTGCTGGGATTACCCATTTCACATTTTTAGTCCTTTGTTATGGCAGAACCACACCTTCAAGTACCAAAATCTGTATTTTTTTGAATTGCTGTTACTCCAAATTTCCCCAAACTTAGCAGCTTAAAACAACACAAATTTATTATCTTAAATACTTGAGGGGAAAAGTCCAAAGTGGATCTGATGGGGCTAAAATCAAGGTATTGGCAGGGATATGTTTGTGTCTACAGTCCCTAGGAGAGACTTGGCTTTGCTGCATTTTTCGGCTTTAATAGCCCGCCTGCATTATTTGGCTCATGAACCAGTTCTGTCTTCAAAGCTAATAATAGCTGTTCAAGTATTTCTTATATCACATCACTCTGACACTAATTCTTCTTTCTCCCTCCTCCACATTTAAGGAACTGTGTAATTACCTAAATAATCCAGGATAATGTCCTTAAGTTGTGGTCAGCTTGTTAGCAGTTTTTCTTCCCTCTGCAATCTTAAGTACCTCTTGCCATGTAACACAGCCCATTCACATGTTCCGAGTGCCAGGACATGGGCACCTTTGGGAAGTTGTAATCCTGCCTTTGCCCACCATCCCATTGGATTCTTTTTTGTGGATTTTACTTTAAATACCTATTTAAAGTATTTCTTCAAATAATACTTTAATGTGTTAATCACAATTATTTTAACAACAGTGTCAACCATCTCTGATATCTGGGTCATCTGTCGGTCTGAGTTTGATTTCTGTTTGTTCCCTTTGCCCTGTCTCATATGCATGCTTCCTTTCTGTTGAAAGCTGAACAATGTGCATTAAAGTTCCTGAGACCGGCTGCTGCTGCCTTCCTCTGTGGAGAGTTCTGTATCCTCTTTTAGATAAATGGAGCCAATAGATCACTTTAATCCAAACATGGACTGAGATGTTCAAAGAATGAGCTGCCATCTCTGTAAAGCTCAGGCTACATCTCTTTCACCCCTACTCTTAGAATATAGCAAGCTAGAGATCCCAACTGAGATGGCAGGGTGCTTCCTACACTCCTGCTGCATGAAAATCCCTCCTGCTGTGCCCTCCCTGATCACTGCCTCCTGAATAAACCTCCTGTATCACAACTTCCTCTCTGGATAGTCTCACTTTCTTCTGCTTTGAGATCCAGCTGAGAACGCCTCCACCCTGTGTCCCATCCATTTGAGACAATTTGACTCACATGCCTGCAACACAGGCCTGGGATTCAGACCAGTGTTCCTTGATACTTTTGCTATTTTCCTTCTAACTCAAAAACCCCAGCCCCTCTGACTGTGTGTAGCGTCATCTGCTGTCATCCTCTGAGAGCCTGGTTGACTCCCGCATTTGTTAAAGACATGAACCCACCTCCCCACCTTGGCCTCGTGTCTGCCTTCATCGTCCTCCCTGACATCAGCGTCCCTGAGGACCGGCCTCTCCTCTCCCAACCTGCCATGTCTTCCTTACCCCCATCCCCTCCTACATCATATCTTGGGCAATCTTGTGTTCAGAACTGCAAGAGCCTGTCAGCCTCAGCTCACCACCTCTCTCCCCAGGTCCTTCTTGTAATGCCCCCATTTCATCATCTTCGTGGCCAAAATCAAGCTCTCTTCATTTTGGTGTGGCATCAATTGACCACCAACCACTTTTTCCAGACCTGTCTCTCCCTTATGTCCTGGCTTCGCCCATAGCTTCAATTAGACTCCAGGAGCATCATTAGAAACCCTGTAATGAGTCCCTGCCCCACCTCCCATTTCCTCAGACCCACTAAAGCCCCTTTTTCCTTCTGCCCTGCCCCTCCCCAACAGCTGAATGTGCTCACAGTGACACACCCCACTGCACTGGCTGGACTCACAACAAGCCCTCAAACAGGCATGCAAAACTCCCAGCAATCCTAACGTATTTGTTAAATGTTCCCCTGCGCAGAAAAGCTATTTCACACCCTCCCCGACCTCCTCAGCCCAGCAACTGTTCCTGACAAAACAGCAGCTGCCTCCCTTTTCACCCCCAAACCCACGTGATTGCCTCTCCTGTGCTCACCCTGGCAGCCTCACCTTTTATATCCCAGGGAGCTGCCCCCTTTTATGAAAGATCCTCTCCTCCCTTGCAGTTCCAGTGATAAAGCTGTGCATGGCAGCCATGGCTATCCAGCTGGCCCAGCCCAACACAGATTTGTGGTTCCTCACTTCCCTCCGCCTTCTCTGCCTTCTCCCCTTACCATCACCTCCAATATCAGCAGGTCCTGGTCCTTCTCTGCCTTCTCCCCTCACAATCATGTCCAATATCAGCAGGTCCTGGTGCTCTTTCCCTGAAAATATCCCAAGTCAGTTTCCTTCTCTCCACCTCAGCTGCCAAAGCCTGGCCCCACCATCATCTTTTCCCAGCTGGACAGGTGTTCCTGCCTTCTAAGTAGGATCTCAGCCTTCACTCTTGGAGGTAGACCTACAGGTAAAGCAGACACAAGGGAAGGAGCCTGGTTTGGTATCCAGCAGCTCACATCAAAACAGTCCTATGAGGTTGACTGTTCCATGTTCTGGCTGTGGCTTGTGAAGGCAGCAAGAATCCCAGCTGCCCCATGAGGCTGCCTTGAGCCGAGACAGACTTGCAGCAAATTGAGCCAATCCAGATTGGCCTGAAGTCAAGTTGGAACATGAGCAGGAAATAACAAAAGCTTCCCTGGAATTAAACGCTATTTAGATTGCGTTTCCAGTGCCAGGAAAGAGCTGGCTTCAAGAAGGAGCAGAGAGCAATTTTTACCAAATAAATGATAGGAATGTCATCCCCTGAGACCGTTAGAAAATCTCCTTGGCATCTGGTTTTGATTACACTATCTGCTCACTATCATTCCCAAGATAGTATTTCTCAAAATTCCAAGATATAATTTCTATTCTTTCATTGAACATTTGCTAAATGCTTACACCATAACAGACACCACACAAGGTACTTGGGAAACAAGGAGGCATTAGACGTGTGCTGACAAGAAGCCGTGTGCAGGAGAAGACATTGTGCCATGTACTGCCAAGGAGGTCATGGAATCCCTTGCCGAGAACCCCTCTCCTGGCACCTCTGACTCCACACTGAGTCCACCACGAGGACAGCCACCACTTCTTCCTCCCCATCCAGCCATTGGTCGGTGCCATTCCCACATCAGGCTGCAGGTTGACGGGAGGCTTCTTAGGGAACCAAGAGGAAGGTGAGCAGGCACTGGCCCCAGCCTGAGCCTCACAACCCTGCAGAGTCACAGTCTCCCTGGCTGGGGAGCATGTAGGTATACATTGAACTTTGCCATGGTATCCCAGGAATTGAAGCCAGTCTTTTTCAAAGAGGATTCCACACAGGCATTATTCCTGCAAAATGACCTAACAGGGAGGGAAAATACAGGTATCTGAGAGTGAGGGAAGAGAGAAAGAGGAAGCCTTGTGTCTCAGCAACTGATACACAATGTCTTCCTTCAAAGACTCATGGGACTTTCTAGGAGTTATGTATTAGAATAAAGTGGCTGAGCTGGATGCGGAGACTCAAGCCTGTAATCCCAGCACTTTGCAAGGCTGAGGCAGGTGGATCACCTGAGGTCAGGAGTTGAGACCAGCCTGGCCAACATGGGGAAATCCTGTCTCTACTAAAAATACAAAATCAGCCAGGTGTGATGGTGCACACCTGTAATCCAGCTACTCGGGAGGCTGAGGCAGGAGAATTGCTTGAACCCGGGAGGTGGAGGTTGAAGTGAACTGAGACGGCACCATTGCACTCCACCCTGGGCAACAAGAGCGAAACTGCGTCTGAAAACAAACAAACAAAGAAGCAAACAACAACAAAAAAGAATAAAGTGGCTGAGACTGTTAGCAACTCTTTGCTTTAACCCTCCATTCTCCACACTCACGTGGCTGTGGATGCTTCCAGGCCTCCTCTGCTGGCCTCTCCCAGGACTCTCACCTGATGCACCTGTGAGGCAGCCTGGAAAGGTGTGCATACTGCAAACCAAATGGAGAAGACAACTGTGGAAGTAAAGTTGAAAGGGCAATTTGAGGAGGACATCCTCAATCGAGCCAGAAGAGATTTGTAGCAATGTCATCAGACGCAAACACACCACCCTTGGTTGGACTCAGACCAGGGAGCAGGTTGCCTGAGTCTCCCTATGCTCAGAGTGAGCCACACGTGTGGGTGGGGAGTGGGCGTGCCGTGCTACTCAGAATCCACACAGGTTTAGGCAGAGTGCTGAACTTGCTGATCACTTGCTGGGACAGATCCAGCTCACACGAGAGGAGAGAGTAAAGGCTGGACACTCCGAGGCAAAATATGTGCTGAGCCAGGTGTGGGGGAGGGAGCTGGCCTGAGCCACCTTTATCGATGCACGCACTGACCATGCAGCAAGGCTTCATCCGTTGGATCTAGCCCTCATGACAGCCCTGTGAAGTCATATCATCCTCAACTATAGAGATCTCGGATGTGGGGATTAGGAATATAGGGTTCAGAGAGGTCTAACCACTTCACTAAGGTCACATCGGAAGCAGCTGGGAGCCAGGGTTTGCCTGACTCCTAACCAGGTCTCTCTTCTGCAAGCTGCAGCCAAGGTGGGAGAGGATGGGGCAATAAGATACGGGTAAGATTGTGGGACCAGAAAGGAACTGAAGCCGTTGTGAGTCTGCAGGAAAGATATGGCTGCTCCTGTGGTTGACCTGAGCCAGCTGCCACCAGGGTCGGGGCGGTGGGTAGAGAAAAAAGAACCCTCAGAGGCAAGCAGCCTGGGAAAAATCAGAGGTCTGGCTAACGGCTCTGCGCAGACATCTGCTGGGGCCAAGCTGGGGTGGGCCGGGGGTTTCACGTCAAATCAGCAGACGAGAGGTCTCGGGAGGTTCTGGGGAAGAAGGAGACAACGGCCAGGCAGGTGAGGTTCCCGTCTCAGGAGCAACGAGGCAGGAAGGTCAGTGTAAGGAAAACACAGAGGAAGGATATAATTCCCCACTCCATGTACTTCAGAACTACAGGAATTCAATTACAACCCTCCACTGAGAATAAACCAGCTGGTAACAATGAGAGCAGGGCAGGTGCCCCAGGCCCTGCAGTTTTGGGTACAGCACCCAGGCACACCCAGGAATCCCGGCTCAGCAGCTCCCAGACCCTCCAGTGGGGCATTGGTCTGAATAAAAGACTCGTGCCATGGACCTGGCTTCTGTCTCAAGGAGAGGCTGCACCCGCTCAAACTCACAAATGGGCCCACAGAAGCTGGACAGCAAGCTCCTTTGCCTCCTTGCCTGGAATTGGTGTGTGGATGCCAGACTCGCTGTGATGTCACAGAACCAGCAGCTGGCCAAAGGGCGCTTCAGTTTTGCAGGTTTTCATGGCTGAAACTGCTGACCCAGAGTGGCATCATATAAATCAGATGTGTCCTGGAGAGTTCAGCTGAGAAGAAATGGAAAAGGGGAGTGCTTCAGGGATGGGAGGTGCATCTTGCATGCTGTTAAGATATGGCTACAGATACATCTTTACATTTTCATTAAAAAATCAATAAGTCAAGTCATAATTATTGACTTTCATTCCACTACACCATTTCCAAAATCTTTTCAGAGAACTGATCTCATCTGGCCCTCGCTGAAGGGACCTGCTGGTTTCAGCACTGACAGATCAACAGCTTGGAAGCTGTCACTCCTCCCTCTACGAGAAGAAAAAAAACCTAATCATATTGAAAATGAGTAACTTTTCTTCGGGCCCTCGGAGAGTGCAGGTCACAGGGCAAATCGCCTCCCTGGGATCTGGAGTGATGGCTCAATCCTGGGAGCCAAAAGCACCATGAGCTGACTTGGAACAGAAGCCACGGCAGCTACACACTGGTGGGGGTACCTCAACGGACATTTCGACAAACTGCTGAAGGCAGAGTGAGGACGGGTGTGAGAATGAGAAACTCCTCAGGGCCACTGTCTTGGGAATTGCATGCTTTCATGAGCATCACGTCCACGGAACCCCCCGGGTTCTTGGGGTGGAGATCCAAGGTGGGTCCCCACAAATCTATGGCATGGAAGAGAGGAGCTCTTGTGAAATGTGCCCAGAGCGTGCTCCATGACCAGGACTGCAATCCAGCCAGGAAGACTCTCAGAGCCTTCTCCGATGTGAGGAGAAAGAAATTCCCCAATTCCAGCCTCCTCCAGCCTTTAGAAAGGCCACACCCCAGAGAAATGGATCCACTAAAAGCCTGAGATTTAATTGTAAAGTTACACAATGCTTCTCTTCTACACCAACAGGGCTCTGTGTAATATCAGGGCATTACAGCAGAAAGAGCTTCAAGACAGAGGCTGTCTCTGAAGGAGAGTATGTAAGGAAGTCTCTGCTCTAGAGGAAGAGAAAAACAAAGAAAGCAGAAAAATTTGAAGACTCTGGCACCTGGAGTTCCAGTGAACACTACATACAGACAAACTCCAAGCCAGATCAACACAAAAGCTTAGATTGATTCAGCTCCTGTTAATCAATCAGCACATACCACTTTCAACAAACAATTACGAAATTATTTTGCCTATTGTCAAGAAACACAGTCTGGAGACAAATCAAGCATCAGAACCAGAGTCAGATAGGATACTGATTTTGGAATTCTAAGACAAGAAATTTAAAGTGACTATAATTGTAAAGTAAGGGCTCTAATGGAAAAGATAGACATGCATGAACAGATGGGTAATGTAAGCAGAGATATGGGAAATTTAAGAATCAAAAGGAGGCCGGACATGGTGACTCACACCTGTAATCCCAGCACTTTGGGAGGCCAAGGCAGGTGGATCACCTGAGGTCAGGAGTTTGAGACCAGCCTGGCCAACATGGCAAAGCCCTGTCTCTACTAAAAATACAAAAATTAGCTGGACATGGTGGCATGAACCTGTAATCCCAGCTACTTGGGAGGCTGAGGCAGGAGAATCGCTTCAACCTGGGAGGAAGAGGCTGCAGTGAGCCGAGATCGTGCCACCGCACTCCAGCCTGAGTGACAGAGTGAGACTCCATCTCAAAAAAAAAAAAAAAAAAAGGAAATAAACAACTTGTACCAAAAATGAAGAATGCCTCTGGTGGGTCCAACAGTGGACACACAAAGAAAAGAATTGGGAGGTCCACAGAAACTCCCCCTGCCACCCGCCACTAAATTGCAAAGAGTAAATTAGTCAGAAGACAAAAAGGAAAACAGAACATCCCAGAACCACGTGACAGTTTCAAAAGGTGTGTCTTAGTCTGTTAGGGCTGCTATAACAAAATATCATCAACTGGGCAGCTTAGAAACAACAGAAATCTATCTCTTACTGTCCCAGAGGCTGGGAAGTCCAAGATGGGGGCATCAGCAGATTCCACATCTAGTGAGAGCTTGCTTCCTGGTTCACAGACGGCACCTTCTTGCTGTGTCCTCACATGGTAAAAAGGACAAGGCAGCTCTCTTGGGCTTCTTCTATAAGGTCAAGGATTCCATTCACAAGAGCTTCATCTTCATCTTCCAAATGACCTACCTCAAATCAAATCATATTGGGGGATTGGGTTTCAACACGTGAATTTGCAGGGTAACACCAAAATTAAGGCCATAGCAAAGTAACATATATGTGTGATTGGACTATCAGAAGGGGGAAAAAAGATAACAGAGCAGAAATGAATATATATCTGAAGTCATAATGGCTGAGAACTTTCCAAAATTAATGACAGACTCCTAAACACAGATCCAGGAAGCTCTCTGAACAGCAAGTAGGATTTTTTTAAATTATGTCTAGGTGTATCACATCCATATTATATTCAAACATCAGCAAACCAAAGACAAAGAGAAGAACTTGAAAGAAGCCAGAGAAAAGCATAACACCTCCCCTATATGAGAGAATGAATAAGAATTCAGCAGACTTAGGAGGACAGTGGAGTGAAATCTTTTCAATGTTAAAGTACTGACGTTTAAAAGACCCAACTCTAGTCTCTTTCTCTTCTATGCACCACCAAAGATCCTGTTGTCACCATGGGCCGCCACCCCACCCAGTGTTACCAGTATTGTAAGAAGAAGCCATACCCATTCTTACTTCTGCCAAGGTTTCCCTAATGCCAAGATTCGCCTCTTTGACCTGGGTTGGAAGAAGGCAAAAGTGGATGAGTTTCTGCTCTGTGGCCACATGGTGTCAGATGAATATGAGCAGCTCTCCTCTGGAGCCCTGGAGGCTGCCCTGTTTGTGCCAGTAAGTACATGGAGAGAGAAAATACTATAGGCCAGAAATTCAGACTCCATAAAGAAAGAAAGAACATTGGAGAAGGGATAAATGGAGGTAAAATAGAACTTTTATTTTTTTATTCTTAACTGATTCAAGAAATAACAGTTCAAAGTAATAGTAACCATTTATTAGATTATTATAGTGTATGGAATAATAAAATGGCAAAAGAAATGGAAGGGAGGAATTGAGAATATTCTAAGAAACTGCACTACACAAGAAGCAGTATAGTGTTATTTGAAGGCAGACTTGGGTTAGTTAAAAATGGGTATTGAATACTTTAGAACAGCCAGACTGGGAAAAAATGTATTTTTAAAGGAGTATAATAGATAAACTGAGAGAGGAGATAAAATGGATTATTATTATTATTACTATTATTTTGAGGCAGAATCTCACTCTGTCACCCAGGCTGGAGTGCAGTGCTGTGATCTCAGCTCACTGCAACCTCCGCCTCCTGGGTTCAAGCAATTCTCATGCCTCAGTCTCCTGAGTTGCTGGGATTACAGGCGTGTGCCACCACATCCAGCTAACTTTTTATATTTTTAGTAGAGACAGGGTTTCACCATGTTGGCAAGGCTGGTTTCAAACTCCTGACCTCAGGTAATCCACCCACTTTGGCATCCCATAGTGTTAGGATTACAGGCATGTGCCACTGCACCAGGCCTAAAATAGAATCTTATAAAATGCTCAGTTCAAAGCACAGAAGGCGAAAAGAGAAATTTGTTTAAAAAGAAACAAAGAACAAGTGTAAGTAAAACGCAAACATCACAAACATAGTAAATATTAATAAAATTATGTAAAATCCCTTTAAATGTGAATGGTCTAAATATACCAATTGAAATACAGAGACTGTCAGAGTGGATTAAAAAAACACAAGACCCAAGTACATGTTATTACAAGAGACCAACTTTACACATAAAGACTCAACTAGCTTAAAAGAAAAGGGATAGAGAAAGCTATACTCTGTTAATACTAACTGAAAGAAAGCTGTAGTCACTTTATGAATTTCAAAAGCAAACTTCTAAACAAACAACCAAAAATTATCAGTGATAAAGAGATACTGTACAATGATAAAAGCAACAGTTCTTCAAGAAGACATAACAATCTTAAAAGTGTGTGTACCTAACGACAGAGTGTCAAAATACTTCAGGGAAAGAGAAGGAAAGAAGAAATGGACAAATCCTCTATTACATTGGAAGACTTCAACAACCCTCTGTCAGCAATTGATAGATCAAGCAAGCAGAAAATCATTAAAGGTAAAGTTGACCTGAGCAGCACTATTAATCAACTAGATCTCATTGACATTTACAGAATACTTCATCCAACAATGGCAGAATACACATTCCCTTCAAGTTCACATTTAATACTCAGAAAGATAGGCCACATTCCAGGCCATGAACACACCTCAAAGGCTAGGAATCATACAAAATATGTTCTCAGAAAACAAAGGGCTTACACTGGAAACCACCAGCAGAAAGATAGCTGAAAGATGCTGAAATATTTGAAGATTAAATAATACTCTTCTAAATAACACATAAGCCAAAGAAGAAATTATAAACAAACTTTAAAACAATTTTGAACTAAATAAAAATAAGATAACATCAAAACTTGTGGGATACAGTAAAATCAGTGATTAAAAGGAAATGCATAGGATTAAATACATATCATAGAAATTAAGAAAGATCTAAAATCAATAATCTAAGCTCCAACATGAAGAAGCTAGAGAAAGGACTGAGGCCTATAAAGCAAGAACAAGAAAAGAAATAATTTTAAACATAGAGCAGAAGTCAATGAAATTGAACCAGAAAAGCAATAGAGAAAATCAATAAAATTAAAAGTTGGTTCTTGGAAAAGTTTTGTAAAATTGATAAACTTCTAAGCAGGCTAACCAAGAAAAAGAGAAGACATAAACTGCAGATGTCATAGAAGAAATAGTGGTCATCGCTACTGAATCCAGGGACATTAAAATGGAAACAAAGGAGATATAAACAACTCCAACTGCACACATCTGATCTTTTAGATAAAGTGAACTGATTTCTTGAAAGACATAAACCACCAAAACCCATACAATGAGAATTAGATCATTTGAATAGGTATATAGCTATTAAATAAATTAAATCCACAATGAACAACATTTCAACAACAATGACAACAGCAATGACAAGAAACAAAGCCCAGATAATGTCACTGGTGAATTCTACCAAAAACCTTTAAGGAAGCCATGATACCAATTATCCACTGACATGCTCGATGTATGTCCCCACCCAAATCTCATACTGAAATATAATCTCCAGTGTTGGAGGTGGAGCCTGGAGGGAGATGATTGGATCATGGGGGCAGATTTTTCACGAATAGTTTAACACCACCCGTCTAGGTACTGTCCTCCTGATAGTGAGTGAGTTCTCATGAAATCTGGTCTCGCTTTCTCTTGCTTCTGCTTTTGCCATGTGACAAGCCTGCTCCCTGTTTGCTTTATGCCATGACTGAAAGCTTCCTGAGGTCTCCTGAGAAGCAGATGCTGCCATGCTTTCTGTACAACCTGCAGAACCATGAGCCAATTAAACTTATTTTCTTATTGATATAAATTATAAATTATCCCACCTCACATTCTTTATAACAATGTGAGAATGAACTAATATGGCTACAAAATATTACTCTTCCAGAACAGAGGGAAGAATGCTTAACTAATTCTCTGAGGCCAGTCTTACAGTAATATCAAAACCAGAAAAAGACGTAACAAGAAGAAAAACTGCAGAGCAAAATCTCTTATAACCAAACTACTTAACAAAATAATAGCAAGGCAAATTCAACAATGCATAAAATAATTGTGCAATGTGACTGAGTGGGATTTATCCCAGTTATGCAAGACTGGTTCAACATTTAAAAATCAGTCAGTGCAACTGATTATATCAACTGTCCATACAAGAAAATTCATGTGATATTTATTAGTGCTAAATTTGACAAATTCCAACATCCTTTCATGACAAAAACTCTCAGCAAACTAGGAATAGAGAGAACTTCCTTAACTTAACAAAGAAGATCTTTTTAAAAAACTATGGCTAATATAACACAGTGGTGAGAAATTGAATGCTTTCTCCGTATGATTGGAAATAAGGCAAAAATAAGACAATGTCTTCTCTTTACACTCTTATTCAACATCATCCTGAAAATCCTAGCTAGTGCAGTAAAATGAGAAAAGGAAATAAAAAGTGAGTATATACATTTGAAAGGAAAATATAAAACTGCCTTTATTCACAGATGACATGACATTATTCATGTAGAAAATCCAAAAGAATAAACAAAAATACTCTTGGAACCAATAAGCAATTATAGCAAGGCCACAGGATAAAAGACTAATACACAAAAGTCAATTGCTTTCCAATATACCAACAATAAACATCTGTATGAGAAAAACAACATAACAAAGTTAAAGGTTAATTCTCAATTTCACTGACTTAGACTTTGATAATACTTGGGGTAAAATTATTTTTACTTTAAATTTATTTTCAAATGATACTGTTATCCCTGTGCTGCAAAGATCGTATTGATCTTGGGTGGAAAGAGTTATTAAATAGCCAGCATTTGCTAAGCATTTGTAATAAACCAAAATAAATCAATTTTCTGATATGGATTAAAACACTGCTCAGATAATTACACAGATATTTTGAAACCCTATATTGAATCATTTATCCTCAAAATAAACAAATTATAGTAGCCTATTTTATTTTTATACTAAAAAATCTATTACATTATAGTATCTTGTTATACTAAAATGACTATAGATGCTTATGAAATTATGATCTTTGGCTCTAACAGTGTAATTGGTTAAAAAATGAGGTTCTGTTGTATAACTTTCACAGTCTGAAAATCGTAAGACTGAGTAATTGGAAATTGGAAACTTGTTCTGAGGGCCATAGGTTGAGAGCAAGAAGCCGTGTCATTGAAGCAAAAAAGAATTTATGGGAGATGAGACAAAAGCTCTGACAGAAAGGATCCCTATGTCCAGTTCACAGATACACAAACTGCGCCTGACTCCAGCCAGCTGCTAAGGACAGGCAGCTTGGAACAGAGTCTTCAGCGCTTTGGCATGCACAGAGGGTGGGAAGTCAGAAAAACAACAAGAAGGGCGTGCCAAGAAGCAAGGTTGAGAATCTACCCATGAAAGGAAGTGAGCAGGAGAGATGCACAGGCTGCTCAGGGTAAATGTTATTGGAGTACTGGATTCAGAGTCCTGAGTTGATGCAGGAGAGAATTTAAGTCCAAATGCACAGCTATGGGGTTGAACGCAGTGGGTTCAGGGGCACCTCGTCTCCCTCTCCAACCAGGCTCCTTCACTCCCACCAGGCCCTTGGTGCCCCACCTATACACAAGAGGAGGACAGCACTCACCTGCCAGCTCCCACTAAGAATGAGGGGTGATGGGGTTTGTGCCACCAACCAGGCTAGAGCAGGAAGTGAGTCCCAGGGAGTGGAGGAAACCCAGGGGCCAGTTGTTAACTTCACACAAGGTGAGTGTGGTCAAGAGTGGACCCATTGGCTCAAGGAATTTTCCTGCTTTTTTCCCCTAAAGACCTTGCCCTTGCTACTGAAGCATATCAGGGTGGAAATCACCTGAAGTCACCATTGCTAATAAGCCTTCACTTTGCTAGAATTGGAGAAATGATTTTCTCCTTAGCAGACCTTTTCTTAAAGCCAGTCAGCTGTTGAAGCAACTGGGTGGCCAGTTAAAGTTATGAAAACATGTCTGCATCCTTGCCGAGAGAGGTCAGAGCACCCGACCTCTTCAGGACCTGCTCAGATGGCTGTTGATGATACCTTGAGCCTTTCTTTTGTTGTCTCACACTTGCAGAAAAGAGAAAAACACAGTCTTTCCCAGGTCACAGCCTGAGCCTGAAAGAAGATCCCATCTCTCAGCTCATGTCAATCTGGTCTCCAGGAAAATACACACGGAGAGCCTGAGTGGACACACCCAGTGACTCCCGCAGGGTCATCACACTGGGAGGCACACCTGCTGTGATGATGGGGGTGGAGTTGGGGAGAAAGGAGAGTCAGCAGCTGGAGGGAGCTGCACTCTGCTCCTCTGCCATTTTCAAGCCATCATACCAAGAATGACTTGAGCAAAAGCTTATGTGCCCAGAGAAAATATGCTGGATACAAAATAGCTGGTGTGGGGGCCGCTGGAAGGAGGAGGAATGGACAAAAGTGGACAAAACGCCAGGAGGAGCAGTTCCATCTCTGATAAGGTTGAGAGGGATCAGAGGAGGAAACGGAAGGAAAACAGTAGCAGCCAGCCTGCTCTTGGTGGAGCTCCTCCGCTGGGCAGGTTTTGTGCCTGCAGCCCTGCATTCAGCTTCTCCTGTCTTCTTGACAAGCCTCCTTTGGAACGCTCTTCCTATGGTGCAGAAAGAGATGAGATTTTGGAAAGCTATGGGAATTTTCTGAAGTCACAAAGGATGGATTCAAGTGTGGCTGATCCCAAGTGTCATTCTGAGGCCCAGGGCTCTCAGTAAGATCATCCACCTAAGTCCACAGGAGGAGGTCAAGAGCCTGAGCTCTTGGAGGTAGCTGCCTGGTTTCAAATTTCGGCCCCACCGTGACCAAATTCTCGGCAACCCAGGCAAGTCACTCAGTATTTCTGAGACTCTGCTCTGCAATCTATAACCCTGAGATGCCAAAAGCTATTTAAATGAAATAATGTCCATCAACAGTAGAGCCAAGCACAGCATCTGCCCCTCGGAGGCCCCAGACATGATGACTGCTGTTGCCTCCCCCTTGTTGCTAGGCAGATCAAGGTTAGCAAAAATGCTCAGAGCTGAGGGAGAAGACAGTCCTCTGTTGCTCAGGGGTCAGAGCATGCAAGGCCTGGCTCAGGGCCTGCTGTGGCAGAGGCTGGCCTGTAATTCCCTTGAGGACTTCTGGAATCTTCCTGCACATGAATCTTTCTCCAGGAAGGGAAGGGGCTCCAGTGGCCGGGGCGGCTCTTCTTCAGTCCTGCTGAGGCTGCTACTCTGCTGCCCACCTTCCTTCCAGGTCCCCTGCCTCCTGTTCCTCGAAGACTTTGCAATCTTTAAGCCCAGGCCAGCGCCATGCACAGCAGCAGCCTTTGCAGGTGCATTGAGACCACTCACCATGGTCTTGAAATTCCTGCACCAGGACCCATAAATTTTATAGCTGGTCCTGCATGGAACCCTGGGGTTTCAGGTTAGGGGGCTTCAGAGCTCACTGAGGCCAATTTCCCCAGGCTATAGATGAGAAATCAGGACCAGGGATGGGGAGGGACCTGTCCTACCTTGGCCGCTCTCTGAGTCAGCCCCACTGTCTCCCACCAAGCTCAGGGTGGCCTAGCCTTCCCTCCTAAACGCCCTTTAAGTCACCTGGATTCTGTCTGCTCTCTGGCAGGCAGCCATCCCCTCTGTGGCATGGCAGGCACCAGGCATGGAGAAGATGAGTCCTTGGCAGATACGGGTGGGTTGCCATGGCTACCTCCCATAGGATGAGGACTGGGGGAATCATCGCCCATGAAACGCTCAAAAACTTGACTAAGGCCAGGTGCAGTGGCTCACGCCTGTAATCCCAGCACTTTGGGAGGCTGAGGCGGATGGATCACGAGGTCAGGAGTTCAAGACCAGCCTGGTCAACGTGGTGAAAACCTGTCTCTACTAAAAATACAAAAATTAGCCGGGCATAGTGGCACACGCCTGTAGTCCGAGCTACTCGGGAGGCTGAGGCAAGAGAATTGCTTGAACCCCGGAAGGCAGAGGTCACAGTGAGCCGAGATCGCACCACTGCACTCTAGCACTCTAGCCTAGGCAACAGAGCAAGACTCGGTCTCAAAAAAAAAAAAAAAAAAAGCTTGCCTAAAACTGGGAGGGGATGGATGGACAAGGTGCTGGCATTCAGGAATGGAACGCTCACGTTCTCAGAGCACCTGCATGGATGACGACACTGCCTGGCACTGTTACCACATTGTAGATGAAGAAGCAAGGCCGAAAGTCATGCAGCTGGAGAGAAGCAGGGGTTGGAACAAAGAGGGATGGGGACAGTCCCGAAGCCTGTCCTTGGCTGCCCACAGCAGACCCTGAGGGGTAGCCAGTGTGGGTTAACCCCATGGATTCTGTCCCGTGGGTAGTGGCTACAGCACTCGAAAGCACTCAAAATCCCTGCCCTTCTGGAGCTTCCAAGTGAGGGAGAGCACCCCATCCTGTCTCCAGGTAGGATTACTGGTGAGGGGAGGCCCAGAGCTGTGGTCCGAGGGATCTGAGGGTGGCAGGGGGTCAACAGCGTGGATCTGAGGATGGGGTCAGGGCAGGATGGACCAACGGCGGCAGGTTCTAGAATTTCACTCAGACCTTGGGTCTCTGTCAGGAAATCCATCTTCGGTCCCACAGCAGCCAAGCCTCAAGCTGCCAGCCACCCAGCGTGAGAGATGGGGCAGCCCTCCTGCTGCCAAACAACGTTGTTTTGAAAATTGTACATGATGCGAAGTTGTTTAAAAGTGTGTTTAAAGCCATAAACTATTAAAGAAATGAGAGGTAATATTAGGCCTGGCATTTAATATAACATCATTAAAGCTGTTACAGTTTATTTTTAATTTTACAAGCTACGCTAAGGCTTGTCTAATTTTAAAATGTTTCCGAAACCTCTGTAATGAGTATATAAAAGGCTAAAATGATGGCATTTGTACGACTTGGGGCTCCTTGGGGAAAGGGGCTATATAAATTCTGGGACGAGCTTCCCTTCCACCAGCCACACTCAGGAATCCCCGCCTGGTCCATGAACACATGCCAGTGCAGAAAGGTTTCCTCTGTGCCAAAAGTTTAGATAAGACACCAGGATGTCTTGGGAGATGAAGAGGTTAAATGCATAGGCTCTGAGCAGCAGAGTACAAGTCCCAAATTCCATTCTCATTGCCCACGAAAAGGGGTCTTAGTCCTTTAGTCCTTCCCTCTCTGGGCTTGATGATGCAATTTTACACACAATTTGGATCTAAGACTCTAAATCCTCAACAGGCTAGACAAAAGCAGGCTTGTGCTGCAGACACGCACCACAGCAGCGGGGAGATGCTGATCGCAAGCAAGACAGATCACCAGGAACAGATCTGATTGCATATGCACCACATTCCCTGGATCCACTCTTTGGGGATGGACACTTCGGTAGATCCCCTGTCTTGGCTATTGTGAATAGTGCTCAAATTGACTTGGGAGGGCAGATATATCAATTAGATAGATAGAGATAGATTGACTTCAATCTACCCTGTACCCAGAAGTGGGATTGCTGGATCACATGATAGTTCTATTTTTAATTTTTTGAGGAATCGTCATAGTGTTTCCCATAATGCTTGTGCTAGTTTACATTCCCACAAACTGTGTATAAATTCCACTTTTCTTCACCTCCTCAGACACAATGGAGTAATACTCAGCCATAAAAAATAACCAAGTCCTGTCATTTGCAGCAATGTGGATGAACCTGGAGGACATTGTGTTAAGTGAAATAAGCCAGGCACAGAAAGAGAAGTACCGTATAATCACAGTCATATGTGGGATCTTAAAAAGTTGATCTTATAAAATGATACAATGGACTTTGGGGACTCAGGGGATGGATGGGAGGTGGGTGAGGGATACAAGATTACACATAGGCCAGGCGCAGTGGCTCACTCCTGTAATCCCAGCACTTTGGGAGGCTGAGGCGGGTGTATCATGAGGTTAGGAGTTCGAGACCAGCCTGACCAACATGGTGAAACCCTGTCTCTACTAAAAAAATACAAAAATTAGCCAGGCGTGGTGATGCGTGCCTGTAATCCCAGCTACTCAGGGGGCTGAAGCAGGAGAATTGCTTGAACCTGGGAGGCGGAGGTTGTAGTGAGCCAAAATCATGCCACTGCATTCCAGCCTGGGAGACAGAGTGAGACTCTGTCTCAAAAAAAAACAAACAAACAAACAAACAAAAAAAAACTACACAGAGGGTATAGTATACACTGCGGCTCAGGTGATGGGTGTACCAGAATCTCAGAAATCACCACTAAAGACCTGCTCCCCAAACACCACCTGTTCCCCAAAAACGTATTGAAATTTTTTTTTTAAACTACCTTCAAAAACAGAAAGTTAATCTTACAGAAGTAGAGAGCAGAATGGTGGTTACGGAGGCTGGGGAATGAGGAGTGGGGAGAGCAGAGATGGGGAGAGGTTGGTCAAAGGATGCTAAGGTACAGTTAGGAGGAGGGATGCATCCCAGTGTTCCATTGCACAGTGAGGTGACCTTTGAACAGTAAGGTGTTGTAGATTTCAAAATAGCCAGAAGAGAGGACTTTGAATGTTCTCCCCACAAAGAAATGACAAATGTTGGAGGTGGTGGATTTGCTAATTACCCTGGATCATTACACAATGTTTACATACACAGAAATGTCACATGACACTTTATAGATAGGTGTAATTATCATATCAATTAAAATCAAAAGAAAATGCTTAGGGTGGGCAAGGCAGCAGCAGCTTTCAGCTGGCCTGAGAGCATCTGACTGAATCCTGCTCCATGCTCAGCCAAATCCTGGAATGTCCAGAGAGTAAATGCATCTGGATAGCGAGGCTTCTGCAACTTTTCATCAGTGGGTGTCTCTATTTTTATTTATTTATTTATTTATTTATTTATTTATTTATTTATTGAGACGGGGTCTCGCTCTTTCGCCCAGGCTGGAGTGCAGTGGCGAGATCTCGGCTCACTGCAAGCTCCGCCTCCCGGGTTCACGCCATTCTCCTGCCTCAGCCTCCCGAGTAGCTGGGACTACAGGCGCCTGTAGTGAGCCAAGATCCTTTGACTGCACTCCAGCCTGGGTGACAGAGTAAGACTCCATCTGGTGATGTGCCTGTGGGGAGACCCAGAGAGGGAGACCCTGAGTGCCTCCCAAATTCAGAGGCCACGCTTGCGACCCACAGACCCCGACCACGGCTCTCAGATCCCTGCAGGACTTGAGGGAGCTGCTTCCATGGTGGACCTGAGGAAGGGCCCATTGTATGAGACACTGTGGCCCCCATGGTAGAAGGAGCACAAGAGGCTTTGGTCTTTGCATGTTGCCAGAGGGTGAGCCAGGGTGATTCAGCCAAGCTTGGTGATGCCGCTGCTGCCCCTGACCTGAGACACAGGGACCCATTCTCCTCAGTGCATGTTCAACAGGAGGGGTGGACATTGAGCTTGTTAGGTGCACACCATGCATCAGGAAGCTTCATCCCTGATGCCCTGTGGGGCATATGCTATTGCATCTCATTCGACGAGGTTAAAATAAGACAAAACATGGTCCAGCAAGTTCACAGTGCTCCTGGAGGCACACGGCCAGGCACCATGATGCTGGACAGAAAACCCTGGGGTGCAGGACAGGCAGGCTGATGGGGGACAGGGGCTGGGGCTGGGGTTGGGCTCTGCCACACGTACTGGTGCTCAGGACGAGTCACCTGTCTGTGCACGGACATGCAGGGAACTCTGAGTCCTCACCTTCGTCTGCACCTCCCAGGAACCACACGGGAGCCTGGCTCTTCCAGAACCAGGCCAATGTCCTCAGGAAGGCCGAGATTCAGGCAGCACGACCAGGAGATGGTGCTGTCCAAATGCTTGTTGAAATAGAGACGCTCACTACAAACTCCGCCTCCTGGATTTAAGTGATTCTCCTGCCTCAGCCTCCCGAGTGGCTGGGATTACAGCTGCTTGCTACACGCCCAGCTAATTTTTAATATTTTTTGGTAAAGTCAAGGTTTTGCCATGTTGGCCAGGCTGGTCTTGAACTCCTGACCTCAGGTGATCCACTCGCCTCATCTCCCAAAGTACTGGGATTACAGGCGTGAGCCACCGCGCCCGGCCTCTAAAACTTTATTGAGCTATAATTAACATACAAAAATCACACACATTTGGAGGATACATTTTGATGAGTGTGGACGCAGGCGTGTGCCTGAGATGCCGTCTTCACCATCAAGTACTAAAGACATCGCCTGCCAAATTTCCTGCTGCTCTTCTGTGTGTGAATGGGGAGGGCGGTGTGAGGGTGCGTGCATGTGTGTTGGGGTGTGAGGGTGTGTGTATGTGTGTTGGGGTGTGTGGGTGTGCATGTGCTGGAACACTTAACATGAGGTCTCTCCTCTAATGTATTTTAAAGTGTGTGAGATTGGACTGTTAACCACAGGCACCGTGACGTACAGCACGTCTCTGAATATGACTGCATGCCACCAACACACAGGCAGGGCCAGGGAGCCCTGGGGCAGCGTGTGAAGTATCCAGAGCACCTAGCACATGCTAGGAGCTCAGCGAGCGTTCATGGAAGTCTCAGTTACCCACCTCTGTTCACAGGAGGTAGGGACGGTCCTTGCGCAAGTACAGGGAGAGGAGGCTCCTGGATGCCGGCAGCCCCCCGTGAGTGTTTAATCAGCTAGCAGAGGGGCCAAGATGGCAGAAAGGGGTTTAGACATGACATGAGTGACATCACTGGGTTCCCAGGCCTGCCTGTCCCCGGGACAGCACTTCCCACCCTAATCATTCACCTGCCACTGGGTAGGTCATCGCTGTCCCCACCCCAGCCTCATCACAGTCCACTGTCTGTGTCTCAGCATTGAACTCTGCTCCTTAAAAGATCAGAAGAACTTGCATTAGTCTCATTAACTGGACATGCCCTCCTCCCTCACAAGCCTGCCCTGGCCAGGGCTCCTGCTTTTGAAATGCGGGTTAAAAGCTGCCTCACACTCCCCTTCCTTTGTTCCCCTCGATTGTTTCCTCCCAAGCCCTTCTTCCTCCTTGAAGAGAAGCCATAGAGTCTTCTCTTCTCTCAGTGAGTATCTTCCAAGAGATTCCCCATGTTCAAGTGTCCGGAACTGTGTGGCTTAACAAGCACTACAGCTACTGTGTACTGGGGCCCACGCACAAAGACGTGACTAATTAGTGGACAGGCATTCCCAAAGAGACGGGAGTCTCCTAGGGAAGTCGGCACACAGGACACGAATGAGAAGCTCACAGCGGGCTGGCCTGTGAGTGTCCTGGGTGTTGGGGGGGAAGGGATGATAACACGTGACCAGAAACCTAGCAGCTTAAAACAATGGACATTTCTTCTCTCCCAGCATGGGAGGCCAGAGTCTGAAATCAAGGTCCCTGTAGTGCGGATGCAGCACTCCAGCCTCTGCCTCCATCTTCACATGACCTCTTCTCCCTGTGCCTTCTCTTTCGTCTCCTACAAGGACACTTCTCTTTGGATTTAGGACCCACCCTCATCCAGGATGACCTCATCTTAATGACTTCTGCAAAGACTTTATTCCAAATAATCCCACATTCCAAGGTTCTGCATGAATGGATCATTTAGGGGCCACAATTCAAATCGCCAGAACTATAACTAAATAGGGCTGTGGAACAGGCACAGAAGCCATGCAGAGGACGGCAGATCACCAGTGACCTGGGGGCAGGTAGGGCCCCAGAGAGCTGCACCTGCACCCAGCTGAGGTCGAAACCTGCCTCCTTCACCTCTGGGGTTGGCACCCAGCTTGGCAGGGGGTAATCCAGAGAGCTGCACCTGCACCAAGCTGAAGTCAGCACCCACCTCCTTCACCTCTGGGATTTGCACCCAGCTTGGCTTTCATTTGCAGCTGGACTAGGACAGGCTTGTTCTGAGACTTGCTTTTTCAAGGGCGAGGATGTGTCCATTAAACTCAGCCCTACATTCATGACCCTGTCCCTACACTCACCTCGAAGACAAATTCTGTTACTCAAGGAGCTTCTGACTTGGAAGTAAAGCAAAGATAGATGGTCCTCGTGTCTCCGACCCCAGGGATGACCCCGAGAAGGCACATAAATTGTGTTGAGGGGAGAATGTGTCTCCAGCTCCTTCTGCCAATCTCCAGGGAAAATGTAATGAGGGAACATTCAGCTGAGCAAGCCTCCTTCTCAGCCTCCCATGCAGATTGGCCCTAAATCAAACAGATCTGCTGGGAGAGCTGAAGGAGATGAATTTTCTTCGGCCCCTCTTAATGGGCCCTAGTGCACACTGGGATGTGATGTGGAGTAGCCCTACCTCTCTAGGGCACACACCCGGTCCTGGAGTTCCATAGCTGAGGGTGTGGGCCCCACTGCCTTCCCTCTGCCCAGCCCTGAGGTCCAGGCTGGGGTCACTGCCCCCAGGACAAAGGCTGGCCCATTTGGGGAAGGAGGAAGACCAGGTCTCCAGCGGGGCAGAGCACAGGGCCATCTTGTGCACCTCACTCCCCAGGTGAACTGCATCCTCTTGACTCTCATGGGGTGGAGCCCACCACCCTGGGCTGGTCCTCGGGGGTCTTGAGCAGAGGCCCTGCCAAGCAGCAACACTGGGACAACCCCAGCATCCACCTCCTGCCTTGTCAGATGAAGAACATGAATGCCCTCCTCTCAGGAGGCAAAGCAGGCAAGGTGTCTGTCACCCAAATCCTTAACTTAGAGGATCCTTGAGCTTTGGCTAAAAGTAGGATACATTTAAAAATAAAAGCAGTTGTTTCCATTTATGGCACGCAGACCCCCTGTGTGCCAGCCCCGTGAGGAGTTTCTTTAGCAATTTGTCTGGTTTATTCCTGGGAGGCGGCTGTTATCATCCCGTTTGGAAGAGAAGATCAGGGAAGTGAAGTCACTTGGCCAAGGTGTCTGCTGGCTGGGGTTCTAGCAGCCTCGGCCCAGCTCTGCGGCTCCACTCCTGCCGGGCCCCTGCCTTGCACTTGCCTCCCTCCCTCTCTCCGACCCTGTGGGATCATCTGGCACATGGGACTTGATAGGCACCAGCAGGTAGGAGGGTGCGCATGAGTTCCCAGCACGCTCACCGCGAGGGCCGGCCCACGGGTCCACAGGCCTGCTGCACACACACAGGGTTCACAGGCCCCACTGGCGCCCCAGCAGCTGGAAGGTCTTGGCTGTGGGTTTTGGTTTGTCTACACTCCTTCTTATATTAGAGAAAACTTGTCACATCTCTCACACGTTGTCACCGAAGGCTCATTACTCTGAAATGTCACTTCAGTTAGGAACATCATTATGCGTGAACATATGCTGCAAATGACACAGGGATTGCAGAGAATTTGAAAAGATGTGATTTTTTTTTTCAGAGCCACATTTTAGCAGGGACGAAGTCAACATTTTGACATGTAGGAGAGACTTAGAGGTAGAGGGGTGTCTTGGTAATCTCCTCGCAGACTTTGAGTGAGTATTTCAGGCCCAGCGAGTTGTTACTTTTAGAAAGATGGGCTGTGCGTCACTCTGACCGGGAGAAGAGACGAAGGCGTCCAGGGACATCTCAGCCTGTGGAGCTGAGATTCCAGCAGGATTGTGTCCTGCTGAAGCCCAGGTCCTGCCCAGCTCTAGCTCCACGCCAAGCCTGCGGCCACCTTGTTCTCTGCAAGGGAAGATGCAGCTTCATGCTGCACCATTTGGATGAAGTTCGTTGTTCTTGTTGTTTTTGTTTCCATGCCAGACGTGCATCTGGAATTTTGTTTTATTTTAGGGGCCGTGTTGAGGAAGAGGGGAGAGGACAAGATCTTCAATCAGTTTGGTGTTGCAAATAGCTGATGTAGTTATTTGATCCTCTCATTCCTTGGACAATTATTAAGCACCTACTATTATTTGATTCTCTCATTCCTTGGACAATTATTGAGCACCTACTATATGCAGCATGGTGAGAGGCCTGATTGAGAAATACATTAAAAGTGCATACAGTCTAAGGAGTAGTAATGAAGGCCACTCGGCCAGAGCCTGTGCCTGGGGCTCTGGGGACACTAGAGCAAGGCCAACCTGGAAGCAGCCTGCAGAGCCGAAATCACCACCTCTTCTCCCACCCCAGGCAGAGACAGAGATTCAGAGTGGCTGGGCACTAGCCAGGAATCAGAGAGAATCTCCTGAATCCACATCTGCAGGGCCGTCTGAGCCACATCTCTAAACCAGTGGAGTTCATTTTCAACAGGAAGCAGTGCTTACCTTGCAGGGTTGCTGTTGGGATCCAGGGTGACGGATCACTCTGAATGGTAGTTTTGTGGATCTGGGTTGGAGGAGGCTGAGTGGGAAACTGAGCCCAGGGGTGGTCCCCTGGGTGTACCCACAGCACATTGCGAGAGCCCGCCTGTTCTGATGGCTCTTATCAAAGTGCTCAACCCTTTGTTCTTTCTCAGATCATTTTCTTCTTCCTTGCTTTTCTTTGTTTAATGTCTCCCTCTTCTACTTCCAAGTAACCTTCAGGAGGTCCAGACAGCGAGTGTCTTCCTCACTGCTGTAACCAGCAAAGTATGCAGGACATAAGGTTTAATTAACCTTTGTTAAATAAATGAAGGAAGGAATAAATGTTACTACCGTGTTGTATTCAGCACATATGAATACATGAAGGAAGAATAAACCTTACAGAACATGTGTGTGTCTAAGTGCAAGGGAAAAGCTGACAAACGCAGGAATGAAGCAGAAAGAGTCCTGGGGACCTGAACACCTAGGATGTGAGCCACCGCTCCGTCCCTGGCCCGCCGAATTTGGAGGGAGCTTATAATTTCTTCCAGCAGGGTTGGCCTGGGGTGTCTCCGCAAGGTGCACTCCCTAGCTTTGAAACGCTGGTGTGTTTGTCAGGCTTTTCAATTTTCTAAGCCATTATTAAAATGCAGCTAAATTACAAACTCACACTCGTTAAGAAAATGCTTCTTTTCATATGTAAAATTTATAGAGTCAATTAACTGTTATTTCATTTGTGGTCTTAATCTTCCAAAATAGCAGTGAAATGTAGGTCAACGCCTGTATATCTCTGAAACCACGAGGTTCACCCTTCTTTCTAGATACTCCCTAAGCCAAATAGCACAGAGCCTGCTGTAAATTCCCTCTGGTTTGTGCAGAAGAAAATCAATCATGACACTCATTTATATGTTTAATACTTGCTATTAACTACTTTCTGGAGGGGGTTTATGTGTTTCCAGTTTTGCTGCTTTAAAACTTTTTAATTTTTGTTTAAATTAAGGCTTGTTTGTAGAATGTTCTAGAGAAGAAAAATGTTTTCTCATTTCTTGTAGCTGACGTTGCTTGATAGATAGCAAGGGAGGAAGATGAAACCTTTTTTTTTTTTTTTTTGGAGACTTCATTAATTAATTCAAACTGTGTTCTCCAAGGATGAGTTCTGTCCCAACTTGGGAGTCCATGGAAGGGAAGAAGGGACTGGGCCACATACCTCCTGCAAGAAGACGAGGATGTGGAGAGTTGGAGTCACAGGCTGAAGAGAGGATTGCAGGGATGAGAATGATCTGGTGGCACCTTTGTGTAACATGCAAGATGTGTTCCAAGCCCTTTGCAGGAGTTTTCTCATTTAAACCTCAAGGTAACTACCTTAGAAACCCTACAAGGTACTGACTCCCTTTATCCTCATTTTGAGCATGAGGCACAGGGAAACTCAGCCCATATCTCATAGCTGGCAAGCAGTGCAGTCTGGATTTGATCCCAGGCGGGTCATCTCCTGGTATGGTTCATTTATCAGTAAACTTGGATTAAGCCAGGGGGATGCCCATATATTTGGCCACGCATCATGCTGGGTGTGTCTTTGAGAGTGTTTTGGATTGGGATTAACATTTGAACTGGTGGACTGAGTAAAGCAATGATTTCACCAGTTTGGTGGCCATCACTCAATCTGTTGGAGACCTGAATCACGCTAAAGGAAGGGTAAGGGAGAAGTCACTCTCATTCTCTGCCCAACAGTTTTCAAGCTGGGACATCCATCTTGTCCTTGACTTGCATTAGAACTTACACTGTCAGCTCTCCTGGTTCTTATGTATTGAAACCGAATGACATCACCAGCTCTCCTAAGTCTCTGGCTTACAGGTGGCATATTGTGGGACTTTTCTGGCTCCATAATTATGCGAACCAGTTCCTTATTTACACACACACACAAACACACACAGAGATATTTCTCAAGTTACAATGGGGTCACCTCCCAATAAACTCATTGTAAATAAAAAACATTGTAAGTAAAAAATGCATTTAATAACCTGAGAAATCCATTGTAAAGTAGAAAAATCATGAGTTGAACACTGTAAGTTCAGATGCTCTTTGACTTAATGATGGTTTCATGCTGAGTGTCAAGGATTTGTAGGTTGAACCATCATAAGTCGGGGGTGTATGCACACCCTGAGTGACACCTGATACGTAACAACTTCAGAGTCCAGACTCCTCCCCCGATATAGGGAATCTCTAGTAGGGGGAGGAATCCAGCACACATTTGCCAATTGCTGGTGCCCCCAGTCAGTAGGGAATGGGCTGTCCTTACACTATGGTCATGACCAATGCACATTGCACTTGAGAGCACAGCATTCCTTTCCGGATGGTGGTCCTCTGTCTTTGGGTGGACACTAAACATGTGGACCTCATCCTTGGCACTTGGGCAGTGATTGATTCTTCTGGCTTTTCTAGCCATTGCTCTCACTGTCACAAATGACATCAAGGGTAGTCCAATGCAGATGACAAAAATGGCAGAGAAGGGGAAGAAAGCACTGTGCCAGGCAGTGAAGCTCAACGTGGAGACAAACATTCTGCTGTGCAATATTCAGAGCTGGGATCACAAGAGTTGTGATGGGAGTGACCAAGTCTTCCCAGCAGTGGGGCCCTTAAAGGTCACATCAGCAGCACAGGGCTTCACAGCAACCTGAGTGGTGAAGCGGGCTGATCGTCTACTTCCTTGCACCTGCTGCAAAGGGGAACGCTCTTCACTGAGACTTATCCAGTTGCTGGAATCCTTTTCCTTTTTGTGTTCTGACCCTTTCTTACTATAATCCCAAAACTATCCATATCTCAGGACTTGGTGGAAGGGCCAGGCACCCTTGGACACTGCACCCTAATCCTCAACCTGGAGATACCTGTCTGCCTCCTCTTCAGGGCAGGGCACCTTGGGACAGTCCATCCTGGGCTTGGCAAGGCACCTGCATTCCCAGCCACGCTGAACCACCTCCTGATCATGGGTCACCTACCGTTCTAGACACCCAGTGCTTAGCTGAGGGGCCACAGAAAATAACAAAATTCCATCTAAGGCCACCTTACCAGGTCTGTGCTCGTATTGCCAGAAGAGATTCTTGTTCCCTGCAAATGAGTCTGTGAGGAAGATATTTATTGGAACAGATGTTTCTATGTCATCTGACAAAAGCTGCCAGCGGCCTCCTGGCATAATTCTGCACAAACACAAGCATCCCTCTTACATGAAAGCATAGAAAAACAGCTTGTAACTTTGCTTTACTTTGTGAATGTTCACAGTTAAAGTGAATATAAGTATTAGCTTCTGTAAACTCAGTTATTCAGTGGACAAATTCTGAATTTCAAAGGTGTTTGTAGTTCTGTGCACTGACTGTGAAAGTGATGGGCAATGCCAACACTGGCTGATGGTCAGATTTGGTGCCAACGGCCTTGTTTAAATTCCCATCAGTGTATGCATGAAAGCCAGATTGTATCGAGATACCATATGGCACAATGAAAAGAACACGGATTCTAATCCTAGCTCTACTACTTAAATGCCTTATAATCTCAGAACAGTTACTTAACTTCACTGAGGTCTCATTTCTTTGTTTATAAAGTGATTAAAAATCTTGTGGAAAAAAAATAGTTTCTTCCTTATGTGACATGGTAAGGAGCTTCAGTACCTTGACATAAAACTCAAGATAAAATAATGTTCCAAAAAGCATTTCATTTACTATCAAATACCACATAGCTGTCAGATTAGCATTGTTACCCTTCATTCTACAACCACACCTTAAGCAAATAACAAATGCCAGATATAGTACTGGGGATCCTAAGATAACAAGTTATCAGCTTGCATATTCAACACAGGGGCATCCCAGTGGATGGTTGATTACA
Organism: Nomascus leucogenys; assembly: GCF_006542625.1. Taxonomy (NCBI): domain Eukaryota; kingdom Metazoa; phylum Chordata; class Mammalia; order Primates; family Hylobatidae; genus Nomascus; species Nomascus leucogenys. Next base: position 2,560,795 of record NC_044387.1, read on the forward strand.
ATGTGAAATTGTTCTAAAAGATTTGTGCACTAAAGCTATAAGGGCTCAGGAGACAGAATAAGGAATCCAGATAAGCTTTTCTGAAGCTGAAACTTGAAAAAACTTAGAAATTCACCAGCCAAAAAATTGGGTTGGATGTATAAACCCATGCTTCTAGCTGAACAGCCAGATAGCCTCATGGCAAAAGACTTGTCTGTGATGATAGGAGGTGTTTAAGGGGAAAAAAAGTGCTGTATCAGGCCTCAATCCCACAATCATTCTGCATAACAAACTACTTCAAAAGTTACTTGTTTCTCACTCAGAGGGTAGAAGGTTGGATGAGGGTTAAGGGAAGTTCAGCTGATCTAGCCTAGCCTTGACTGACTTTGTTTTGCCTGTGTGTTGGAGGGCAGCTGAGGGTCTAAGAAACTGAAGAGAAATTTTGGAACTCTTATGTGGCTAGAAGACGTCATTATTTGTTCAGACCCCTTCAGGAGGAAAAGCCCAAGAAAATGATCCAAATTTTCATGTGGAAACCTGGAGAGCTGCAGAAGAGTAAAAGCAAGCCAAAGTTAGACAAGAATTTACAAACGCTGAAACCCAGTTTCAAATAAATAAATTTGTAGCTTGGAACTAGCCCCAGCATAAAAGCCTACCAGATGAAGTAGTAAATCCTCTTTCAAGTAAGATAGTACCATCAAGTTATCGATATAATTTTCATATACAGTGTTTGGTGTTCAACAAAAAATGTATCAGGCATGTCTGCCTGGCGTACAAAGCCAAGGCTTACAAAACCAAAGAAACAAAGGCCAAGAGAAAAAGCAAACAGTAGAAACAGATCCACAGAATTTTCCAATACAGAATGTATTCTATATAAACTTTAAAATTACTGAAATTTGTGTTTAAGACCATAGATGATAAGTTGAAGAATTTTATAAGAAAACTTAAATCTATTAAAAAATGGAAAATATAGTTGTAATAGAAATTAAGAACTCAACTGATAGCCTTTCAGGTAAAATCAAGCTTAAGGGAGGATTCCTGGAATGATGTCAGTAGAAATAGCAGAGTAGTAACATCCCAAAACTCACCCTTCCATAAAAACAATTTTTTAAAAACCTGGCAAAAATTAAGAAAATAAACTTTTTCAAAACTCTGGAAATTCTTCAAAGGCTTGCACCCATCTTGTGAATATTTATCTAAGAAAAATGGTTGAAACTTTGTAAAAGTGAGCTTTGCTCACAGTTTAACTTGCTCTAGTCTCATCCTCTGCTCTCCAGCTCAGAGGCAGCTTTGAAAAGCAAGAGCACTTATGCCTGGTATCTGAGGGAGAGGAAAAGAGCTGCAGCTGTATTCAAAGCCTCATTCTCAAAGAATTGCCATTATTTGGCATGTCAGGTGTCTAACTGGGAGCTCACCTTCTCCCCAAGAGGTCACTAGTTGAAAACAATTACAGACAAGTGTTTTAACTTTGCAGCTGCCTAAGGCAATGAATAAAAGTTTGGATAAACATTTTGAATAAAACTCCTTGAGTTTTATTATCAACTTTGTGGTAGTTCTGTTCCTAGCTTTGAAACTTCTAGTAGTTACCAGAGCCTGGACAGAAGAGCAGCAGCAGGGAATCTGTTTTGGAAGAACAGAAATTTTTAAAGAATGAAGAAAGCAGGACAGTGTCTCAAATAACTGTGGGACTACCAATCAAGTCAATGTATGTGTAATAAGAATGTTAACAAGAATGGGGAAAGGAAAAGGAACAAAAAGAGAACCCAGGGACTTCTGCAGAAATCCATTCCAGAAGCCTAAAGGTCAAGGGTCACAGTGTGGCCAGGGCTTCAGTGACACAATCACAATGGGAAAGTTTGGTACTTACTAAAAACCTCAGGGGGCTTTCAGGGGATGTTATTCAGCATCCTTGGAGGCCACACACAGAGGTCAGGGAGGGCAAGCATAGAGAAGAGAGCATGACAGCCAGCAGTATATATTGGGGAATAGGGTGCAGGTCACTGTAAGTTCATGGGCAAGTGCCTGAACAGTCCCTTAAGAAAAAAAAAAAAGTGGCAGGAAATCAGGGAACCCAGTATGCTAGGTGTTCCAGATGTCTTTAAGATTCTTTTGCTGGCATCTGGCTTGAGTCATCTGGGTGTGGCATAGAACTGAAAATTGTGTCAAGGGTGACTGAGCCCTGCCTCTGTCATGAGAAAGCTAAACCTGTATTCAAAATGGATGCTGAGGCAACAAGCACTCACTACAGTAAACAACAGCTTAATGTCAAAGGCTAAAAGGAAAGGCTGAGGAACAAGATACCCATGGGGCTTTGAAAAACATTGATGTATTCTGACTGGGGGGCTCTGCAAAAGCAAGAAGTGAAGGAAACAGCAATGTTGGGAAATGCTTGGAAACTGGGCAGTTTTTTGACCCTAGGCACTTAAAGAAAGCTCTGTACAATCGTTAGCTGACCATTAAGTTTTGCAAGTAGAGACTTAAATAGCCACACATGACAAAAAATGCACATATTAAACAATTAGTTTGGAAGAGTCACTAAACAATAACAACTACTACAACATGAAGAAACAATAACTCCAAGGCAGGAAAAAATCCTGATTTTCAGAGTTGTCACATTGTATTATTTAAAATGCCAAGGTTTTCGACAACAAAAAAGTGTAAGGCATGGAAACAAATAAGAAAGTATGTCCCATATACAGGAAAAAAAAATCAATCTATAGAAACAGTCTTTGTGGAAGCCTAGATGCTGGGTTTCATAAATGAAGACTGAAATACTATAACTGGGTATTAGTATTATGTTCAAAGAATGTTAAAATATTTAAGGAAATAAAGGAAAGTGTGATAATGCTATCTCACCAAATAGAAAATATCAATAAAGAGACAGATATATTTTTTAAAAAATAAATTAAAATTATGTAGTTGAAAAGTACAATATCTGGAATAAGACATTCACTAAAGGGGCTCAAGAACCCATTTCAGCAGGAAGAAGAATTGTTAAACTTGATGATGGGACTATTTAAATTATCCAGTTTGGAGAACAGAAATTTTAAAAAGAATGAAGAAAGGAGGAGGGAGTCTCAAACACCTGTGGGACTATCAAGCAAGCCAACATATGTGTAATAGAAGTTTTAAAAAGAATGGAGAAAGAAAAAGGGGAAGAAAGAAGATTTGATAAAATAATGGCTGAAATTTTTCAAAAATTTTATAAAATAAACAAATGTTACATTCAAAAAGCTCAGTAAACTCCAAGTGAAATAAACTCAAGGAGACCCATACTTAGACACATTTAATCAAAATGTCAAATACCAAAGACAGAGAATCTTAAAAGCAGCAGAAGAGAAGCAACTTGTCATGTACAAGGGAACACCAACAAGATTCAAAGCTGATTTCTTATCAGAAACCATGAGACCAGAAGGCAATGGGATGGCATAATTACATTATTGAAAAAAAAATTGTCAGTCAAAATGCTACATTCCACCAAACTATCCTTCAAAAATGATGGAGATTAAGACATACTGAATTAAAAATATATATAGATATATAATCAAATAAAAAAAGGCTGCCAGAGTCTATTACTAGTAAACCTGACCTATAAAAAAATGCTAAATGGAGTCCTTCGGGCTAAAATGAAAGGACACTGGAGAGAAACTGTAAGCTCTCTAGAGAAATAGAGAGCACAGACAAAAATAACTGCAGAGGTAAATAGAAAGGACAGTATACACGTATTGTTTGTAATTCCTTTTGTTTTCCTTCCTGATTTAAAATACAAATGCATAAGAAAATAAAACACAAAAAAGGAGAGAAAGGAAGTTATAGAAAAGAAAGGTTTTATTTACTATTTAAATTTAGTTGGTATTATTCTGAACTAGATTATTATACATTAAGATTCTAATTATAATATCCAGGGCAACCACTAAGAAAATGCCTAGAATATGGATAGTAAAGGAGACAACAAGAGAATTAAAATAACACACTAGAAAATATCTTTTTAACACAAAAGAAGGAAGTAATGGAGGAATAGAGAAACAATAATGACATAAGACGTGTAAAAAACAAGTAGCAAAATAACAGAGGTAAATTCTACCTTATCACTAATTACATTAAATGCAAATAAATTAAACTCTTCAATTAAAAGGCATAAATTGGCAAAATGGATGAGACATCATCCAACCCTATGCTGTTGACAAGAAACACAGCTTAGATTAAAAATCACAAATAGGTTGGAGGTAAAGGATAAAAAAGACACACCATACTAATAATAATCAAAACAGAAACAGGCAGGCTATACTTATATCAAACAAATTGACTTCGAAACAAAAATCGTTACTAGAGACAAATAAGGACATGGTATAGTTATCAAGGGGTCAATTCCTTAAAAGACAGTAATTATAACTGTACATGAACCTAAGAAAAAAGTCCCAAAATACATGAAGCAAAAACGTACAAAGTTAAAATGAAAAGTAGACAATGTAATAATAATAGCTGGAAATGTCAGTACCTTGCTTTTAATAATAAATATAACAACTACAGAGAAGATGAGCAAATAAATGGAACTGAACAACATTGTAAGCCAATTAGACCTCTAGAACTACAAAACAATTAATTTGTGTTGTTTTAAACCACAGTATTTGAGGAAATTTGTTATAGCAACAATAGGAAGCCAATCCAGAGAACAGTGTCTCTAATGAATATGGATCCAAAAATCACCAAAGTAAATATGAAAAAATTAAATCCATGATACATAAAAGTGAGCAATGCATTAAAATCAAGTTGAGTTTTGCAAGGGGGCAAGTTGTGCAGAAATGCATAAGTAACAGTTGAAAATCAGTCATAAATCACCATAATCACCAAATTAAAAAGAGAAATCAAATGGTCATCTCAATAGATACATAACAAGCATTTGGTGAAATTCAACACCCATTCATGATACAAAAAATATTCTTAGCAAAACTTGGCATAGAAGGGAACCCTCTTAATATAAAAATAAATCTATAAAATAAAAACAGTAAGCATCACATTGATGACATTTTACCTGATAATGGGGATAAGACAAGCTACCACCACTTCCATTAAGAAATGTACTGGGAATTCTAGCTAGTGCAATAAGGCAAGAAAAATAAATTATTGTTGTAAGATTGGATAAAAGTAATAACAATTGTCACTGTTTTCTGATGACATGTTTGTGTACTCTAGGTGGAAAAGTCAAAGACGTCTACAGACAGGCCAGGAAAATTAATAAGTAAATTTACCAAGTTCACTGAATACAAGGTCAATATATAAAGTTTAATTTTATTTATAACAAGAACAATTAAGAATAAAATAAAGTTTAAAAAGACCCAGCTCATTGTGATTTGAATAATCTAATCTCTTAAGAAAACAAACTATATGCAAAATTCTCTACATAGAAAACTATAAAATATTATTTGAAGAAATTAAACAAATGAAAATAATGAGTTAAAATACAGAATACTTAAATTTCAGTGCTTCACAAATTGATACATAGATTTAATGCAATCCTAAATAAAATATTGGCCATCATTTTTTTGTTGGAAATTTATAAACTGATTCTAAAATTTATATGAAAGTGCAAATGACCAAGGATAGCCAAGACAACCATAAAGAAGAATGCAGTCTGAGGAATCACATTACCAGAAATCAAGATTTATTGCAAAGCTACAGTGATTAAGACAGCATTGTAACGCAAGGACAGGCAAGGACACCAGTGGAAGAGAATAGAGTCCAGAAACAGATACACACCCCATAGACAGATGATTTATGGTCGTGGCATGCCAGAGCAGTGGGAAAATGATGTCTTTTCAATAAATGATGCTGAGTCAATTGAATATGCTTATGGAAAAAATAAATCTTGCCCTCTTCACATCACACACAAAATTCATTTCCGGAGATATTGTAAATCTCAATGTGAAAGAAGGACAATTTAGGAGAACATCTTAGTGTCTTAGTGATCTTGAGTTGGCAAAGATTTCTTTAAAAGGACACAAAATGTATTAACCATACAGGAGAAGACATTAATTTCTAGATAAAATTAGGAACTTGTCTTCATCAAAAGACACCAAAAAGAGGAAATTCATAAGCCAATGAATGAAAGAATATATTTACAAAATGTATAACAGGAATCTAAAATCAACAAGAAAAAAAAACAGACAAAAATACTCAGTAAAAATATAAGCAAGAGACTGAACAGCACTTCACAACAGAAGCTTTCCTAAGGACCAAAACAAGTAAAACAGTGCTCACACTCATTAGACTACAAGAAAATGCAAATTAGAATTACGGGGAGTTACCATTACATACTCATGGAAGGATAAAATTAAAATGGTCTGACAACGTGAAGTGTTAGCAAGGATATGGAGCAATTGGAACACTCAAATAATACATGCAAGAGTGTTAACTTTTACAGCTAGTTTGGAAAACTGGTGGTCAGCTTCCACTGAAGACAGACGTATGCAGGAAGTGGAATCTAGTCATTTTAATCAGATTTATACACAACAATGCTGCATGGAAAGATGCACCGAACACAAGTATAGAATAATCACACAGCATTATACACAACAGCCCCAAGCTGGAGGCAGCCCCGATGCCCACCAACAGTGGAATTGTTTGAACAAATTGTGGTAGAATTACACAGTGTGGTACTCTGCAATTGATAAAATATGGATGTATAAATTATTAATATACAAAACCACATGAATAAATCCCACAAATACAATATCGAGTAAAAGAAACAGACATAAAAGAATAGATGCTCTATGGTTCAATTTGTATAAAATTTGAAACAAGCAAAAGTAACGTAGGGGCCAGTAGTCACAAGAAGGTGTTGCAGTCATGACTGGGAATGAGCATGGGGATATTTGGAACACTGGGGATGTGGTCATGTTAATTAGGATGGTGACATCAGGGGTGTGTTCATTTTGTGAAAATTGAGCTCTGCACACAACACACTTCTGATTATGCGTTTTCCTGTTTATGTTACATTATAATTAAAGATTTGTTAAGAATTTTTAAAAAATAATAAAAAAGAAGCTTAGGGTGAGGGTAAATTTTCTCGTTTCGCAGCAGACATCTTAGCTTTGAGACACCTGGGAGCCTTCGAGTAGTCGCGTCCAGTGGGTTCCTGAGTTTATGACTGTGGGGCGAGGAGAGAGTCCCAGGCTGTAGATAGAAATTCAGCAGTTGCAGCCATATGTGAATAGCTGAAACCATGTGTGGATGAGGCCCACTAATGTGTCCAGAGCAAACGGATAAAGAAGATGCATGACTATGAACCCTGTATTAGCATCCGACATGGTTCTCCAGAGAAACAGAACCAGTAGAATATGGTGTGTATTATACAACAAAATAAAAATAAAAAATATAAATAAATGTAATAGAAGTAGAAATTTGAATCAATAAAAGAGATTGCAAGAATGGCCCAAAGGACTCTGGGGGTAGGCAAGTCTGAGCTCCGTAGGGCTTGGGGGCAGCAGTGATGCCGTGGTCTTCAGGCAGAATTTCTTCTTTTCCAGGGAAGCTTCAGTTATGCTCTTAAGATCTTCAACTGATGGGATGAGGCCCATTCACACTACTGAGGGTATCTCCTTTATGTGCCATCAGCTGGTACAAAGTACCCTCACACTGACATCCAGATTATTGCTTGATCAAATAACTGGGCACCACATCCTAGCCAAGTCGACACACAAAACTCACTGACGGCCGGGTGCAGTGGTTCACACCTGTAATCCCAGCTCTTTGGGAGGCCAAGGTGGGTGGATCATGAGGTCAGGAGTTCAAGACCAGCCTGGCCAATATGGTGAAACCCCATCTCTACTAAAAATACAAAAATTAGCCGGGCGTGGTGGCATGCATCTGTAGTCCCAGCTACTTGGGAGGCTGAGGCAGAAGAATCGCTTGAACCCAGGAGGCAGAGGTTGCAGTGAGCCGAGGTCATGCCACTGAACTCCAGCCTGGGCGACAGAGTGAGACTCTGTCTCAAAAAAACCAAAAAATAGTAACAACAAAAAAGCCTCACTGCCACAGGCCTTTCTGGTCCTCAGCTCGAAGGTCATCTTTCCAGAGAGACTTTCCCTGAACAGTGGCCATCCCTCCTTAACTGTCACCTGTCATTCTATTGGCAACCTACAGATTTTCTTTGAAGTAGTTATAGCCAGCTAAAATTGTGTGTGTGCATGCGTGTGTGTGTGTGTGTGTGCGTATGTGAATATTCCACCTGATCTGTCTTGTTTTTTTACTATGTCCCCACCATGAGGGGAGTGGATATGACCTGCAGCAAGTTCCCCCTCAACAGGCAAGTCCAGCAGCCACCAAGGATTGAAAGGACTCAGGAGAACATTTCGTTCCGTCTCCCTGGAGCCACAGCAACGTGCCTGGTGTTCTGGGGGCGCCCCCACTATGAGGGAGACAGCAGCGCTCAAGGGAATCTTGATGTGTGATTGGGTTGTCCGAGTCCTTCCCACCAGCTGACTGTCTGCAGCGTCTTCCGTCCCCGTGGGGTTTTCTAACTCCATCATCCTGTGCCATGTTGAGTCATCGCACAGGTCAGGGGCCAGAAGAAAGAGCCTATCCACCACGACTCTCGGCTTTCGTTGCAAATTTGGAAATAAAATGAAAAGCATCTGCCACATTTTGTCTAGCCAGTCATGACTGTTTAGAAGAATTAGCTGCAAATTAGTCTGTGCTCTGCATCTTTCTCCCCATCAGTCACTTCTGAAATGAAATTAGGGAAACAATGAAAGAATGAGGATCTGATCACAACTGTCTGACATCTGCCTCCAACACTGCATTAGGAAGCTCCAGAGAGAGCGGAGGCAGGTATGCCAGGATACACCAGCAAGAAACGGAAGAGAGTGACTTAGGCAGTGCACACCAGCTCTGTCTGCCAGAAGACGGCGGGTGATATTCTTCAGCGTCTCAGATGGATTGGTAGGTAGGTCTCGGGGAGGGGGGCTCAGTGGCAGGGAGTTAGTTCCTGGGGAGGAGGCTCAGCGGCAGGGAGTTTCCCTCGGGGGAGCAGAAGAAGGCAGCATCCGAGACAGAAGTGGCCTCCTGGGAGCATCATCATTGCACAGCATTCAGAAGACCACATCACAACACTCCACCCCCGGCCTCCACCCCCTTCCCCCACCCCCTGCCAAACTAACGACTAACAACAAACAGCTCAAATCAGGCGTGATGTTAGGTTGGGGCTGTCATTGTGGAAAGTCTGCATGTCATGAGCACAGGCCCCATTCCATACCCCACCTAAGGGTGCCTTAGAGTCAGGTCTGAAAAACCAAATGCGCTCGGGTACAGGTTAAAGTGGGCATCCTTGCATTCCTCCTGGGAGAATTCTTTTGGGGGCTGTTTAAGGGGCACATAGCACATGCCACCCCCATCTTGAGGCGTGGGGTGCAGGGATGAGTAACAGAGCAGCGTCCTTTCATGCCAGCGGTGCTTGGGCATGCTGGTATGGTGTCAACGTACCGTTACGGGTGGGACGTGCCGAAGGAAAGAAGACACTTTGGGAGCTCCATCTATGTCTGGGGAGGTGGCTCTGTGAAGGGCTTGGAGCCATCCAAGAAAGACAGCACCAGATGTTTGTTAAAAGAGGCAGCAGATTTTATTCAGACTATTGTAGTGGGGAGAGAGACTCCAGTGTGAACTGAGCTCAACTCCACTGAGACAAAGGTGACTGAGGCTTCTAAAGCAAGAGCAGAGACAGAATAAACAGGCTATGAAGAACAAAAAAAAGGACGGGGGGTGATTTGGGAAAATGGAAAATTCCAGATTGGGCACGTTATGATCTGCATGTTAGGGTCACCCCAGATTCCTGTGTGGAAACCTAATTCCCAATGTGATCGTATAAAGAGATGGGGCCTTTAGGGGGTGATTAAGTCCTGAGGGGGAGCCCTTAGGAGTGGGATTAGTGTCCTTCTGAATGGGAACACTCTCACCCCTCCCCCCATACGAGGACGCAGCCAGAAGGCACCCTCATCAGACACTGAACCTGCTGGCATCTTGATCCAGGACTTCCAGGCTGCAGAAGCATGAGAAATGAATGCCTGTTGTTGATGAGTCCACCTCCCCGGCCACCCCATCCCCAGTCTACAGCGTTTTGTTAAAGCAGCCTGAATGGACGGGTAGGTGGGGAGTGACTGGAGGGGGTTGGTTTGGCAGTGTGGCTTAGGACAATGCACACTGTGTGGCTTGGCAGCCTTGCTTTCTCTTGCACAAAGATTCAGAGCGGGGCTGGGGCCGCCTTTCGGGATGCAGCCTAGTGCATCCCTAACTCTGATCCATGAGCCCTGTGTGCCACCCCTTCTTCTCATTCCCCCACAGCTGGTCATTTCTAGCTTTCTTCCTCTCTATAAGAGAAAAAAAATCCATTTTGCCCGTCTCTTGAAACTCTTACTGACCTTATAGTCAGAGAATTCTTCCTATTGCAATAGTCTCTCCTCTTCTCCCACCCCTCAGCAATAATCCTTCTCAAAGTAACTCCTTACTGATGTAGGGGAGGCAAAGATAATTTTCCCTCTCCCCTTCATAGTTCTTAGAGGCGACAGATCCCTGTTAACAAAAGACAGATTAGCAAGAGAAGAATGAGCAGAAGTTGACTAACCTCACGCATATGTGGGAGAAATGAGCACAGCTCTGAGAGGTGGCTTGTGGGTCAGAGTTAGGGCTCAGGGTTAAACACTGTCTTCAACAGAAGCACAGAAGGGTGCTGAGGGCCGGTTAGGGAGAGGTGACCAGGACCAGCACAGCAGGGACAGTGAAGTTTGTGATGGTGCCTCTCCACTGGCAAGTCTCGTGATTTAGGGTCTTTCTCTTTCTGGTGCAGAGAGAGAACCTTCACAAATGGGGATCTCCTTTATAGATGAAAATTTCCCTGGTGAAAGGATCATTTCTACTTTCTTCTCAGAGCTTCTTCTGTGTCTACATTTTCTCAAAAGAATCAGCTCAAAATCATCCTTATGTCAAAGAGGCATATTTTGGGGATCAGACCCTGGTGTCTTACAGCCATCGTTTGGGGTGACATATTCTGGTCTCCTACACCAAGTCTGGATTTATTTTTTGTTTGACACATGTGTCTGTTGAACACCTAAAATTTGCTAGCGAGACTGTGCCACATTATTTTATTATATTGTAGTTTAATTTAAATAGGCACATGTGGCTGTTGTTGGCTCCCTGCTGGGAGAGGACAACTTTAGTGGAGGAAAACGGGGCACGAAGAGATGAAGCTCCCTGATGCAGTCTTCCCAGCCGAGCAGTGATGGGGCTAGAATGCGCCGCAGGCCTGGCCACGAGAGGCTTTAGTGCTGCTCCACGCTGCATCTCTTACTGAACCCTGTTAGGTTCACCCCTCGGTATCCTTAGAGGATGGGTTCCAGGACTTCTTATGGATACCAAACCCTGAGGAGGCTCAAATCGCTGGTATAAAATGAGATAGTATTTGCACATGACCTATGCATGTGCCCATGTGTATGTTACATCATCTCTAGATTACTTTTAATACCCACTACAATGCCTACACATCACTCCATTCACGTGGATTCAGCGTAGAACTCTGTGTGAGGCAAATTCAAGTTTTTCTTTTGGGAACTTTGTGGAATTGTTTTTTTCTGAATATTTTTGATCTGCAGTTGGTTAAATCTATGGATGTGGAACCGAGGGATGCCAAGGGCTGATTGTACAGAGAGTCATAAAACCAGTCCCAGAGGGGACAGAGAACTGGTACCCAAAGCCCCCTATACTGAATTCCCCCTCGGCCCCTGCAGGGGACACAGGAGTCCTCCACGAGGACAACAGGGTGGGGGACCATTCTCCTGGAAGGACAGGTGGCTCAGATCTGGATTCTTTCCCTCTCCTCACACCCCATTGTGTGTCTAAACCCCACCTCTGAGCTTTCATCCTTTGTTCCACAGAGAAATGCAGATTTTAAAAAAATCTCTTGGAGAACGCTTTGAGGTAAGAACAATTTATGTCTCAAACACATTAGCAGAATAAAGCCTTATATTTCAATGGCTCCTTTCACTGAGAGCTCAGAATCCATCGCCCATTGTCTAGCTCTGAAGCCACCCAGGGCCGGGTGATAGGTGGTAAACCATTATTTGCCATGAAGCATCAGCTGCAACTGAAATGGGATTTATGCCTTAAGCTCAAGGTCGGAGTGTGGAAGACACTGAGAGAAGGTTGAGCTATCACACTGTCCGCAGTTTGGAATTTTCCACTCAGGGCAAGAGGAACATTGTCCTCAGGTTGGGGGATCAAATTCTCGTGGCTTCAGCTGACCCGCAGTGGGCTTGGGAGCAAATTCCCTAACTTCTTTGAGTTCGGTTGCCTTTACTTGTGTAATTAAAGCAAAGTAGGTATCTCTTGCCTACTTTTTTAATTCAATAGGTAGACAAGAAGGAGAAAATAAATTGTGACACTATGAAAATTAAGGAAATGAGAGGTTGTTAGAGGTGTTGTTCCCGAAGCACAGTCTGGTCAGTCTCCTTCCAGCGAAGCCTTGAGGGACAGGGCTGTTCCTGGGGGGCCCAGGGAGCAGAGGATAACAGGGAGCTGGCTGAGAGTGCAGCCCTACAGGCCAGCTCTGTGGAGCAGTTTGTGCTGCAGGGTTGATCCCTCTAGGAAGCCAGGGTCCCAGCATTTTGTACCCGTGTCCTCGGGCTTTGGCTGAGGTCCTTCTGACAGGCCAGGGGATGGAAAGGTGGGGCAGCTCCTGTTCTTTGAGAAAGCCAGTTCTTCAGAGAAGGGGACACCCGGGGGTTGTCAGCCAGTAAAGTGAAATGCGCAGGACACAGCAGCACCCATGATGGCTGTTTTTCAGTACTTTTGTTGGTTTTCTATTGAGTCACTTCGTTCGTGTCTTCCACACAAGAAAGTGAATGACCGTTGTGCGTGATACTCCGCCCCTGCAGAGCAGTGCCTTTCACATAGTTGGTGTCTATTAAGAAATAACAGGGCCAGTCATGGTGGCTCACGCCTGTAATCCCAGCACTTTGGGATGCCAAGGTGGGTGGATCACCTGAGGTCAGGATTTTGAGACCAGCCTGGTCAACATGGTGAAACCCCATCTCTACTAAAAATACAAAAATTAGCTGGGCATGTGGCAGGCACCTGTAATCTCAGCAACTCGGGAGGCTAAGGCAGGAGAATAGCTTGAACAGGGGAGGTGGAGGTTGTAGTGAGCTGAGATAGTGCCATTGCACTCCAGCCTGGGAAACAAGAGCAAAATTCAAAAAAAAAAAAAAGAAAGAAAAAAATAACAGGATGGATAATGAGGTGGACAACCGGATGGAAAGACAGAAGGAAGAACGGGTGGGTGGACAGATAGCTATACAAATGAGTGGACAGAAGGAAGAATGGGTGGGTGGATGGATAGCTATACGAATGCATGGATACCCCAGGGCATTAGGAAGGCATTTTAAGCCTTCTCACACCCCTATTGATTCTCACAATGGTGTTGTGGGTAGGCTTGGGGAAATTATGTCACTTTTTTGACTTTAAGGGGCTGGCGGAGACTGGTTCACCCAAAACCCAGAGCAGGGGCTCAGTCACCAAGCAATTACCTGCCTAGGGCCATTGATCAAAAGCAGCCATCACACCCATGAGAGTTGCCAGAACTAGCAAATAAAAGTGCAGTATTTGGGACCTATTTGGACTAAAAATTTATTCGTTGCTTCTTTGAAATTCAAATTTAACAGAGAACTCTGTATTTTATCTGGCAACTAATAAGATACATAAAAGATATTCAATAACTAGGAAGGGACTTGGGCCTGCAAGCCACCTGTTTCTACCCTTCACCTGCAAGGGTGGCTTTTCTAGGACCAACGCTGAATGCAGGGCAAAACGTAGTGGAGAAGCACCAGCTGTTTCACTCACAGCACTGCCATCTGAGGGTCCTATGCGCAATGTGAACTATCTACATTCTCATGAATTGTCTCTAAGTAGCAAGCACGTTAGGAGCAGCAGAGGCCAAGGTCTTGATGTTGCCCCTTGCTTGACCTCAAAGACTGTCTCTAGTAAGTAAATGCATCACCTAATCTGTGGTGCCTCCTGCCAAGAACCGTGTTTTTTACCAAGAAGAGGGAAAAACAAATGTAATATTGCAAGCAATGCAAAGCACCTCAATAATACGTATTAAGGGTGGTTGAAGGCCCAGATTATTTTATTCTTTATGTTAAGTAAGATCCTTTTCAAGGGTACTAAACTAATTAAAACATCCACATTTCTCTCAGGAAAGCACCTTTCCCAGTGAGGCCTTGTTGGTTACAAACCATGTCTGTCTTTGGGCATGCGCTCAGAGATGGATGCTGTATTATCTATTGCACATGGCCAGGATGTATTGGATATTTGATAGAGGAAATGTCCAGCTCTTAGGAAATCCAATTCCATTAAATGCAGAAAATATCCATTGAATGTCCATGGCTGCCTATCATTTGGATTGAATGTCCATGGCTGCCTATCATTTGGATTGAATGTCTATGGCTGCCTATCATTTTGATATGCAGCTGCTCTTCAGGATTATTTTTCAAACTGGAGTATTCATTAGTCAAGAAACAAGATTTCCAGCGGAAACTTTGGTCAAGCCATTGGACATTTATAGAGCCACTTCTCTACATTATTCCTCCATTGGGGCCACTGGAGAGGGGTGATCAGAGTCAAATGGACTGCCGTCTCGTGAGTGAATGATGGTCTCCTGGGAGAGATGACCATAAAGAGGGACTCAAAAAGGCCCCAGTAATGCTGGGGTGGAGCAGGAGAAGGCAGGGGAGAGTTGTCAGTGGACAGATCTGGAATCTGGCAGCAGGAAGTGGCCCTGAGCCTCTGAATGGTGGGGCATGTGCTTCGTATTTGTCTCCCCAGCACTGGGTCCTAGCCGAGCACCAGGTGGCAGACAGTGAACCTGCACTGATGGCCGCTGTGGACAAGGGATGCATAGGAGCTCAGCAGGTGCAGGAGCAGAAGGAGGCTGCATTTCAGAGGCCAGTGACAACACAGCTAACAGTGCAGGGAAAGATGGGCTTGGGGGCCAAAGAGAATAATGATGAATTTGCCCATATATCAGTGAAATCAGATGAAAGGTGTGTGTGTGTCTGTGTGTGCGTGTGTATATGTGTGCATATGTGTCTATGTCTGTATGTGTGTGTTTGTATGTGTATGTGTGTGTATGTTTATGTGTGTATATATATGTGTGTATGTGTATATGTATGCATGTTTATGTGTGTGTGTATATATGTGCATATATATGTATGTCTATGTGTGTGCATGTTTATGTGTTTATGTGTTTGTATATGTGTTATGTGTGTTCATGTTTGTGTATATATGTGTTTGTATGTTTATGTGTGTGAATGTTTATATGTGCATATGTTTATGTGTGTATGTGTGCATATGTGTTTGCATGTTTGTATGTGTATGTGTGTGCATGTTTGTGTGTGTGTGTGTGTGTGTTGCTTTGCTATGGCTGCTGGAACAAGGTAACACAGCTTGGGTTGCTTGCAAACAAAAATTTATTGTTCCATGGTTCTGGTGGCCAGAAGTTGACCATCAAGGTGGCAGCAGGGTTGGTCCCTTCTGTGTCCGGGAGGCAAAAGCTGTTCATGCCTCTTCCCAGCTTCCGTGTCTGGCTGGCCATCACCCTGGTCTTATAAATGCATCACCCTGGTCTCCACCTCCACAGCCCTTTGGCGTTCTCACTGTTTTTTTGTCTCTGTGTCCAAATTTCCCCCTTTGATAAAGTCACATTAGACCAGGGCTCATCCTCCTCTAGCATGACTTCATGTTAATTAATCACATCTGCAGTGATTTTATTTCCAAATAAAGTTCCATTCTGAGGAACTGGGGGTTAAGACTTCAACATATACATTTTGGGGGGACACCATTCAACCTATAATCCTGTGTGTGCTTACTTCTCACGTGTCTGTAGTTGGCTTTCTTCTACTCCTGCAGAGGTGAACGGTATCCCGGGGAGGACTGAGCTGTAGCAAGAGGAACAGCAATCATACAAACCAGCCCTGATAATGTGCTTACTCTGTGCTTGGAACTGCTCTCAGCATTTTACAGGCTCCAATTCATTTAATCATCAGTACAACCCTGCAAGATAGATGCTAGCGCTCTCTTTATTTTACAGCTGAGGAAACTGGAGTGCAAGCAGGTTAAGCAAGGCTTCCAGGATCACAGACAGTAAATATAACATATGCAGAATTTCCCGTGTTGCTGCGGAGGAGAAGGAAGGCGGGCTTGCCAGGTGGTCACCAGCCCCAGCAAGGGCGTGGAGATCCAGCAGCCACAGGTTGATGGGTGGATGCCCAACGGAGGATGAAGGTCAGAGCCAGACCTCTGCGTATCTGCACACAGCGATATCGAGTAAGGACCTTTCCTTTGCATTGTGCTTGCCAAGACCACAGGTCAAGGAGGCATCAGCTGTGGATACTCTGTTAAAGAAAATGATTCAATGACACTCGCTGAAGTTCTGTAAGGAAGACTTTATTGGAGGGACCACCAGGATGGGACCTTGTCATAGGCAGAAAGATCGGGCTCAACCCCAAGTACAGCATGGGAAAGTGGGGATTAGCAGCCAAGGAGCAGGGCGGGTCAGGAGCTGAAACATGAATGAGAGGGGACATCAGCAGTGAGTAGGACTCACAGTAAAGCAGCCTAATGGGATTCTTGCTGAGGACAGGCCAGAGTGACCGGCATCACCTGGGGGCTGCAGGAAGATCAGGAGCCTGATCAGGTATCAAGGGTGATCAGATATTGAAGGTGGGGATTCTTGATAAAGTAACTTACTGAGGTTCTCGGTAAACCTGGATTTTGGAAGGAAGAGCACAGGTGGGTCTGGGGAAGGTGCAGGAGCCTGGCTAACATTTGGTGAAGTGGAGAATCTTTGGCAACCCCAGCAGGTTGGGATGCAAGAACCTAGGTGGACACCAGCGAAAAGCAGGGTGAGAAACCTCAGCCACCCATTGCTGTTGGAGCAGAGAAGTCCCCTAACCCACGAGGAGGCCCTGCCTGCAGCACCCACGACTTCATCCACGGAGGGAAACAGAGGGGAAAAGACAGAAGTTGTAAGTCAAGGAAGCGCCTTCCCAAGAGACCTGAGTCTTCATTTTTGCATTAACTCCAAAGAAACCAAGGTAACCACAGACACCTTGTTAAGCCAAGAGAAGCAGATGCCTTCTGTTGCCAAACCCTCCCTTCCCGGCCTCTTCCCCTTTCCTATTCACTGGAGAAGGGACACAAGAGGGACCAGGCCAGCCACGGGAAGTAAAGCAGCGCCTGCCCTTGCCCGGCCTTCTGAATTGCAGAGCGAACCCTTTGACCCCACTACACCAGGCCCCACACTGGGATTTGAAAATCTGGCAGGGTCTATAGCTGGTGGGAGGACAAGATGCATGTCTAGGAGGTGGTAGGGTTGGGGTAGGAAGCTCCATGTAAAATTGGAACGGGTGTGTGCAAACTGAGGGGAGCAGAGGTTAAGTTTCAGAACTTCAACTCCAGTGGCCCTCCGCTGTCTTTCTTGGGCCCCACACAGACAGATTCAGTGACACTCATGACACTATTAAGCTGCCTTGAAACATTCCTGGAACACATGGATGGTAAAGCCACATGGCATGGCAGAGGGCGACGCTGCCTGACCTCACCCAGTGGGACTCCTTCCGGTGGGTTTGCAAGACATGGTGAGATTCAAGTCTATAGATCTTCCGTGCTGCCGTGTTCATCCTCTGTCCTTCAGGAAGAAAGAGATCTATGTATTCAGAGAGCAAGTCTTGAGCCCCTACCTTGAGCTGGGTGATTGTTAGATGCTGAGGGTCATTGCAGAAAAATACGCACAGGATGAAATGGTCAGGTTTCACCATGGAGGCTTTCTGTCACCTGGCCAGAAAGACTTAGAGGGGGCAAGGTTGAGGTGAGGAGATTAGTGAGGGGGCTCTGGCAATTGTGCAATACAGAGCTGACAGCGGTGGCACTGGGAATGGAGAAGAAAGTGAGACAAAAGAGACATTTTTCTGGCTGGCCTCAGCCATGCTGTGTATTTTGATGCAGGAACATCTTTACAGCTTCACCCCAAGTTCTCCATCACTGACAGCTCCTTGGACGGAAAAGCATTTCTCAGATGACCTCAGTACGGCTGCCTTTCATTGCAGAAAATAAATTTTTGATGCTTCACTGGCACTTTGGGAAAAAAGTGAGATTCCAAGTCAGGGAAGGTGGACTATTGCTCTTGTCTTCAGGAACTGCATGGCGAATAACTTCCTTGAGGTCACTTTGGGTGTTTCCATTCTATCCATTAGCGAGAACGTGACTATTTCCCCCCGACCCATTAATCTAGAATTCTTAAATCTGAGTCATCACTCAAAACTTGGGGTAACAGTTGACATCATTGATGAATCTGTCCAGGAAACTGTATTATGACAGTGCTTTCTCTAATAATCCATCAGAAAAAAATCATTTGGTTCCTCATACAGTTCTTGCTCTCTCAAGATTCGACATCTCCCATAACCCTCCCATTGATCAATATTAAGCTAGATTCTTAAGTGCATTTTTAATGACTTTTTGCCATCATTGGGAACAATTGGAATGAACAAATGTAGGCCATTCTTGCCTGCTCTGGCCATCTGTTTCCATCTCAGGCTCCTGGAGGTTTTTCTTCAGTTGCTTTGTGCCAGGCAATTGTTGGAGTTCGTGGAAATGGACTCAAATTGAGGTTTAGATAAATCGAAAGTTTAAAACACAAATCATTGAAGTTGTCCTGGAACTTAATTGCCTCTTTGCCATCTGACATTTCTCCTTCTCTATCGAACTATGGTGATATCACTCAAAAAGTTCCAGCCGACTCTGCATGCCTGCCAATGAGGAATTGCAGAGTTCCTCAAAATCCAGGGCTAGCAGATAATCAGAACAGGAAAGGAGACAAGAGGCCAGGCAGTGCATGGTTTCATCAGCAAGAGAATAAAATGGAGGGTGGATGGGGCATGGCTGGGGCTGCACAAACAAGGGGACAAAAGCCCAAGCATTCTGACTTCTGATTCTGTGTTCTTTGTACTCCTCTCCCAATGTTTCTGCAACCAGTGCTCCCAGAAGTGTCTCAGTTCCCATAAGGATGTGTCCAGTGTGGGGTGCAGTTCTATACCAAAGCATTCGACAGAGTTTGGTCCATGTTTGACTTAGAAAATAACTGCAGAAATGCTCCACCTTTTTGTTGCCTTCTAAGATGTAAAAGGGATTATTAAGCCTCCCAAACAGGAAGGGAAGTTTGAATGGAGTACCAGGGATTATAATCTTCCCCAAGGTCTTGCTCAAGGAAAAGATGCTCAACTCTTACATAATGCTGTGCTTCAAAAAGACTTTCCAATTCATCGTGAG
Organism: Nomascus leucogenys; assembly: GCF_006542625.1. Taxonomy (NCBI): domain Eukaryota; kingdom Metazoa; phylum Chordata; class Mammalia; order Primates; family Hylobatidae; genus Nomascus; species Nomascus leucogenys. Next base: position 2,580,142 of record NC_044387.1, read on the forward strand.
GGGCAGCCAGCAGAGTTAGGGATCAGGATCCCTGGGTTAAAATACAGATTCTACAGTGATTTGCTGCAGACACTGAGACAGCCATCCAACTCTGCTGCACTTTGATTACTCATCCTGTAAAACCACACCAAGACTTAGTGAAGGCACCTTCAAGCTCTAACATCCTATAATTCTACTTCCTTTGACTCTTTTTTAAAATAAGAATCTGTGGGAGAAAAGTAGCTGGCATTCTCACCTTTGCCCCAACCACATGCTCAGAATCGGTCCACTGGCATTGGTGAAGCCCACCCCATCAGGGCCGTGCTTGCTCTGATGCTGCCTCTAAGTGCCTTTCCAAATCCTACTTGCGTTCAAGCCCTTAACCCTCTGCAGATTGAATCCACCCCAAATATACAGTTATTTCTGGAATCCCTCCTGGGACCTTCCCAGAGCTTCACTGAGCTCCTTTTCTACTGAATACTTAGAAACAAAAATGTCTTTGCTCTCAAGTAGCCTCAAGTACACACTGGGTGGTCTTGGTCACCCTTTCCTACTTTTGCATTCTGTTGTAGAGAAGATCCTTGTCTTCTTAATTACTTTTAATGGTGACTCATTTGTTTGGTGTTTTGTCTTGGCATTTTTCTATTTTTTTAATTTTTTGAGATGGAGTCTCTCTCTGTCGCCCAGGCTGGACTGCAGTGGCCCGATCTCAGCTCACCACAACCTCCACCTCCTGGGTTCAAGTGATTCTCCTGCCTCAGCCTCCCTAGTAGCTGGGACTACAGGCACGTGCCACCACACCTGGCTAATTTTTGTATTTTTAGTAGAGACGGGGTTTCGCCATGTTGGCCAGGCTGGTCTCGAACTCCTGACCTCAGGTGATCCACCAGCCTCGGCCTCCCAAAGTGCTGGGATTACAGGCATGAGCCACCACACCCGGCCTGTCTTGGCATTTTTAACCTAAAAATGGAGAAAACCATTACACAGTAAAACCTCAAGCATAGAGGAATAGATGATTATTGCTGGGACTGTGTTAGAAGTTTATTCCTGAGTCCAGGCTGGTGCAGGAAGAGGAAGATGCTGTATGACATTGGCTCTAATTGTAACACTCTTATTCTCATAAAGCCAGGCAGATATATAAATTCTGGTATCTTAGTGGTAGGTGGGGGAGGGAGAAAGAGTGGATCAGAGAAGCATAAAACTACAATTTCAAGAAAGAAGGCCAAGTCATCTATTTATTCATGCACCCATCCATTCACCCACCCATACGTCGACCCACCCATTCATCCACACATCTGCACGGTCATCCGTTCACATCAAATCCACTGGGATTCTGTTGAATATACAGATGAATCTAGGGATAATTTACATCTTGGTTTCAAAGTATAGGTTTTATTATTTTTGATCTACATTCATCCACTCATCTGACACATATGTTTAAGCACTTTTTTCATGTCATTACTAGGCTTGGCTCTAGTTATGAAGAAATGACAAAGATATAAACTGAATATTGTTAAAATATAGAGAAATTGTGGTTTATTTATGAGTAGATTACTGATAACTAAATTAAAAATTCCAGTGCTAAAATTGGACTTGCTTCCCTGAGTTTATGACTGTCTGGGTGTACCACAGGTACATTTCCAGAACAAGACCACCTCCCAGTGAGTTTTGGTCTATATAAATGCCTTAATATATTGACTAGGAACAATATCTTTTAAAATTAAATACACCATGCATACAGGTAAGGACACAGCTCATAAGTATACAGTTTAGTGATATTCACAAAGCATAAACTCTCATGAAACCAGTACTCAAGCCCAGAAATAGCACTACCCACTCTCCACAGGGCTGATTCTAGTCACCAAGGGTAACTGTTGTTTTGGCTTGAAAGATGAATTTGTTTTGTTTTCATTTTGTACTTTATATGTACTCTTTGCATCTAAAATCTTTTCTTCAACAATGTGTTTGTGACAATCACTCTTATTGCATCTTTCTGTTGTGTTCCACTGTATCATATACTACAATTATTTATCCATTCTACTATATTTTTTTTATTTGAGATACAGTCTCCCTCTGTCACCCAGGCTGGAGTGCAGTGGCGCCATCTTGACTCACTGCAAACTCCAGGTCCACGCCATTCTCTTGCCTCAGCCTCCTGAGTAGCTGGGACACAGGCACCCGCCACCACACCCGGCTAATTTTTTGTATTTTTAGTAGAGACGAGGTTTTACCTTGTTAGCCAGGATGGTCTCAATTTACTGACCTTGTGATCCGCCCACCTCGGCCTCCCAAAGTGCTGGGATTACAGGCGTGAGCCACCGGGCCCGGCCCTCCATTTTACTATTGATGAAACTTCAGATTGTTAGCAGTTGTGGTTATTACAAACAGTGCTGCCTGGAACATTCTTGCACACGGCTTTGGTGCGTGGCTGCATGTATTCCTTTTGGACATCTTCCTAAGAATGTCATTGCTGGCTCACAAAGGGTGTGTGTATTTTCAGTTTTAGTGAATACTCCTAAAGGGTTCTAAAATCTTTATACCCATGTGTATTTCCACCCACACTGCATGTAAGTTCCAATTGTTCTACATTCTTGCCAATGCTCAGATTGCCTGTTATTTTAATTTTAACCTTGAAAGTATAACAAGTATTTTTTATTGTTAGCAGTATTAACTTTGTGTCTAACAACAACAAAAATACCCATACATTTAGGAAAAATGTGAAAAAAGAATGTTAAAAAATGTCCAATGACCTATAATCTCACCACTTAGCAAGAAAAACAAACCTGTATTTTCAGTATATTTTTGTCAACTTTATTGTCTATAGACATATGATACCAATTTAAGAACAGTATTGGGGTTACCTTGCATACGGTCATATAGGCTCGAGGCTTTATTTTTTTGTATAACATTATACAATCAATGTATTCCCAATCTGTTAGTCTTTGAAGTTGTGACTTCCATAGAAACAATATTTATTAGGAGAATTGTACTATAATTTATTTACCTATACCCTAAAAAAGGTTAAAATTAAGCATAAAAAAGAAAATAAATCTAACTTACATCAAGGAACTCCAATGCATCTCAGAACAGAGCACAACAATATTTACAGAAACACAAAAATATCTAGCACCCAACAATTTAAAATCACAATGTCCGTAATCCAACAAAAATTACCAGTCATGCAAGGAAGCAGAAAATATCAACTCAAATAGAGAAAAATATAAGCCAATGGAAAAAGAACCAGTAAGAACACAGATAATAGAATCAATATTCTATTATGATTCCCCAAGAAAATTTCTAGTGGAAAACATACAGAACATTTTTTTTGTTTTAGTTTAGATAAGGCATGGATTTTTTTGTTTTGTTTTGTCTTGTTTTCACATAAGACACAAAAGCATAAGCCATAAGCTAGTAGAATAGTAAAACAACTATATAAATACATGCCATGAGTGCAAAAGGTCAAGGAAAACATGAATAAGATTAAAAAATAAAAGCTACTCTAACTAATAATAAACTTAGCAAGTTTTCAGGATACAAAGTAAGTATACAAAATCTATTTTATTTTTATATACTAGACACAAAAAATTCCAGATTGAAGATTTAAAATGACCATCTTAGTTCCAAATAACATGAAATATTTAAGAATAAATCTAATAAAATATGTGCAAGATGTGCACAATAAGCAACAAAGCACTAATGAATGAAATTTTAAGAGACCTAAATAGATAAAGAAATCTCATGTTCATGAAATGAAAATTTAATATTTTAATAATTGCATTAATATTTTCTTATTTTCTTTTTCTTTTCTTTTCTTTCATTCTTTTTTTTTTTTTTTTTTTGAGGCAGAGTTTTGCTCTTGTCAGCAGGCTGGAGTGCAGTGGCGCAATCTCGGCTCACTGCAACCTCTGCCTCCTGGGTTCTAGCAATTCTCTTGCTTCAGCCTCCAGAGTAGCTGGGACTACAGGTGTGGGCCACCACGCCTGGCTAAATTTTTTATTTTTAGTAGAGGTGGGGTTTCACCCTATTGGCCAACGTGTTCTTGATCTCCTGAACTTGTGATCCGCCTGCCTCGGCCTCCCAAAGTGCTGGGATTACAGGCATGAGCCACTGTGCCTGGCCACATTTTCTTATTTTCTATATTCCTAGTGCTCTGGCTTATGAGGACTCCCTAAAGAGGGAGAGATTCCCAGGGCCAGCCAGTAATTAGATAGCAAACAATTCACCCAGAAGTAAAGCTTCCATGGGAAAACTAACAAATCCAGGGCCCGTACTCAGGACCACTTTCTCTATCTGGTTCTTTAATTCCAGGAAGCAATATTCCTCTGCTCTAGTCATCCCAGGGCCCAGTACGAGACAACCTATACCCCAAAGCCTGCTGAAGTTATTCAAACTAGCCAATCCTAAGCCTGCTTACTCGGCTTGGCTTTGCCAGTCACCTGGAAACCACAGTAAAGGCTCCTGCTTCTGCTTTTCTCCAGCTCATTCTGCCTCCTGACTTCCCTTGGTATTTTCCCCTGTGGCCCTGAATGGTGTGGCATGTCCCCTCCTCTTGGGAACTGTGAGTAACAGACAGTTTTTTTCAATGGCAATGATCTCCTGACCTGTTGGCCTCACTATACGTGAATAATAATAAAACCTACACTTCAAAACAAAGATGTAAATTATCCACAGATTGATCTATAGAGTCAACAAAATCTCTATCAAAAGCAATTATTTTAGAACGCAAAAAGATAACTAAAATTGATAGAACTATGAATGACAAAGAATGCCCAAAACAAAACTAAAAAAGAATAAATTAAAACTCTGAGAAGAAAATTTCTAGGGAAATACAGAGAGAACATTATTTTTTATTTAGATAACGCATGGATTTTTTTGGTTTTCTTTTGTCTTGTTTTTACATAAGACACAAAGGCATAAAACATAAAATAAAATGTTAAAAAATTAGACTTAATAATTAAAAGCGTTTTCCTCTCAAACACTCTTAAGAGAAAAAAATCAAGCCATAGACTATGAGTATGTGTTTATTAAACAAATATCTGATTAAGCATGTTAATACTCAAAAATAAAACATGAGAAAACTAATTTAGAAACATCCAAAATTATGGACAGATATTTTACCAGAGAAGAAATAAGTATGGCAAGTATACATTTGAAAAGATGGTCAATATCATTAGTCATTAAGAAAATGCACTTTAAACTCACAATAGCATGAAACTAAAAACCTTAAAAAAGGGAAAAAGTTAATAAAACAGACAAAAGCTTGCAAAAATCTGAAGCAACTGATACTTTCATACATTGATGGTGAAAATGCAAACAGTACAATAACTTTGAAAAAAATGGCATCAATCCCACTGCAGGTATTTACTCAAGAGAAAACAAACAAACCAACCTATGTCTGCACAAAGATTAACAAGTGAATGTTGTAGTAGCTTTATTGGTAAGAGCTATAAACTGGAAACAACACAAATGTTCAGTCTCTGATGAATGGATAAACAGCTCTTGGTATATACACAATATAAATTTCTACTCAACAATAAAAAGGAAAGTGAAAATAGAAAAATCTGAGTAAAAATATGATATATTTTAAAAATATCAAATATTATTGCTAAAATAAGTGGGAATAAACTGTTACTACAATAAATGTAAATGTACTAAAATTTCTGTAATAAAACAGACTATCAGAATAAACATTATCTAATAATATGTTGTCTACCAGAAATACACTTAAAACCAAATAATACAGACATTTTTGAACTTAGAAACAGCCTGTGTAATAAGAGATAAAGTACATTTAAGATCAAGGAAAGAAATGCTATGTATTGGTAATGATAACAATTGATTAAGGTTTCAAAATAAATATGAACATATATGATTTTAACCATATAGTTTAAAAATATATGAAAACAAAAACAATGAAGGAATTCAGAGAAAGAAATTGATCAATAATTGTACTTGAATGTTTTAACACCACTCTTAGAAATAGAGTAAAAGAATCAAAAAATAAAAAATAAAACAGGATATTTTCACAAGTAGATTAATGAAGCTTAATAATATATTTTAGACACATGTATATATAATATATTACTTAGCCTACTCTAAAAGTATATCAGAATTAATACAACATAATGAATATAGTTTATCCTTGTCAGAGAAAAATGTACTAAGATGATACACCACACTAATTAACTAATAGAGGAACAAAAAGCACATTGTTCTATCAATAAATACGTGAAAACAATTTGATAGAGTTCAACCCTGATTTATGTTATAAACTCATACCAAAAACATAAATTATTAAATGATATGATTATGTACTGGAAACACCACAGAATAAAAATGAATGTGCGTGAGCGTGTGTACATGCATGAGCATGTGTACGACTTCAAATTATGAAGAGAATTCAACAAGTCTGCAGATCAGTTTACTCGTGAATAACATTCTTCTACATCAGAAGTAATTACCTATAATATAATAGAAAAAAATTGATTTCTTTCATAGTATCAATTATTATTATGAAGAACTGAAATCATTCTAAAAGAAATACACAAAAGTTTTATAAGAAGAAAATTAAATTCAAATAACATAAAATAAGAGCTCAAAAAATAGAAAAAACCTTCTTCACGGACAGAGTAATTTAACTTACCACCATAAAGCTTAATTTTTTTCTATCTTACACTAAAAATTCAAAGCAATCCCAATAATTATGATTTCGTTTATAAAGTCAATATACTTATTTTTTCAATTTATATGAGAGAATGAAAGTCTACAAATAGCTAAGTAGCATTTGAAAGGAAACAAAGGCAGGATTATTTCTTCCTAGGTATAATGACAGTTTTCAAAGCCAATGTAAAAACACCAGCAACAGGGTGATCATGGTGCAGACATGCAAACAGGCAAAGAGGACAATGGAACTCAGAAAGTTACCTGTGAGTGTCTACAGCGGGGCAAAATCTAATACAAATATACATTTTGTGACTTTGTGTGCCTGGAAGATCCTTTCACATGGACTATACAATCTTCACAAATGTATTCATGTATTCATGTGTGCAACCCAATGACGAAGGATGGGTTGTTTTACAGATTGTGTTTTAAAAGACAATGACTCATAAAATGGAGAAAAACACAGTTGTACTTCTACCTTATATTCACAAATGAATTCCAGGTAGATTTTAAAAACATGACATATAAAATATAGAACTAATAAAATGATATAATTGGGCTATATTTGTAATTTTCTGATGTGGACAGATTCTTAACGAAGACTTGAGAAGCATAAGTCTCAAGGGGAAAAGTGACAGATTGAGATTACATCAAAATTAGATTTTCTTTAAAGAAAATGCTCTTGACAAATAATGTAGACAAATGAAAAACTGAAGGAAGTTATTCATGACGTCTAAAACTGTAAATGAAATATCATCCTGAATGTACCAGATACTTCTGCAAATCCACAAGAAAAAAAGCCAAGAAAACTAATGGCAATTTTGGCAAAGAATATGGTAGAGAATTCCTGGAAAAGGAAAACTGAATGGCTAGGTGATAGTTGAAGAGATACTGACATTACCTCCAATTAAGACCTTATAATGGAAAAATATAGAAAGGAAGATAATTTTATCCAAGAGCTAGAATGAAGGGAGGTGGGATTTTCTGCAGGGGTGCAGACATAGGGGCGAACATTAGCCAGCAACCTCATTCCTCAAAGTTTATCCTTCAGGAATTCTCTCATAAATGAGGGCAAGTGTGAAAATATTCACTGGTTATGGTTGCAGTGTGACAGTGGAGGCATAGACAAATGGAATCCACTGGAGACATTCTATGAAATACTCTGCAGAAGTTAGAAGCAATAAACTGGAGATCTACAGAGTAATGGTCAGGCACTGCTCTATGTGCTTTATACCTGTTGATTACATATTCCCAAACTACCCTATGAGATTGATAGTCGTATCTCTCCTTCACAGATGAAGGAACTGAAGGTCTGGGAATTTAAGTAGGGGCCCACATCACACAGTGGCTGGACCAGAAGGAGACCAGGGTTTTCTCCAGAGTTGTGCTCTTTTTGCTTTTATTTTACTATAGAAATTTTCAAACATAAAATAAAAAGGACAGCATCATGACCCCCTGTGGTCATCCCTCAGCTTTATAATAATTGACTCACAGTCAGGTGTGTTTCCTGTAGGCCTCCACCCACTTACCATCATCCTGCTTCATTTTACTTTTGAAGCAAATTCCAGAGAGAATATTTTATCCTTAAGTATATAATTCATAAATATAAATTATTTTCCCATTGTGAAAATAATCACAATCTTATAAGCCCACTCCACAATTTTCAACATTCGATTTTTACTTTCATCAGATATACTGCTAGTGTTCACATTTCCCTGAATGTTCTTAAATGACTTTCAGCAATGTATGTGTTTGTATATGACATTTGTATGTATGTATGTGTGTGCGTGTATATATATATGTGCGTGTGTGTGTGTGTGTATGTAGTGAATATAGGCAACGATTTTAAGTAGCTGTTGACATAAAATGAGAAACAACCAGGCATCATGTAGCTTAGAGATAAAAATATCATCTCTGAAATACTTTTGCCTAAATGAAATAAAACAAAGTATACACACACACACACACACACACACACACAGCCATACATTGTGTATCTCTATTGGTCTATCTGCATATTAAGTCTCTAAACCTTTCCATGGGTTCTCCCTCTCATCTTTGTTTTTTACTCTGTGAATTTCATTTGTTGAAGAAACCAGGATGTTTGTCCCATAGGGTTTCTCACAGCCACGTGTGCATGAAATAATTTAGGATGTTCCTGTCCCCTGAATTTCCTGGAAATCGAAAGGTCTAGAAACTTGAACAGATTAGGTTCTTTTGCTTTGTTTTATTTTATTTAGGCAAAAGTATTTCAGAGATGATATTTTTATTTCTAAACTACACGATGTCTGCTTGTTTCTCATTTTATGTCAACAGCTACTTATGGCTATTGCCTATATCCACTAATTCATTAAAGTCTAAAAATTATAATGAAGTAGGAGGCAGACTAGATTCCAGAGGCGAGGCTTGGACACTGGACCAAACTCAGGACTAGCTAAAACAGGTCGGGGCAGAAGCACCTCCCCATAAAACGCCATGCCAGTTTACCATTGCCATGGCAACACCCGGAAGTTACCACCCCCTTTCATGATAATGCCCCAACAACCCAGAAGTTACCACCTTTCTCCTAGAAATTTCTGCATAAACTGCCTCTTAATTTGCATCTAATTAAAAGTGGATTATAAATATGAGTGTGGAGCTGCCTCTGAGCTCCTGCTCTGAGCGCACTGCCCATGGGGGAGCCCTGCTCTGCAAGGAGCAGAAGGAGCAGAACGTCTGCTGCTGCCTCAATAAAAGCTGCTGTTTAATGCCACTGGCTCGCCCTTGAATTCTTTCCTGGGTAAAGCCAAGAACCCTCCCAGCCTATTCCCCAATTTGGGGGGCTTCAAAAATAGTCAAATTTTTTCATTTCTTTTTCATTCATTAGCTGAAATCATTTTGTAGACAGAAACTTTCCCTCATCTGTGGTTTGGTTATGTTCAGATAAGTTCAAGCAGGTAAAGCAGAACAAAGCTTGGTGCTTTCCTAATGTTTCCACTCTCCAAGTTAAATGCGTCTATTCCCTGCTATCCTCCAGTGCTGGTCAATGAGTTTTTTTTTTCTAGAATTAGTATGTACTTAAGATTTAAATCTATGTGATGTTTTCTGGTGCATGGCAGTTTATATCTTTATTGATCTCGAATTTGTTTTCTGAGGATATTTCGTGTGTCCCTGCTGGCCTCTGATAGCTTTCCTGCTGGCAAGTATGAAGAGATATTCCAGGCTCTTTTTAGACTTTTTTTTTGCCCTATCGTGGAATCACCAATTTCTCCAGTGGGCTCCGGTCCCTTTTCATGGGAAATGGTATTTACACAAAGGCTGCTGTTGCCGCTGCGCTGTGCCCTCTGTCTGGATCCCAAATGGTAGAGTTGAGTGAGAAAGTAAGAAACTCTAGCACAATTTCTCTGTGTACGTGAAAAAATGCACACAAAGAATACTCTATATATCCTAAGTATAATTAGTTAACATAGTTAACATCACAGTTAATCCGAAACTCCAAAGCAGGTGCCAATGAAGGGGAAAGAAGAAGTGGGGATCAGAGAGGAATTAGGTCATTAAAAAAAAATAAGCTCATGCTTTATGGCCTGAGATGTATAATTAATTTAACTTTCTACATCAGAGAGTCAATAAGTTAATAAACAACATTTTTTTAAAAGGAAAGAAATACAGACAAATCCACACAGAAAGTAGGGCAGTGGTTGCCCGTGGTTGGTGGAGGGTTGGGAAGTGATTGCTAATGGGAACAGGAATTTTTTTTAATGTGGTAATAAAAATCTTCTGGAATTAGATTGCAGTGATGTGAATATATTTGTGAAAATACTAAAATCCACTGAATTGTAGACTTTATAAGGGTAAATTTTATGGCATGTAAATTATAACTCAATTTAATAACAGGCAAGAAATACCGTGTTGTATTACTCTCCTAGATGCACACCCTAGAGAAATCCACAAACAGATTTAGCACATGGCAGTACTGCCTGAATGACTATTACTGGGACTAGGCTAAGTAACACTGGAGAAAATTCTCCTAACTGCACTCCTGATATTCTATGCAGGAGCCAGAAGCCGTGATTATGAGCTATAGAGCAACACAAGAAAATCTTAAATATATGGTGTTTTGGTGTAAAATGTAAGAAACCAAATGAGATTTATAGCACATTATTTTACATAAATTTTAATCTATTTATTTATGTGCATGCATACACAACACTGCCTATTTCTCTAAGTTACGCATCTATCTAATTGCATATATCAAACACAGCAGTGCAGATGTCAGGGCGACAGGCAAAGGCGGCTGGGATGCTTGGTTGTGGAAAACAACTGCCGAAGGAGGAATGGGAGTCCCGTCTTAGCTGCTGACAGTAATGAGCTCCCTAGGAAACAAGGATGTGAGGAGCCCCTTTTGCACCTGAGGTCCAAAAGGAAAAAAAAAAAGAGCAACTGCTTCTGGCTCCTGCCTAGAATGTCAGGAGTGCAGTTAGGAGAATTTCCTCCAGGTTATTTAGCCTAGTCCCAGTAATAGACATCCAGGCAGCCTGAAAACCCGTGAAACTGCCGTGTGCCCGAATCTTAATGCAGTTCAAATCCCTGCTGTTATTTCTCTCAAAAAGCATCAGAGAGATGGAAGTATATTCTTAATTCCCTGCCAAATGCCTTCCAAATGCTTTCTTCACTTATGCTGTTCTCAACATTCTTTTCACAAGGGGCTGTTACCCTCTTTCTCTCTCATCCTCGTCTTCTGACTCCTAAATTGCCCTGATTCTCTGAGCTCTTGTCTTTCTGCTCTTTGGAGGATACATTTCACTTCCATGGCAAATCAACCCAATCTGGTTGCTACTAGTTCTAAGCACACACCTAACCTCTTCATGTTTTTCTGCCTGCTTTATCCTGGCCACACTGGCAGCTGTTTAGATGGTGCCCACCCAGATTAAGAGTGGGTGTGCCTTTCCCAGCCTTTCCCCTCTCCTCACTAGTGCTCAAACAAGATCTACGCATACAAACATTCCAGGAGCCAGGTTGGCAAATGCTGTTTTCTAGTCTTGGGTGGGGGAGAAGGGGCAGGCAGAGGGAGCAGAGGTGGTGCCCTCTCAGGGGTAGTAGTAACAGCTGGAACATACTTCACTCTCAGAACTTTTGTCCGCAGCTCCGTGGAGCTCCTCTTCAGTGTCCATAGGATCTGGTAACCCCAAGTGACGCTTCACACCGAGTGTCAATGTGATTGGATTGAAGGATGGAAAGTATTGATCCTGGGTGTGTCTGTGAGGGTGTTGCCAAAGGAGATTAACATTTGAGTCAGTGGGCTGGGGAAGGCAGACCCACCTTGAATCTGGGTGGGCACCATCTAATCAGCTGCCACTGTGGCCAGGATAAAGCAGGCAGAAAAACATGAAGAGGTTAGATCGGCCTAGGCTCCCAGCCTGCGTCTTTCTCGTGTGCTGGACCCTCCCTGATGTCGGACATCGGACTCCAGGTTCTTCAGTATGGGGACTCGGGCTGGCTTCCTTGCTCCTCCACCTGCAGATTGCTTATTGTGGGACCTTGTGATCATGTGAGTTAATACTTAATAAACTCCCGTTTATATATATATAAAGGAGAGAATAGGATATGTATATCCTGTAATATATATAATAGGATATATATTATTATATATAATATATAATAGGATATATTATTATATATTATATAATATTAATATTAATAATTATTATTAATATAATATTATTAATATTAATTATTATTAATATTAATATTAATTATTAATATTATATAATATATAATAATATATCCTATTATATATTATATATAATATATATATCCTATTATATATTATATATAATTATATATATCCTATTATATATTATATATAATATATATCCTATTATATATAATATATATAATAATATATATCCTATTATATATAATATATAATAATATATATATCCTATTCTCCCCTGTAGGATATATATATATCATATATCATATATACGTGTGTGTGTGTGTATATATATATATATATATATATATATATACATATATATATCTCCTATTAGTTTTGTCCCTCTAGAGAACCCTGACTAATACACCCTAGCTTCTTGTCTGTTGCTTTCCCAGCTCTAGGGGTGGTATTTTGTTTCTTTCGGTTATTACTTATGGCTTGCTATGATTTTCCTTTCTTCACTCTTCCAATACTTGTGTAAAAAAAACCCTATATTAAATTCTATCTGTTGAATGCCTGTGAAGGTTTTGTTTCCGTGATTGACTCCTGGCCATTATGTCATTCAGTACCAGAGGTAGTTCCAGCCGAGGAAATAGACCCTCAAAGATGGGATTCGGGAATCAGTTTGGTCATATCCTAGGTCTTAAATGCAAGGCTGAACTCAGAAGCATTAGGCAATCAGATACCATTAAATCCATGGCGTGTCATGGCATCACAATTGAAGCATTCACCTGCTGTTCATCATGATGCAGTGTCTGCGGGATCCCATGCTGGAGGGTAGCTGCTTCACTTGACCGTTATGATACTTTTACCATATGACTACAGGGGTTGTGGGGATTGTGAGGTGAGAGTCATATGGTAATTTTACCATATGACTACAGAGATTGTGGGGATTTTGGAGTGAGAGTCATATGATACTTTTACCATATGACTACTGGGATTGTGGGGTGAGAGTCATGTGGTAATTTTACCATATGACTGCAGGGATTGTGGGGATATAGTTTTTACTATACTGGAGAGCTTATAGAGAAAATGACAAACCTGGGGCTAGAAAGGCTCAGCTTAAGTCATGGTGAGAGAACCAAAGTGATTTCAGAGCATCCCTAAAATAATATCTCTGTTTTTGTAGCTGCAGTGAGAAACGTGTTGGAAATCAGAAACAAAATGTATGTGCACGTGTTGCAGAATCATAACGTAAGTTGAATTCACACACCTGCTGACTCTCTTACGTGAAAGTTAGAGAGCTGATCAACTGGGAAAAATGGAATTTTGAGACTTCCAGTGGATACATCCGGATGGACTCAGATAAAGTTGGGAACCTTGAACACCTGAAACTCTCTGAGGGTCCCTCGCCAGCATGCCTGGTCTCGATCTCTGAGGAGTCTAGATAACTCAGCCTTGTGCAGAGATCTTGTAATATGCTCACCTGAGGAAGGTGACTTGCAAAGTGATGGCTATTCTCCCCAAACCCACCCTCTTCACCCCTTTTACCTATAACTAGAGTTGGAGCTTCCTATACATCACTGGAGGGCAGATGTAATATCTGCCCTGGGAGGAGGTAGTTTATAGTATAAAAGAATCACAAGATATTGCTAATTTTCACCAGCAGAAATGTGAGGAATATGTGTGGAAATGAATTTAAAGGGTGTCAGACCAAAGAAGATGGAAGATAAATTGAGATCGGACCAAATTTACTGGTAGCAGTGTACTCACCAGAGAGCCTGGATTTAATGTGTTAGCTCAAGAAGCTGAAAGAGTTTCTAACAGTTTTCTTGATTGATTTACTGAAACTTGGACTCACTGATGACCTACATCCATTTGAGATGCCAAATCTTCCCCGGCATAGTGCAGAAAATGGAATACCAAGGCTGAGAAACCCAGGAACGTCAGAGTAGACTTCTGGTGTATGTCTTGTGTATCCCTTTCCCCGTGACCCTCCCTGGGAGAGCCCAGAAGACACTACCAAGAAATGCATTTGCCAGAGAAGCAGTAGTGTTCTTGGAAAGCTCTTTGGTAAGCTTGGGATAATAGGGTCCTAAAGAAGGAAAGACCAGAAGGCAACATCTGAGTGAGAGAAGGAGCCATGTCAGGCATCTCCAGCACTGACAACTGGTCATGGCATTGATGTGAAAGCAATACAGGGAAAGTTCACTAATGCTATTTGACATAGGAAGTACAGGACATCTCTGGTTCTGGTGGGTAGAAACCCAACTGTTGAGGACGCACTGGTGAGTCATGCACTCTCTCTCAGCTTCCACACCGATCTCTCTCTGTAGACCCAGAGCTGGTTGGTTGAAGGGGAATTTGAGTCCCTGTGCAGAAGGATTCCGAGATACATATGCAGGGGGATACTGTTGATATTCCTCCCACCCTTTTCCAGACGGTCCTTCAGCTATTGACTGGAGTGAGATGTGGCTCTGGCAAAGAGAACTGACCTGCGTCTTCTCTCTTCACTCTACCCTGCCTCTGAATTGATGCCAATTTCTTGGATCTCAAATGCCACTGAAATCCCCCAGGAATGGTGGTCAACAATGAATCGGCCCAAGCAATCCAGATAATGGCTTGACAGCTTTTTTTTCCCAGTTTCTCAGTGCGCAATACAGTAGACAGCCTTGACAACTGGAAGAAAGTCACATGGCTCCCTGGACTATAATGTGCAAGATTTTGTGGTGGGAAAAACTAAATGGTAGGCCCTGAGACTCTGTACTATGAGAGTGAACAAAAGGAATTCCTCAGTCCCGGGGAACTGCAGAGAAGGGTCACTCTCAAAAGTCTGCCAATGTACGTGTGCGGGTGGTACCATGTCCCCATATAACTTGACAGCTTGTCCTGTGCAGAAGATAAATGAATCTTGGAGAAAAATGGCCAAATTTTCTTAAAATTGAACAGAAGGTGAACCCAATCACAGCTGCTCTTCCAGTTCTGATATTGTCATTGATACAAATCAACATAGTCTCTACACCTGTGACCATTCCCCTGAATGAATTGTCCTCTGCTTGAAACACCTCGAATGGATTTTGCTTTCGACTGGAGCCTGATTAATGCCTCTTTTTCCCAGGTGCAGTGGCCCAACCATCAGCCACCTGAGGGGGTGGCAGGGAAGGTGCAGAAGATTGGAAATGTTGCCTTTGAATAAAGTGCAAATAATAGGTAGACTAGCCATTTTAATTTCTTTTTTTTTTTTTTTTTTTTTTTTGAGACGGAGTCTCGCTCTGTCACCCAGGCTGGAGTGCAATGGCGCAATCTCGGCTCACTGCAAGCTCCGCCTCCCGGGTTCACGCCATTCTCCTGCCTCAGCCTCTCCGAGTAGCTGGGACTACAGGCGCCCGCCACCACGCCCGGCTAATTTTTTGTATTTTTAGTAGAGACAGGGTTTCACCGTGGTCTCGAGCTCCTGACCTCGTGATCCACCTGCCTCGGCCTCCCAAAGTGCTGGGATTACAAGCGTGAGCCACCGTGCCCAGCAGCCATTTTAATTTCTAAAGTGAGAGTGTGCTTTGCGACCTACAGGAGTGTAGGATTGTCTCTGTTGAGCAGAAAAGTTCTGGGACCTGCTGAGTTTTATTGGGGAAGGGAGAGATGAAAGCAGCTCCCCCCAACACTGGTAAATTTGAAGGCGCAGGGCCGGGCGCGGTGGCCCACGCCTGTAATCCCAGCACTTTGGGAGGCCGAGGCGGGTGGATCACGAGGTCAGGAGATCGAGACCATCCTGGTTAACACGGTGAGACCCCGTCTCTACTAAAAATACAAAAAAATTAGCCGGGCATGGTGGCGGGCGCCTGCAGTCACAGCTACTCAGGAGGCTGAGGCAGGAGAATGGTGTGAACCCAGGAGGTGGAGCTTGCAGTGAGCCCAGATCGCACCACTGCGCTCCAGCCTGGGTGACAGAGCAAGACTCTGTCTCAAAAAAATAAATAAATTAATAATAATAATAATAATAATAATTGAAGGCACAGCGATACAGAATGTAAGCTGTGTTCTGATCCCCACCGAAAGTCATTTCTTCAATGAACTGGTTACCCTGGCATTGGCCGCCATTAAAGTTAGTTGTGTGAGTTGCTTCAGACTTGTTTTGAGGGCTACTTTTGAATCCCACAAAGCCAGCAAAGCCATCTCTAATGTTCTCTTCTGCATTCCCAAGAGCTTGCAAAATCCATGGTGCAGATAGAGTTGGTGCTCTATGATTATCTGTTGAAATGAATGAAGAAGTGAATGCATTCCATAGAAAAGGAAATAAATGTCCAAGCAGTGAAAGGATGACTGAGTTATACAGACGGATCTCACCGAATCAGAACTCAGACCCACATCTACAGATTCATACCCCAACGAGTCAAATTGAATTTCTGTCAATCATGTTTCCAAACTCAAAGAAAAGAAGAAGTCTTACTGAGAACCTTCCACATGCTGAGTACTAAATCCCTACAGCACCGTGAAGGGGTGTCATAGACAAGCCAGCTTGCGTGTTCATTGCCAGCTAAGACTCACAGGGCCAGAAAAAGAAGGCACAGTTCTGTAGAGACCGTCAACTCCCAGAACGGGAAAGACTTTCGTGTATTCACCGATGCAGTGATTCTCAAAGTGCATCAGAACCAGCAGCCTCAGCACCACCTGAGGACTCACTAGAAATGTACATTCTCAAGCTATATGCTGACCTACCGATTCAGAAACGCTGGGGATGGGAGCACCAAGGCCTGTGTTTTAATAGACTCCCTGGGTGACTGTGGTGCACACACTCACAGTGGAGACCCACTGGCCTCAGGAGTGACCCAAGACTGGAAAGGTGGCTGGCACTGACTGTGCTCAATCAATGTGTCATGAGGGGACAGCAGAGGACTCTAGAAGCCATGCCTTCTTTACTAGTCCAGACCCTTCCCTGGAATGGGAAATCCTTTTCGACTCCAGATACTCTCAAGTCCCCGCTTCGTTGATGTTCCAAACATACAGTCACAGAACCGGCAACCACCCTTTCAAAAAACCAATATTATAAAAAAAAAGTGAACATTTTCAAAAGCCTTTATAAACAAAGTTAACTAACAGCTCTTATTCATAGCACGGTTTGCTTCCATTTATAAAGTAAGGCAAACACGCTTCCCATAAGCAGCACTTCTCCTTACTGGCTTTACAATACAATTTGATTTATAAAAATTCAATTTACACAGAACTTTCAAGAGAGACATTTATTGTGGAAAGTAGGGTATTTGACATTTGGTTCTGAGATCAATAAGTCTGGGGACTGTTCTGAGTTAAGGACAAATGCCTCCGTTCTCTCAGCTCGGCTGTGGTACAGGTGGGTCCTTTGTTCTGAGCCAGCCAAAGGCCGACGCAGTTTCCCATTATACACGATCAGGTCAGGGGCGAGCGATAAATCCACAGAGGGCCAGCACCCAGCCAGGCAGTTTCAGGAAGTCTATAAAGTGTGTATTTACTGAATTGTGCCAAATTGTTATGGGGATTTAAAAGAGAAATCAATCCTCCCATCTATCTATCCTTGCAGAGAGGCTCTCATATAGGAAATGATCAATGAATGCCATTCAAAATAATGACAGAGATGATGACAATGATAACAATGTACACAGCTGTCTTCCCAACTAGAATATGCAAATACAGGTGGGATTAATAACAAAGTACTTGGTTCCACCCATGCTTGGTGGTGCTAATTCTGAGCCTGGTTCTTTAGGTATTTAATTTCAGAGACTAATAACAGAGGGTTTATCTCACTGTTAGCAGACTACACACCATAGGGATTCTCTAAGGTTCCGGGGAAATGCATGAAGATATACATTTGATTCTTTCCTCCTGTGTCCAACTGTAAAAAGAAAAGTGACCCAGAACATATATAAGTATGCAAAAACCTGTGTAATCTAAATGGCTGAATATTTGAGGAATTATTTTTTGCAAAATTTTGTTAAAAAATGACTAGCAAATCATGCCTTTAAGCATTAATGTGTAGAGGATAGCCTGTGCCCCAGACACTGTAGGCCTGGAGGGAAGTGAAGCTTGGGAGGGAGGGCCATGGGACTCAGAGGACAGCTTTTCTTGGGGCTAAATCGGGGGTTAGGAAGGTGACAGCCTTTGGGGTTCAGACAAGGAGCCTCAGGCAGCAGCACCTTTGCACAGAAAGCAGCGGGCATCTTCCTTCTCATAGCCCAAGGCTTCTGCCCAGGGTTTACATGAGCTCCACAGACAGACGCGGCAGCCACAGCAGCTGCAGAGACAGTTGGGGCCTCAGCAGGGGCCGTGTGTGAAGTGGCTGCTGACCAGAGAGAAAGGGCTATCCCTGAGCTGGAAGGAGACTCACCCCAGTGGGGCTGACTCAGGCAGAGCAGGTGTTGTTAACAGAAAGGGGTACGCTGGAGCTGGGAATCCCCAATCCCAGGGCCCTGCCCATTGCTCTGTGTGACCAGGTCACTGTGTTAGTTATCTAGGGCTGCACAGCAGTGTTGCAGAGACTTGTCCTCTTCCAACAGCACACGTTGTGCTCCTGTGGGTTGAGAGTCAGGCAAGGCCGAGCAGGGTCCTCTGTGAAACTAGAATCCAGCGTCAGCCAGGGCTGAGGTCTCATCTGAGGCTCGACTGGGAAAGGGTTCAAGCTCATGTGGCTTTTGGCTGCTTTCTGCCCCTTGTAGGCTGTCAGCCCAGGCCTTAGGTCCTTACTATCCTGCCCGGCCTCTCCTGAGGGCTGTTCACTACAATAGGGCAGCTTGCTTCTTCTGAACAAGTGAAAAGGGACTGTCTCAGCAAGGACAGAGTCTCAATCTTAGGGGACCTGATCATGAGAGTGACATCCCATCACCTTTGCATAATCTATGGCAAAGTCAGAAGCCCACCCAAACTCAAGGGGAAATGTCACTCTGGGGGGTGAGGATCACAGGGCCTCTAGAGGGTCTGTCCACTTCAATCACTGAACCTGCAACAAGCTGAGGGTACCTGAAGGTTGGACTGAATCACAGCAGTAAGTGAGGAGTCAAAGAAGATGCTAATTCTAATTAGTTAGTAATTGATAACCATTCATTCATTCATTTATTCATTCATTATTAGAGGCTGCCTGGAGGGGACACTGTGGCTGCTGGGGGACAGAGCTTGCATGTGATGGGGATAGAAGTCACAGGGCCTTGGGGACGCATCTTGTAGGACTCAATGAGAGCTACTTGCCGCCCATGCACTCATTCACTTGTCCATTCATGTCTTCATTCACAAATATTCTTCACGTGCTTGCTGGGCGCATGCTCCATGGGAGCTCTGGCAGTGGACAAAGGCCCTCAGGGAGCTGACGTTTCACAGGTGGTGGGCGGGGCAGCAGGGAAAGGATGCACAATGGGATAAAGCATAATTAACGACAGGTGGGAGTTAGTGCTCTCCTAGCGGGGCACTCAGGAAAGCAGCAAGGATCGTTTAAATCAGAGGAACCTGAAAGCCAGCCAACCACTGATTTACCACCAAAATAATGTTTCCTGCAAGAGGTGGGAGGAGACCTTATTTTTCAAAGGACTGAGTACAAGAATCAAGCAGAGGCCAGGGAGCTGCTGCTGGCTGGAGGGCTCTTACTCATGAGAACACAGAGAAGGAGCAAGTGGAAAGGCAAGAAGAAAACCCACAGAGCTGAGAAGAGGAAGTGGTATTTTCAACAAACCCAGCAGCATCAGAGTTATAAGATGGTAGCAATGAGCAGATTCAAACCTTTGGGAGAGCCCAGCAGTAACACGGGTGCTTGCTTCAGAAGAATCTAGAATTGCACCAGGTACATGGGAGGGCTTGTGAGACCGTAGACACCCAGCATGTGGGGAAGTGGTGGTTCTGCTGTGGGGTTGGGTCAGGCAGCCCCACCCAAATGTATCCTACCCAAGAGTGCCTGCTACATACCAGGCTGTGTTTGAGGCACTGTGGCTAGAGCAGAGAGCGAGGGGACAGAGCCCCTGCCCCCAGGTGGAGGGTGCTTAAAATATGAGAAAAATAAGATCATCTCAGTGACTGACTAATGCCATAAGAAGAGTGAGACCCCGTGGCCGGGGCTTGTGATGGACAAGTGCCCCTTCAGCTAGGATGTTCTGGAAATGTCTTGGCATTTGAGTGAGAAGCAGCCTTGCAGAGGACTGAGGGGAGAATGTCTATGGCAGAGAGGATGGCAGGGGCCACAGCCTCTCCAGAGCCAGTCTTCAGGAGCAGGGAGGAGGCTGACCTGGCCAGGCAGGGGATATCAGGGCCATGGAGGCAGGGAGGGCTGGGTTGGCGTCCTGGCCAGGCCTGCAGATGGGGAAGTGACCGTGCTGGAAAATACTGATTTCACTTTGGTTGCAAATGGGAAGGAACTGTTGGTGTTCATAGGAAATAAGCAATCTTTAAAGACATAAATAGAACACGTTCTGGAGCTCAAAAAATATCCGAATCTGCATATCAAAAGCACTCATTATCAGGCAAATTTGATGAAAGAACAGCACCTAGGTACACATGACACAGTGAGGTGGCTGGAGTAATAACCTTCCAAATCTGAAGACAGAAGAAGCAGCCTGCCAAACACAGACAAAAAGTCAAACTGACTTCCAACTTCTGGATGCTAGAGGAGCTCTACAACTTTGAAGGAGACAGTTCTATTTGAACATTTCAGATCTAGCCCAGCCATGACACTACTCATTTGTCAAAGCTTCAAGAGAAAGACAGACGAACAGAGAATATATTATCTTGGTGATGTGGTTTGTTTGGCCGTGTCCCCACCCAAATCTCAACTTGAATTGTATCTCCCATAATTCCCACATGTTGTGGGAGGGACCCGGTGGGAGATAATTGAATCATGGGATTGGTTTCCCCCATACTGTTCTGGTGGTAGTGAATAAGTCTCAGGAAATCTGATGGTTTTATGAGGGGTTTCTCCTTTCACTTGTCTCTCATTCTCTCTTGCCTGCTGCCATGTAAGACATGCCTCTCACCTTCTGCCAGGATTGTGAGGCCTCCCTAGGCACATGGAACTGTGAGTCAATTAAACCTCTTTCCTTTATAAATTACCCAGTCTCGAGTATGTCTTTATCAGCAGCATGAGAACAGACTAAATCAAATACCCAGCTGAAGGCAGAATTATGCCCAGGTGATGGTAGATGCACACCTACAAAAATAGTGTGTTTGTTAGTCTTGTACAAAGCATCACAATGAGTTACAAATAGCAATTTGATGATAGACAAAGACAATGGTCACGCCAACAGTAACGGGTATTGGAGTCACACAAGGCAGTGGTAGTCTCACTCTGACATGGCCGGAGACCACGGAGGGAAGGAATTTCCTCCCCCAAATCTCCCTAAACCAGCCATCCTTTCTGAAGAAATGAGGAATGGAGAGAGACAGATTTTCCGCCTTGTTCTGCAGGCTCCTAAGCCCAGTGTGACTACTGGGTGTTTTAGTAGCTAAACCAGCAGATTCCTTTCTTTCTTTTTTAGGCTGAGGTGAGTCTGGGTTGAATTACAACCATTTTCAAGATAAGAGTCCTGGGAAACAGGCAGGTGAGCTCATGTCCAGTACAGGTGTGTCCTGAAGAGCCATGTGGTGGTTTGGAGTCTGTGGAAGAGAAGAACCACTCTGGGCACATGGAAATTCGATGCAGACCTGTAGGAAAAGCCTCGTTTCCATCTCAGGGAGTCCTGAGGTCTTACCACTCACTCCTGAAAGAATCAACAATCAATTCTCCTGGGAAGTGGAGACCTTTCCCAAATTCAGCAAAGACTAGGTCAAATGGTGATAGGTGCGGAAGGCACTGGTAAGGGATGTGCTTGTAGGGCAGGGTTCAGGTGTGACCCAGCACATGGCTTCGAGGGATCCATGCACCCCTGGCCTTGTGTCCCAGCCCCCACCCCAGTGCAAGACAGCTGGATGTGACATTTGTACCCACAAGCTCTGTCTAGTCCTTTATCCTTTACAGGGGAGAAAAATGACCCTTGGCATTTTAAAATTGGCCTTGAAAGTAATAAACAAACTTGATTTTGCCTTCCCCCTTCCTCATGGATGGGTAGAAGGGCTGGGGGTCCCTCCTCACTTTTCTACCCAGGTGAAGCCCCCTCAGGAGCGGCTCACCAGCAGGAGGGGCGCTGCCATCCCCGCAGTTTCCAGCCGGGCTGGTGGACAGGAAAGGCTCAGAGCAGGAGGCCAGGCCTTCCCACGCACCCAAATGCGGCTGTCTCTAAAAAGCCCTGAATACAAATGGTATTTTTCATTCCCGTTGGGACTACAGTTTCTTTTTCTTTAATTTGACAGAATGAAGGAATAGGGTTGATTAGTTCTTCTAACTTTCAATAATGCATCAGAAAAGATAAATATGAAAGCCTTCAAATTAATTCTAAGGAGCTTAATTATTTTTTTTCCTGGGATGCATTCTTTCTGAAATGAGTTTTCCCATCTTCCTTGTGTTATAGTACACCACCCCCTACCCCACAACAAAAGTTGATTTTGAGCTTGGAGAATGAATTTGCAATTTAAAAACCTGCTGTCATCATCATATGTATTTGCATAATATGGGCTCTTCATTAGAGCACAGAGAATAAAATCAGCCTGATAATCAAATCCATTCTTCTGCTATTGATTTAAAGTGGACAGAAAGCTCAGGAAGGAGCCATGGGGACGGTGCACTGTACTCCGCTGAGCCAGGGGAGGTGCTCAGAGGCGGCCTCGAGTCTTCTTAACTGTTGAGAGAGGAAGATCCACATAGCTCTCGCCAGGCCCACGGGTAGAAACGCTGCCTCTGACACCTTTCGCATTTTCATGTTGGGGCATGGGTTCTGGAATATAAAATGCTTTCCTGGAGTTAGAATTTCCCAAGACAAAATTTCCAAGCAACCTGCACCAGGAATGCCAGGAGCAAAATCACGCCGAGTTGCAACCATCACTGCCTCCCTACACACATATATGCACGTACAACATATACGCACACACGCACATCACACCACACACACATGCACACTGCACCACACACAACATACATAAACATACACACATGTGCATGAGCACACAACACATATACATGTGAACACCACACATTCACATGTATATGTGCACATAATGCATATAAAAACACAGGTACACACACAACATATAGACATTCACACACCTATCCCACAAGCCCCTCACTCACACACATTTACTTCCTTAGGTTGTCCTTGCTCTTGACTTGTTCCAATGGATGCCAAGATTCAGGCCCAATGTAGGCAAAATTTGGAGCCAAGTGCAAAACACAAAAACAATAAATTGATTTCCAAATAGGAGCCTGCAATTAGAAACAACGAGAAATAGAAGTAAGTGCTCCAAATCCAACTTCTTATAAGAAATAAGTTTGTAATCTACTAAGGTAGAAAGTCTTTCTAGGGTCCATCAGCACCAGCGCTGGGAATTCGGACAGGGCATAATCTTTTGCAGAGCAAAAGTTTTTACTTGTGATGAAAACCGATGTATCATTTTTCTTTGAATCATGTGTGTTTGGTGTCATTTATAAGAACACTTAACCATGCCCTATGTCCCAAAGATTTCCTCCCATGTAATATTCTAAAAGTTTCATGACTCTACATTTAACATTTAAATCTGTAATCCATTTTGAGTTAATTTTTATGTAAGCTGTGAGGTTCAGGTTGAGGTTATTTTTTTTTCTTTTGTGTATGGATTTCCAATTGTTCCAGCACAATTTCACCTTTATCAAATATTAATTGGCCATACTTGTATGAAGCTACTTCTAGGTACTCTATTCTGTTCCATTAATCTGTTTTTATCCTTCTGCCAATACCACAGTCTTAATTACAGTAGCTGTATCATGAGTATTGAAACCAGGTAAAGTGATTCATATACTTTATTCTTCTTTTCCAGAAGTGTTTTATTTTATTTTTTTTTTTGAGACAGAGTCTCACTCTGTTGCCCAGGCTGGAGTGGAGTGCAGTGTGTGATCTTGGCTCACTGCAAGCTCTGCCTCCCGGGTTCAAGAAGCGATTCTCCTGCCTCAGCCTCCCGAGTAGCTGAGACTACAGGTGCCTGCCACCACGCCCAGCTAATTTTTGTATTTTTAGTAGAGAGAGGGTTTCACAGTGTCAGCCAGGATGGTCTCGATCTCCTGACCTCGTGATCTGCCCACCTTGGCCTCCTAAAGTGCTGGGATTGCGTGAGCCACCACGCCCAGCCAAATGTTCTATTTTCTAGTTCTTTTGCCTTTCTATATAAATTTCAGAGTAATCTTGTATATATCTACAAAAATATCTTGCTGGGATTTTGATCGGAATTGGATTGAACTAGTAGATCAATTAGAGATGGAATTAATGTCTTTACAATGTTGAATCTTCACTCAACAAAAATGGTACGTCTTTCTATTAATTTGGATCTTCTTTGATTTTCATTAGTATTTTGTAGATTTCAGTGTACAAGTCATGTACATGTTTTATTACATCTATACCTAAATATTTTACTTTTTGAGTAATCGTAATTTTTTTTTTTTTTCGAGACAAGTCTTACTCTGTCACCCAGACTGGAGTGCAGTAGCAAGATCTCAGTTCACCACAAACTCCACCTCCTGGGTTTAAGCGATTCTTATGCCTCAGGCTCCCAAGTGGCTGGGATTACAGGCATGTGCCACCATGCTTGGCTAAACTTTTTGTATTTTTAGCAGAGATGACGTTTCACCATGCTGGTCAGGCTGGTCTCAAACTCCTGGCCTCAAGTGATCTGCCCTCCTCAACCTCCCAAAGTGCTGGGATTACAGGCATGAGCCACCACGCCTGACCAACGTTGTACTTTCTCAAATTTCACTTTCTACATTGGCATTGCTAGTATATAGAAATACAATTGCTTTTTTTCATGTTGACCTTGTATTCTGTGATACTGAGAAACACAATTATTAGATGAAGGACATGTTTTAGGTTTTTTTTTTTTGTTTTGCAGATTTCCTATGGTATTTCTATGTAAACAACAGTGTCATCTGCAAATGGCAACCAATTTATCTTTCTTCCCACCTGTGTAGCCTTTTATTTTTTTTTCCCGTTGTCTTATTCTGCACTGGCTAGCAGTTTCAGCACTCTGTTGAATAGGACTGGTGAGAGCAAATATCCCGGCCTTGTTCCCATCCTTAGGAGAAAAGCATTTTGATTTTCACCATTAAGTATACCATTATTTGTAGAATTTTTGTTTGTTTGTTTTTTTGTAGATGCTTTTTATCAAGTCGAGGAATCTCCCTTCCATTCCTAATTTTCTGAGAGTTTTTATCATAAGTAGGTGTTAGATTTTGTCAGATGCTTTTTTCTCTGCATCAATTGACATGACTGTGATTTTTTCCCTTTAGTCTCTTAATATGGTGTATTGCATTCATTGATGTTAAAATATTGAATCAATCTTGGTCCCTGGAATAAATCCCACTTGGTCATGGTGTATTTTTTTTTACATATCATTAAATTTTGTTAAGAACTCTAAGGAGTTTTTTGTTAAAAATTGTATTTTGTTAAAAATTTTTGCATCTATATTCATATTAGAATATTTGCCTTTAGTTTTTTTTTTCTACTTTCTTTCACTTTGATGTTAATATCACTGGCTTCAGAAATTGAGTGGATTTTATATCTTATCCTCTATAATTTTCTGGAAGAGATTGTCTAAAATTAGTATTAATTATTTTTTAAATGCTTGGTGAAATCCTCCAGTGAAATTGTTGAGGCCTAGAGATACCTCTTTTGGAGCTTTTAAAAATTACAAATTCAGTTTTTTGTTTTGTTTTGTTTTGGTTTTTTTTTGGAGATGGAGTTTCGCTCTTGTTGCCCAGGCAGCAGTGCAGTGGTGTGATCTCAGCTCACTGCAACCTCTGCCTTCTGGTTTCAAGTGATTCTACTGCCTCAGCCTCCTGAGTAGCTGAGATTACAGGCACCCGCCACCACGCCCGGCTAATTTTTGTATGTTTAGTAGAGACGGGGTTTCACCATGTTGGCCAGGATGGTGTCGAACTCCTGACCTTGTGACCCACCCACCTCGGCCTCCCAAAGTACTGGGATTATAGGTGTGAGCCACCGCGCCCAGCCAAATTCAGTTTTCTTAATAGTTACAGGCTATTCAACGAACTGTTTCATATTGGGCCAGTTAAAACAGTTTGTACTTTTTGAGGAATTGGTCCATTTCATCCATTTTGTCAAGTTTTAATGTATAGAGTTGTTCGTGGTATCCCTTTGTTATTACCCTGATGTCTGCAAAGCCTGTAGTGATACCACCTGCTTCCTTCCTGATATTCCTAAGTTTTGTGTTTTCTCTTCGTGTTTGTCAGACTTGCTAAAGGCTTGTCTATCTTATTAGTATTACCAAAAATCAGCTTTTTGTTTCACTGATATTCTGTATCTTTTCTGTTGTCAATTTCATTGACAGTTGCTCTTATTTTTATTATTTTCTGCTTTGTGCCTTTGGATTTGTTTTGCTCCACTGTGATGGTTCATACTGAGTGTCAACTGGATTGGACTGAAGGATGCAAAGTATTCATCCTGGGTGTGTCTGTGAGGGTGTTGCCAAAGGAGATTCATATTTGAGTTAGCGGGCTGGGAAAGGCAGACCTACCCTCAGTGTGAGTGGGCACCATCTTATCAGCTGCCAGCATGGCCAGGATAAAAAGCAGGCGGCCGGGTGCAGTGGCTCACACTTGTAATCCCAGCACTTTGGGACACCTAAGCAGGTGGATCACGAGGTCAGGAGTTCAATACCAGCCTGGCCAACATGATGAAACGACAGTCTCTACTAAAAATACAAAAATTAGCTGGGCATGGTGGCGTGCACCTGTAATCCCAGCTACTTAAGAGGCTGAGACAGGAGAATCCCTTGAACCTGGGAGGCGGAGGTTGCAGTGAGTTGAGATAGGGCTACTGTACTCTAGCCTGGCAACAGAGCAAGACTCTGTCTCAAAAAAAAAAAAAAGCAGGCAGAACAACGTGGAAAGACTAGCGTGGCTGAGTCTTCTGGCCTCCATCTTTCTCCCGTGCTGGATGCGCTTCCTGCCCTAGAACATCGGTCTGCAAGTTCTTGTTCTTCAGCTTTGGGACTCTTGGAGGTTTGACCAAGACTGAAGGTTGCACTGTTGGCTTCCCTACTTTTGAGGGTTTGGGACTCAGACTGGCTTCCTGGCTCCTCAGCTTGCAGACAGCCTGTTGTGGGACTTCACCTTGTGACTGTGTGAGTCAGTACTCCTTAATAAACTCCCCTTTAGGTGGAGCACGGTGGCTCACACCTGTAATTCCAGCACTTTGGGAGGCCAAAGCGTGCGGATCACTTGAAGTCAAGAGTTCGAGACCAGACTGGTCAACACGCAAAACCCCGTCTCTACTAAAAAGACAAAAATTAGCCAGGTGTGGTGGTGGGCACCTGTAATCCCAGCTACTCAGGAAGCTGAGGCATGAGAATCACTTGAACCTGGGAAGCAGAGGTTGCAGTGAGCCGAGATTGCACCACTGCACTCCAGCCTGAGTGACAGAATGAGACTCAGTCTCAAAAAAATAAATAAATAAATAAAATTTAAAAAATTAAGCTCCCCTTTATATATACATCTATTAGTTCTATCCGTCTATTAGTTCTATCTGTCTAGAGAACCCTGACTAATTCATCCTCCTTTTCTAGAGGTGGGAACTTATATTATTGACTTGAAACTTTCCCTCTTTTCTGATGTAAGCAATCAATTCTGTAAATTTTCCTCTTAGCCCTGCTTTAGCTGTGTCCTACAAATTATGGTCTGTTTGTATTTTCATTTTCATTCAGTTCGATGTATTTGTTAATTTTCGCTGGAATGTCCTCCTTGACCCATGTGTTATTTAGAAGTATGCTGCTTTGTTTCCAAGTGTTGGGCATTTTTTCTGATACCTTTATGTTATTGATTCCTAGTTTAATCCAGTGTGGTCAGAGAACATACTCTGTATTATTTCAATTATTTTCAATTTGTTCAGGTTTCTTTTACGGCCACAGCATGGCCCACAGTGTGTTTGCGACCCTGGTTAGTATAAGTTCTGTGGGCATTTGAAATATCGGGGAGAGCGTTCCACTAATGTCAGTAAAATTCTGTTGGTGGGTTGTGTTGTTGTTGGTCAGTTGAGTGCTTTGTATCTTTGCTGATTTTCTGTCTGGGAGTTCAATCAATTGTTGAGAAAAAGAAATGCTGAAGTCTCCAATATAACTGTAGATTTATCTATTTCTTTTCCAATTCTTTCAGTTTTTGCTTCGCACACTTTGCAGCTCTTTTTTGTGCATACACATTTGAGATTGCTACATATCTTGGTGAATGACCCCTGTATCACTATGTAATGTCCCTCTCTGTCTCCAGTAATTTTCTTTGCTCTGAAGTCTTCTTTATCTGATAGTAACATAGCTACTCATGCTTACTTTTGTCTTTTTTATGGTCTTTTTAATCATTTCCCTTTCAACCTACCTATACTGTCATATATGAAATGAGTTATTCTGTAGAAAGTGTATAGTCTGGACATGTTTTATTTTCCCTCTCTGCCAATGTCTATCACACAATTAGTATATTTAATCTAATTATTGACATGTTAGGGATTAGTTTGTCATTATTTTTCTTCTCGTGATCTGTTTTTTGTGTATCTTTTTTTTTGTTTTCTTTTTGTTTCTTATCTTCCTGGGCACGAATTGAACAAACTTTAAAATTCCATCTTCATTTACCCATAATGTTTTTGAATATATCTTTCACATATTCAGAACACTCATATATTCTCACTCTGTTGCCCGGACTGGAAAGCAATGCTATGATCACGACTCACTGCAGCCTGAATCTCCCGGGTTCAGGTGGTCCTCCCATCTCAGCCTCCCAGGTAACTGGGACTATAGGTGCATACCATCAAGCTCGGCTATTTTTTTTTTTTTTTTTTTTTTTTTTTTTTTGTAGAGAGGGCTTTCATCCTATTGCTCAGGCTGGTCTCAAACCCCTGAGCTCAAATGATCCACTTGCCTCAGCCTCCCAAAGTTCTGGGATTATAGGCATAAGCCACTGCACCCGGCCATAACTGTCCTTAAATAGTTGCCCTTAAGTATTCATGATATATACATAACTTATCATAGTGTACAAGAGTTAACATTTAACCAGTTAAAGTGATGTGTAGAAAACTTAACTCCTTTTATGTTCCTTTACCCTTCCCCATTTTTAATATAATTGTCTTAAATATTTCCCATGCATACATTGAGAACGGCATTACACAGCGTTATAATCTTTGCTTCCACCATCATGCATAATTTAGAAAACTCACACAGATAAGGAAAGCCTGTGGTATTTTTCTCATATGTTTACTCTCTCTTTTGTTCTTCCTTTCTTCCTGTTGTTACACGATTCCTTCCTTTATCAGCCTCTTTCTGTTTAGAGATATCCCCATAGCCATTCTCTTAGGATCGGTCTACTAGTGACAAATACTCTTTTTTTTTGAGACAGAGTCTCACCCTTTCACCCAGGCTAGAGTGCAGTGGCTCAATCTCAGCTCACTGCAACCTCCACCTCCCAGGTTCAAGCAATTATCCTGCCTCAGCCTCCCGGGTAGCTGGGATTACAGGCACATACCACAACGCCCAGCTAATTTTTGTATCTTTAGTAGAGATGGGGTTTCACCTTGTTGGTTAGGCTGGTCTTGAACTCCTGACCTCATGACCTGCCCGCCTCAGCCTCCCAAAATGCCAGGATTACAGGCGTGAGCCACTGTGCCCAGCCAACAAATACTCTTAAGCTTCCTTGATCTGAGAATGTCTTGATTCTGCCTTTAGTCCTGAGGGCTATTTTTGCTGAACATACAATTCTATGTTGACAGTCATTCTCTTTCTGCACTGTCATGCCAATGCCTTCTGGGTTGGTTTTGGATGAGAAATTCACTGTCATTACAATTCTTTATCTGATTTCAAGGGTTTTTCTTTGTCTTTAGTTTTCAGAAGTTTGATTCTGATGTGTATTGGTGTAGATTTCTTTAAATCTAACTTGGTGTGATTTCTTCAGCTTACGAAATGTGAATATTTGTTTATGTGTTTTACCAAATCTGGGGAATTTCCAGCCATTATTTCTTTAAATACTTTTCAGTTTCAATTTCTTTCCTTTTTTTTTTTTTTTAAAGACAGGATCTTTAAAGAAAAAAGAAAAGACCCAGGCTGGACTGCAGCAGAATAATCACAGCTCACTTCAGCTGACCTCCTGGGCTCAAGTGATCCTTACACCTCAGCCTCTCGAGCAGATGGGACTATAGGTGCACACTACCATGCTCAGCTAATTTTTGTATTTGTGTGTGTGTGTGTGTGTGTGTGTGTGTAGATGGGGTCTCACCATGTTGCCTAGGCTGATCTTGAATTTCTGGGCTCAAGCGATCCTCCCATTTTGGCCTTCCAATGTGCTGGGATTACAGGCATGAGCCACTGCACCTGGCCTCAGCTCCAGTTTCTTTCTTCTCTCCTTCTAGAACACTGGTGACACAAATGTTAAATCCTTTGTTATAGTCCCCAGTGCCTCTAAGACTCTGTTCTTTTCTTATAAGTCTATTTCCTCTGTTTTCCATGAAGTAATTTCTGTTGTTCTATGTCAAAAATAATCAATTCCTCTGTCCTCTTAATTTGCTGTTGAAACTATTGAGGATTTGTTTTTCAGTGTTTTTTTTGTTTTAAAGTTTCCATTTTCTCTTCTAAAATTTTCAATTCTAAACTTTTCTATTTCTTTGCAGAGACTTTTTTGATTCATGTCTTAGATGTTCCAAATTGCTCTTTGAAGCATTTTTATGATGACTTCTTTAAAATCCTTTTCAGTCGAGTCTAACATCTGTGATATCTTAAAGTTGGCAGCTGTCAATGGTTTTGTCTCATTCAAGTTGAGATCTTAATGGTCCTTGGTATAATGAGTGATTTTCTATTGAAAACTGGACATTTTGGATATTATGTTATGCAATTCTGCATCTTATTTAAATCTTATGTTTCAGTAAGCCTCCTCTGAAGCTCCTCTGGTGGGGGAAGGTGAGTACCACCTTATTACTGCTGGAAGTCCAGGGTCTCTACTTGCCTCCATTGAAACCCAGTTGGAGGGACATCTCATTATTGGTGGATGGGGTGGGAGTTTGAGCTCTCCCTTAGGCCTACGCTGATACCAGCCTGGCTGGTACAGGGAGGAATGCCTCCTCTGCTCACTGCTCACCACATGACCCCCACTGACAGGGTCCAGATGGGAGGAGGCCTCAGTTCCACTGAGTGGTGGTGAAAGTCCTGGTTGAACCAAGGCTTCTCTGACACTACCACATTCAGGGGTGGGGTTCTCATTACCACTGGGTGGGTGTGGGTTCTCCATTGACACTAGGACACTAGGAAGTGGGAAGACAGGGGTTTTCCTACTCATCCTTCTCTGACATCCTCTGCCACTGGGGTGGAGGGAAGTACTGGGACACCATGTTATGATCTGGAGTATTAGTCAGCATTCTCCAGAATCTCCTATTGGTTCCTGCTCTTCCAGCATTTCCATAACTAGAAGTTCCTTACTATTGTTGCATTTATACTGATGCTCTGAGCCCTCCCCTGACCACCCCAAGCCCAAGTAACCCAAGGAAGGAACCCTGGGATCTCTGGGGCCTTGTGATTTAATAATTCTTCACTCAGAAGCCCAGAGAAGTCCACCTTTGCAACTCATTTTTTGAAAGATGCAGAAATGGGGGTAGGTATGTGGTGGTGAAAAAATGTCATCAAAACCAGACCGAAAGGCAGAGCAAAGGTTTGGCTTTTGCCTAATCCAGCTTTCAGTTTCCTGCCTAATGACAGTGGCAATAAGGACATCTTGGAATCTCCCAGAAAGCTTCAGGATAGACATTTCTGGGGGAAATCCTGTTACCATAGGGGTTTATTAAGCCCTGATGTTCCATTGTCTTTTGCAGCCTTGACCCCTCCGAGCCCTCTTCTGTATGGCTGTTAAAGGAGGATCTCTCTGATCATTCTCTGCTGTAAAATATTTGGTGGCTCCCATTGCCCCCAAACATGATTCTGATCTTAGTATTGGTCTTTCATGTCCTTCTCAATCTATCTTTCCTTCGTCATCTTCAAATGCTTTCTCCAAATCCCCTGGGACATTTTTATTCTTGGCCTTGGGGAAAGCATGGGTAATTTTCTCGCCCATCTTCCTGTGAAGTCCTCTGAACCCCCTAGTTAGGATGGCCTCTCTCCCTGCTGCCCCCATAGAATGCTGTGCTGTTATGAAGCACAGATTTTCAGTACCCACCTCCAGCTTTGCATGTACGCGAGAACCCACAGCAAACACAGATAGCGGGGAAGGATGCACAGACTCACATCTAGTCATGAGTAATGAACATATTGGTTTGGGCAGTGAACTGGGTGCAGGTGTCTTCTTCTAGGAGCTCAGGGGCTTCCCATCATGCCTCACTCACTGCCCACTGCTGGTCACCAGCCTTCCAGGTGAAAGACAGCTTTCCTCCGAGAGGAAACCTCAGGCCACACTAGGGGTCCCTGACCAACCCTGGCTCATGCTAGCGGGAGAGAAGGAGAAAGCAGACTATTCTCTGAGGGGTACATTAATGGGGCTGGGGCTCCCCCAAGGTAGGGAAGGCTGGATGAGTAATGGGGATGCTCAGATAGAACTGCTCCCCTGACTTCTGGCCCCGAGGGCTGGCTTAGCTAGGAGTCCCAGTCCACCTGGAATCTGAGCAGGGAAACTTCAGTGAGAAGGCTTGCTTTTGAACAGACACCAGCATAGCCTGCATTCTGCTGAAGCTGAGGTTTTAGTAACAGTAATAGTTATTTGGACAACTGTGATAATAATTTCAGTTAGAATGTCACTTTGCCATTTAGGAAGCAGTTTCTTAGACATTATTTCATTTTGTTCCATCCACTAACAGTTGCCCAGCCCTCATTTTCATTTTATTTCAAATTTGACTTATTCTATACACACTTACATATATACTTCACAAAGTGCGTAAAAGCATGTTGTTTATTTTTCCAAATACTTATTTTTTATTTCTTGTCACTGTACCCTCTCCCCTTTCCCCACAACTTCTCCACCTCCTGCCAACTTCACCATGAGGAAATCTGTACTAACTATTATTCTCATTTGTTTTGTTTCGTTTGTTTTTAGACAGGGTCTCACTCTGTTGCCTGGCTGGAGTGCAGTGGCATGATCTTGGCTCACTACAACCTCCATCCCCTAGGCTCAAGTGATCCTCCCACCTCAGCCACCCAAGCAGCTGGGACCACAGGTGCATGGCCCCACGCCAGGCTAATATTTTGCATATCTTTGGTAGAGACAGGGTTTCGCCACTTTGGTCTCAAACTCCTGAGCTCAAGCTTCCCACCTGCCTCGGCCTCCCAAAGTTTTGGGATTACAGGCGTGAGCCACCACGCCTGGCCTCTTCCCAGTTCTTACTTCTACACATATGTTTCTATCCCCACACATACACAGGCGTGAACACACTCCACACATCTGTCTGGATGCACTTGCTCATGCAGAGATGCACAGGACATGGATCTATAAATACACATACGTGTATAGAAACCTACACACAAAAATGCAGGCTTTATCCTGTGTAATTGTTTTGCAAAAATAAATTTCATCAAACACACCTTTTAGCAAGTTGCTTTTTGAGCTCAATAGTGCATTGTTAACACCCCTGCCATCACCAGGCAGAGCTGGGGTTTATTCTTCTGAATGACTGCACAGTGCTCCTCAATGTGAATCTCCACAAAGCTATTTACTTTCAAGTTCATGTTTCAACCCTTCAGTGGTTGTGGAATGTGAACTATGTCACAGCTACACACGCTTTTCTATTGAAAAAAAGGAAGTGTCACTTTGGTTTTGTTTTTGCTCTTTAAAGGTACAACTTCAAAGAGCCCTGGTGTAAAAATACAAAATTTATAGAATTCATGACGAGCTCAGGAATCAAGTGGAGTTTGCAAAGTAGCAACACAATGAATTGGGAAGAAGTTCCAAGTCCTTTTCAAAGGCAAGTTCTTAAAATTCAGACCATAGAGAGCCTGGTAAAATCAGTGCCGCCGCCACTGCTTCTATTTTTTCCGCATTCTCACTCTTTCCGAACGTCAAACTATTGTAAGAAGCTGTAAATTATATTTTTCCCTTAAAATAGCTCTGTAGCCCCTACTAGGTCTGTAGCACCGTGCTTCAGGCTGGGGTGCGTGTGGACATTGGTGAGCCCACCCACAGCTGCATCTCTGTGCATCTGAGTCAAGGCTAAAGGTGGGGCTGGGGATGGGACCCAGTGGGGACACAGGGCATGCGTCTTTCCTGAGAAAGTGCTGAAGCATTTTCATGGGTGGGGATCAAGCCATGGACGGAGAGCATCACAGGTCCCACGGACAAGGCAAACACAGAAGAGGAGCCGGGGGCTCAGCGGATCCCTTGGTTAAGGAAAGGCCGCAGCTCTGGGTGCTGGGAGCACCCTGCAAGAGAGCAGACAGAACCGCTCTGAAGGAGCACACGCTCCTGAGAAGCCATGCTGTCTCCTGGGGAAACAGGTGTGGGGCAAGAAGTGCTAGTGGCTTGTTACTATTTGTCAGGATGGATGAAGCCATTGCGGGGATCTTTGGCTGGGGTGGAGATGACATTCACAGGCCCTGCATCAGTGGAGGCCACCGTGGTGAGGAGAATGATGATGCGAATGTGGCAGTACAAGCTGGCTGGAGTCTCACCCCCGCGCTTTGCACTCCAGCGGTTTCACAGTGTACTGAGGGGAGAGCCCAGAATAACCCTGACTGTGGCTCAGAAAGCCCCCAGTGCCGTGTCCACCTCCCACCCATTCCTTGTGATCCTTGCTCCACCGGCTGCAGGGTCTCCCTGTTGCTCGAAACCGTCAACTCCTTCCCATCCCACTGCTTCTTGTGTTTTCCTCTCCTTTTGCCTGTTGTGTCCATGTGACAGAAACACAAGGATGAGATGCCCCCTTCCCCTAGACCCCCCCCATCCTATGTACAATTTTAGTGTCATGGTGTCTTGAAAAGCAAAATTAAACTTCAAACAGCCTTTGCGAAGGTTGTAACAGTGAGAAAATGATGATAGTGAGAGAGCTGGCCTAACTGACCCCATCTCGCGTCTAACCTCTAAGCTGCCCTTGCTCATTCCTGCGTATGGGCTGAACTAACTTTGGAAGCAATTGAGTTTAGAGTTTAACTTTGAAACCTAGATGATAACATAACAGACCCTCCCCAAAATGAACTCCCTCCTTGCTTGGGGACCAGAATGCCTTTTTGTAAAACCAGCAAATTAGCCACAGATTGGAAATTATGACTCAGGAGTTATGAAGCCAGAGGCCACATGATTCCAAATCTCCTCCATTGTTCCTATGGATGACATGGCTATTGTAAAACCTAAGATTGGTGTTTAAGGTATTTTTCAGACCCTGCATTCAGGTAGATCAGCTGGCACCACCCAGACCGGTAAGCTGGCTCATCTCGTCTTGTGGCCCCCACCCAGGAACTGACTCAGCACAGGAGGACAGCTTCAACACCCTCTAATTCTATCTCCAACCAAACCAATCAATATTCCCCCTTTCTTAGTCTTCTGCCCACCAAACTATCTTAAAAAAAAACAAAAAAAAAAACCCTATCTTCCAAATTTTCAGGGAGGTTGATTTGAGTAATAATACAACCCTGGTGTCCCAGTTAGCTGGCTCTGTGTGTATTACACTCTCTTTACCAGGCATGGTGGCTCACTCCTGTTATCCCAGCACTTTGGGAGGCTGAGGTGGGAGGATTGCTTGAGCTCAGGAAATTGAGACCAGCCTGGGCAACATAGTGAGGCCCCATCAGTACAAAAAGTTTTAAAAATTAGCCAGGCATGATGGCAGGCACCCACGGTCTCAGCTACTTGGGAGGCCGAGGTAGAAGGATCACTTGAGCCCAAGAGGTTGCAGCTGCAGTGAGCTGTGATTGAATCACTGTGCTCTAGCCTGGATGATAAAAAGAGACCCTGTCTCAAAATAATAATAATAAATAAACTCTTTTTCAGTTGTGATATGGTTTGGCCGTATCCACCCAAATCTCATCTTGAACTGTAGCTCCATAATTACCATGTGTCATAGGAGGGACCCCGTGGGAGGTAATTCAGTCATGGGGGCAGGTCTTCCCCATGCTGTTCTCATGATAGTGAATAAGTCTCACGAGATCCGATACTCTTATAAAGAGGAGCTCCCCTGCACAAGTTTTCTTGCCTGCCTCCATGTAAGACCTGCCTTTGCTCCTCCTTTGCCTTCTGCCATGATGATGAGGCCTCCCCAGCCATATGGAACTGTGAGTCAATTAAACCTCTTTCCTTTATAAATTACCCAGTCTTGGAAATGTGGGTATGTTTTTATTAGCAGTGTGAGGACAGACTAATACAGATTGCAATTCCCCTGTCTTGATAAATCAGCTCTACCTGGGCAGTGGGTGAGATGAATGCATTGGGTGGCTACTAATGGACCCTTTGACTTCAAATCACATGGTCAGGAACCTCAGGAACAGACTTCGTGGCACAGCCTCTGACAGATGCTGTCCTGCTCTTCACAGACACTCATCTGAGTGCCTGCCCAGCTAAGTGGCCACCAGATCCTGTCCATCCTAACCTCCTTCATGGCCTGTCAGTCATTCCCAACTCCCCATCCCCTCTGATGCCTCATCCCCTCATTTGGTCTCATGTTTCTAACTAGACCAGTGAAGGTGTTTCCTGTGCACCATCCTCTCCAAGGCTGGCCTTCCCAGGCCTTGCAGCAGGATTTGGTTGTGTCATCCCCAGGAAAAATCATGGAGCACTTAGGACTCTGGGCCTTGATCAAACCTGGACTCTATCACTTCTTGGCCCTGTGACTTTGAATGCATCATCAAACCCCTGTTTGCTCTAGTTTCCTCACTTATGGAGTGAGGATAATAATTGCATTTACCTCCTAGGGACGTGGTGGGAATCAAATTGATTAAAAATGCCAAATGCTGAAACACAGCCTGGCCTGTGGTGAGCACCGAGGAACTGTTCACTCCTGTTGTTGACACACACATATCAGCTTGGCCCTGGCTGCAGGCTAGAGAAGATCAGCTGCCAAAGTTCCATATGCTCCCAGGATGAATGGAGAGCTCCTTCAGTGCCCCAGATGACCTGGGTCAGGTCTTCTGGCTCCAGCCACAGAGAACTACTTGCTCTTCCTGGAAGGACCAGTCTCCTCCCCCATCCTGGATGGCAGCATGCTGACCTTAGGTGTGATCTCTTCTCAGCCTCCATCCAGGCCAGGAAGTGTCCTCTGAATACCGCCCTGTGCAGGCACTGAGGGAGGTGCTGGCCCCGGGGCGATATGACCAGCCTCCTCTGTGAGGACCTCAGTTGGTAGCAGGAGGAAGATGATCCATGGGACACAGTGAGGTGGTGTGGAAGGTCATGTGGTCCTGGGAAGAGCCAGGAGTTGTAGAATCAAGATTCTCCTCTCTGAACAGAGACCAGTGAAGGCCACCAGAGCTGGGAACCTGGGCTAAGCTGGGGGACAGTGATGTCTGGCCAGGTTACAGGAAAAGGCGCACAGTCCAGCATGCATGCAGGTGAGAGGACAGAACAGCCTTGCGTCTCCGAGGTGTGGATGCCGAGGGCCAGAGAGCACATGCTCAAGTCACGTGATGACTCAGTGGCCAAACTGGCAAACCACAGACATCTTGCCCCTACTTTAAAAAATGAGTTTGTTTCAAGGACCTTAAACTGGCAGGCAAATAATAGTCAAATATTAATTGGTCTTATTAATTAAGAAAAGTTAGTTGCCATTTATTGGGTACTTACAGTGTGTCCAGAAGCCATGTGTATATGTGGGATTGTGTGTATGTGTGTGTGTCCCTTGAAATACATGCAGTTGGCATGAGTAGGTGGCTCTCAGATTACCCTAGGTATAACCCCCTCCTGGAACTCAGCCCTCGTGTAAGCTCCTCCCCTGAGTACAGACTGCACCTATTGACTTCTTTCTAATAAACAGAATGTGGCCAAAAGTGCTGGAATGTCACTTCTGAAATGACGCTACCAAAGGACAGTGACTTCTGTCTCACTTTCTCCCTCCCCTGTTCACTCAGAGGGGAGCGAGCTGCCAGGTTGTGAGCCTGTGAAGAGACTCATGGGGCCAGGAACAGGCAGTGACATCTGGCTGCAGCCACAGAGAAGTGATGCCCTCAGAATGCCAGCCCATAGAGGACTGAATCCTGCTCACAGCCATGTCAATCCTTCCACAGCCCAACCTTCAGATGAGACCCAGCCCAACATCTTGAAAGTGAATGAATTTAAGGCAGCAGTACACAGCAAAGCCACACTCAGATTCCTGAACCACAGACCCTGTGAGGTGACAAATGTTTGTTTTTGCAGCCAATGTGCTTAGCGATAATTTGCTATACAGAAATCCTTAATATATAGCTCTTCTGAGGACGGGTGTATTTGGAACTTGCCCAAGGTCTTTTGATAGAAGGCTGTGGCAAACACAACCCATATTAGTCTGACGCCACCCTTTGATGAGAAGGTACAGAAGAAAAGAAGTCACTTCCTATATATTTGGGCAAAGAGCTGTGGATGGCTGTTTTTGTAGGATTCCCCCGTGAAGATGCTGATGGGAACCCCATAGGCTAAGGCCCTATTCCTGGCCCAGCCTGAGAATCTAGATGCTGAGTATGTTGTGCGGTGTGCGTGCTTGGGGGTGGTGGGGAAGAGCATCAGGCTGTGGCAGGAGTGAGATTTTGTGTAGTCCAGGATGGCCAAGCAGAGGAGAGAGGAGC
Source organism: Nomascus leucogenys (assembly GCF_006542625.1). Classification (NCBI taxonomy): domain Eukaryota; kingdom Metazoa; phylum Chordata; class Mammalia; order Primates; family Hylobatidae; genus Nomascus; species Nomascus leucogenys. Next base: position 2,619,182 of record NC_044387.1, read on the forward strand.
TCAAGTGGAACAGACAGACAGTGGTATCAGCAGCAGGAAAGGAATCAAAGCTTCAGGGGCAGGACAGTTTGCAGGGAGAATTTTCCTTCAGGGCCTCCTATAGCTTTGCAGTGGTATCACTTTCAAGGGTCTTCACAGTGGATGGGAGTCCCAGTCTGAATCCACCAATGCCCCATCCTGTAAACAGCTCACAATTGACTATTTCTGCCCACAGTCGCACAACAATTTTTTTTCCTTTTTCTAAGAATGAGGTATAAATTTCCTTTGTGTTCCAGCAAAAGGAAACAGACAAGAATATCAAACAGGACAGAGATGACAGGGCATTGCAAAAGAGTAACAGGGGATTTAGGCCCCCAGTGGAGGCGCTGACCCCAGCAGTTTCAGTTCCAAGTCTGAAGCCAGAGGGTAATCCCTGGCCTCGGCAGAGGCAGCCCCACCCTTGACGTCCACTGCTCTGGAAGAGTCACTTCATGAAGATGTTACTCAGTGACACCAGTGCTCCCCTGACCCGCGACCCTTGACTCCAGACCTTGTCTCAGGACTTGTACCTCCGGCACTTGGCCCTCTCATCCCTGCTGTGTGCTTTCCCTTGAGAGGGCAAGAGCCCCTCCATGTGGCCAAATAAACCATGGGGAGCTTCTCAGGAGCAGCCCTCCCCGCCAGGGCACCATTTCCTGGAGCACACTCCCAAAAGTTTATAGGACAGCAAAGGACATGTGACCAGAGCCCAGAGAGCTGTGCCCAAGTCCCGGCTCTTGTTAACCACCCCTGAAAATAGGGGAAGGTCACTGATCAGAGTCCATAGGATGGAGATGATGGCACTGGTCCCAGTCAATCTGCATGGAGCACCCCAGGGGTTGGGGACAGCACCTGTAATCAAACACAACTGATATAACAGTTCTGCATGACACATATGAATATTCTTGGAAATCTGGTCCATCAAAGACTAAAGAACTGCAGGCAGCTCAGGTCAGATTTGGTTACCAAAGAGGCCAGGTCAGGTCAGGTGGGGTCTTATCATTGAATGAGTTCGAAAAATACTTCTGGTTTTCACAGCTTTTTGGATGTGGGCGTTGCAATGAGGGACTTGAACCTGGACCATTTGCCCACTGCCTATGGGCAAACACAGGCTGGGAGAATTCAAGTGACTCGCCCCAGTCCGGCAGCTTATAGATGGCAGAGTTGGCATTATGGCCAGGTTCTGCTTCACCCCCAAGTCTTGTCCCAGCTCTGCCACTCAGCCACATTGACCGTAGAAGTCTCCTGTAAATAGTAGCATCTTGCACAGTGACCTGGCATGACACTGAAGCCATAATGGGCAAGTCACTGCCTTCTCTGCTTTCCTGAAAAAGGTGGGCCATATCACATTTCCTGAATCCTAAGATGTGTGCTTCTGAAATCAGATGTCTCAGAATGCGTGTGTCCATTTACCAAGAGAGACTTGTATTTCTACGCCCTACCTCCCTACCCCCAGGAAGCTCTTATTAAAATGCAGACATCTTATTCCGTGGCACAGTAGAGCAGCAGCTGATGTCTTAGAATGTGGAAATCACCTCCTCAGCCAGGTGCTGGGAGATTGGATGTGTAGACTCCCTATAAAGCACTACCTGAGACCACTGGGGTGAGGCAGGTGGAGGCCTGCAGCACTGACCGTCCTGGGGAACCAGGCTCCAGGAGGAGGAAAGTCATGGGTATAAACAGCTCTACGGGGAGGCAGAGGGCCTGGGCCAGGATGGCGGGATGGTTAAGGTGACAGGGGGATTGTGGGGTGGAAGGCAGGTGGGGTTGATTAGGAAAGGCTAGCATTTCCAGGTCCCCTGGGTCTGAGTGCCTCTGTGAGTGGATGCCAGACCCCTGGTTGGAGGGAGATGGGGCATGCTGGTCAGTCCTGGATTCCACACTTTCTGAGATGCTGCATGGGCGTTCTGTGCACACTCGGTGCTGAGCTAAGCCCATCATGGGACTGTGCTGGAAACCAGTCTGAGCCATAATGGACCAGCTGGGAGCTCAAGGCTTTACACCCACTGGAAGCCTGGTTTTTCTTAGAAAACTGCAGTTTTCTACATGTGACCTCGAGACTGGATGTGCACAGAGAACTACGCTACAAGGTTTGCTGCCTTGCCCAGGAGAACAGGCCCCGGGCTGGAGGGCAGAGGCCCCAGGTGCAATCTGTCTCAGCTCTGGGCTCACCTCTGCGCAGCGTTCTACAGCCCAGCACCCTTCTCTCAGGTGCAACCATGTCACCTTTACCCAGGGATGCTCCCTGCTCTCAGAACTTCTCAGGGTCCCAGTGAGAAACCCACGAGTGAAGGAGCCTCCGGGTGCCCTGCTGTGGAAAACACCCTCATCTGGTCCCTCAGGGACTCCTGCACAGTTGCTTGTCTTGCCCCTGGCTGGGTACCAGGTTACCTCTGGGAAACTCCCGCACAGGGCCCACCAGGCCTGGGTTTGTCCCTGGATGGACAGGCTCAATTTCCTCTAGGCCTGAAATACGCTTCTGCTGCAGTAGGAAGAGTGCCGAGGTGGGGCCGGGCAGCTTGGCATCAGGTTCCTGGCCTGCCCTGAGCTACATGCACCGTGGGGGTGACTGTTCCACACTTCAGATCGTCACATCCTAAATGCACACAGTGGCATCTGAAAGAAAGGCCCCTTGGCTGTGGGTGATGGTCCCTACCTGACTTAGTGACTCCAATTCCAGCCTCTGCCTGGAGACATCACCCCTTCTGATTAATGGGCATTTGGCCATATCTGCTTACAGTCGTTGTCTTCCTTTTATGGGAGATTTTTAGTTTTATTGGCAGATTTAAATTCAGGTGGACATTTATAGACCCACACAATATAACACTTAATTAAATGATGTCATATGAAAGGACTCATGCTAAGGCTGGCCTCTGAGCTGGGCATGGTGAGGCTCGGCTGTCGCAAATCCCCACAAAGTCCAGCCAGAGAACAGCAATCCAGGCTCAGGCAGACACGGTCAAGGCTGGTCCTACATCAGGATCTGGAGCTCGGAGGCTCCGGCAGAGGCTGGGAAAGGAAGGGGTGAACAGGGGCCATGCAGGAAGGGGTGAGAAGGAGTCCAGGTCACCACAGGAAAGGCAGAAGTGATGAGGGTGATGGCCATCACCGCAATGAAGGCAGTGACTTCACCACACGGTAGGCACGCTAAGAGTGGGGGCCCTGGAGTGTCGATGGGTGGTTAGTGTGCACTGACTGCATGCTGGGCCCTGAGTCCTGCTTTCCAGGATTGACGTGTAATCCTCTTGCCAGCCCTACACAGCACAGACGATGATGAGTATTTTGAATTTATAGATGAGGAAACTGAGGTCCAATCAGATTAAGTAATCAGAGTCCAGGTCTGTCTGATCTGCAGGTCTGTGCCTTCCATACGGTGCTATCCTGCCTCATGGTGGGAGGGCGTATTCAGCAGGGGCTCGGCATATTCAGGATAAGGGACTCACAGACAAGGATATCAAAGGATGACTGACAGGTGCCCTCTGGGCTAGGTCAATTCAGAGAAGGCTCTGGAGGAAGGCTAAGGGGGAGGACTTAATTCACACTGGTGATGGGGAGCCAGTAAAGGATTCTCAGCCAAATAGAGCAGGTTGGAAACTTCTTAGGGTGATTGGCAGAGGGACTGGAGCCCTTTAGGTGCATGGTCATGTAGGAGAAGCCCCATGTTCTGGCAGGTTTGCAACCTCAGCAAGCTTTATTGTGTGGGTACGTTGTGTGCCCAGGTGGGAATAAGCACACTTCGAGCAGAATTCTTGGGTGGGGGTGGGCGATGCTTATCTGGTTGTGCCATTTGGAGCTCCATCGTCTTGTTCCAGGGGTCACAGAACGACCATTCAGGTGGGTGATGCACGGAGGAATGTTTAACTTAGAACATGATGGTGAGTTCAAAACCATTGTGGACAACAGCCTGAATCTGCTCCACCTCTGAGCATGCCACGTCCATCAGTGCAGGTCTAGGTACAGACGGCCAAATGTGGACAATGGGCCACAGGTTGATGCCCGGTGCTTTGAGCAAAAGGCAAGGTGAAGACTCTGATTGCAGAAACAGGAAGATAGGGCCTTAGGGCTGCTGTGAACTCGATTTCCTCTCTGTTCGTTGTCCTGGGAGGTCTGTGCTGCTCTGGGCACATGCTGCCAGTTCAGATGCCACATTCTCAATCCTTACATATGTGCTTGTTCAAGGTTCTTTCAATAAGCAGTCTCTATCGATCCATTTTTGCAAGGCTTGCTGCCTCCTATGTGCTGTAAAATGCTGCTGCCTGTGGTGCTGAGTAATGTGGGGATGGCCACGCTGGCTTGCCAGGCTCCTCAGCCCCCACCCCAGGGAACTGGGAGCTTCATCACGAAAGGGTCAAATGCAGAGAGACTGCCCAGAGCCCACGGTGGTCCAGCAGGCTGGGCACGCGTGATCTCCGGGCATACAACTCGGGCCCCTTGTTGAATAAGCTCTACCTGTAGGAGCCAACAGCCAGCCGTTAGTGCTGCCGTGGAGCCTAATCTAGAATTACCAGGTGGCTGAGGCCCAGACAGGGCTTTGTACTGGGGTACTCAAGCAGAAATGTTGCTCAGCCCGTGGTGATCCTATTAGGAAGCGGAGAAGTTAATGAATAGCGTGTTCTTTTTTGCTTTCCCTGTCTGCCTTCAGCACGTTATGTTTATCTACTTATGTATGGAAATCCAGGCCTTCTTAGTAGGCAGAGCAGAGAAGCAGCTTCTTGTCTCACCGAGAAACTGCACAAATCATTCCATTCAGGCAGAAGGCTTGATTGGGCTCTTTGAGTCTAAATAAGATGTCCTTAACCCTTCCTCCACCCAGACCCTTGTTGTTTGATATGGGCTCTTTTAGGCTGCAAGAAACAAAGACATGCTCAAAGAACAAAGAAATTCCCAGAGAGGGATTTTTATTATAAGCTACAAGAGACACAAGAGGAGGAAGAACAGCTGCAGAGCCGGCTCCGGAAGCAGGAGCTCGAGAAGGGCACCCAAGGTCGCCAAGGCTCTGGCTGAGCTACCGTGCTGTGTCCTGCGGAGGTGCAGAGGCTGTGGTTTCCCATGTGAGTTTCACGTGTGTGACCTTCTCTCGTGGCCTCTCTAGGACTCAAGTGCAATCAGTCAGACAGGGGGTCTGATGGCTCCCGCCAGTCACCATCTGTGGGGCCAGGCTTCCTCAGGGGGCACTGTGGGTGTGGAGGGAGCCTGGAGCCATGCGACTTCCTGGAATAATCTAGGACATCTGTCAGAACATGGAACTGCCGTTATTTGACAGAAGCAGCAGCCACCACTGTCTGAGTATTGATGGTGCACCAACCACTGGGCTCAGTGTCTGTTGCAGTTATCGAATGTCGCGTGATGGATCGCCCCAGTGCTTAGGGGCCTTTATTGTGTACACAGATTCCATGAGCCATACATTTGGGAAGAGTTTGCTGGGTAGTCCTCGCTTGGGGTCTCTCCTGTTTGTAGTCAGTTGTTGGCCAGGCTGTAGTCATCAAAGTTTGACTGAGATGAAGGGTCTACTGCCAAGACCTCATCCACATGAGTGGCATTTGTTGCCAGCTGTTGGCTGGGGGCCTGGGTCCCTCTCTGCACAGAACTCTCCATGGGGCTGCCTGAGGGTCTTCCCGGTGCACTGGCTCCTTTCTCTCAGAACTAGCAATCCAAGACACACCGGGTGCAAGCTAAAATGACTTGCATGAATCAAGCACTTTCTTTGTATCCCCTGTCCTGATACCAGTGCCTGGCATGTAATGGCACTTCCTTCCTAACTGAAGGAAGAAGAGAAGGAAGGGAGAAAGGAGAGGGAGGGAGGAAAGAGAGGGAGGAGGGAGAGGGAGGTAGGGAGGAAGGAGAAGGAGGAAGGAGAGGGAGGAGAGACAGGGAGGAAGGAGAGGGAGGAGGGAGAGGGAGGAGGGAGAGGCTATAGAGAGGGAGGAGGGGAGGAAGGAGAGAGAAGAGGGAGAGGGACTTAGGGAGGAAGAAGAGGGAGGGAGGCAGTAGAGGGAGGAAGGAGAGGGAGGGAAGAAGGAAAAACTTTTCAAAGTTTGATTAATTTTTCTAGATCAAAAAGTCGTGATACTAAACTTTTAACCATGCATCAGGACAGATTGACAGAGGGCCCTGGGATTGGACCCATTGCTTTTGGGAAGCAATGCCTGTTCATGGTTCTGTGCAGGGTGAGTGCCACGGAGTTACACTAACAATCTAAGCCTACCCAGTGGGTTTCTGCTAATGATAAACATCTGAGAACTCACTCTTTTTTTTTCTCCTTCCTCGTTTGCTGACCCTTACGTCAAGATGTGTGTGAGTGGCCCTGCACCTGAGATTTCTTTCTTCTGTTATTTTCAGTACCAGCTAATTGCATCCTCCCTAAGGCTGCGCCTCCGGCCCAATCCTGCCCCCAGACTGTGACCTCAGCAGGAGTCTTTACACCCTCCCTCCTAACTGCTAAACACTTGGGATTTCCAAGGGCTTGACATAGAATTGGAAGATGTCTAATTAAACTGATCCTTCAGTGTTTGCGAATAAAACAGATGTCCAAGAAGCCACAGAGCATCAGACGCCAAGGACATAGGGAAGGGTCACAAACTCTGGGACACCAGCTGCTCCCCATTTATGCTGTGGATGCTCGGGCTGTGGGGGTGGGGAGAGGACCAGGAGGAGGAGAGGACTTTGGCAGTTGTTTTTACTAGGGAATCTATAAAATCTGCATGTAAGGAAGCTTCTTTGTTTATGAGCTCATTTTTGTCCCAGGCAATAACTTGTCCTATGTCATGGCGTGATGGTTAATTCTGAGTGTCAACTTCATTGGATGGAAGGATACAAAGTATTGATCCTGGGTGTGTCTGTGAGGGTGTTGCCAAAGGAGATTAACATTTGAGTCAGTGGGCTGGGAAACGCAGATCCACCCTTAATCTGGGTAGGCATCATCTAATCAGCTGCCAGCACGGCTGGAATATAAGCAGGCAGAAATATGTGAAAAGAGAGACTGGTCTAGCCTCCCAGCCTACATCTTTCTCCCATGCTGGATGCTTCCTGCCCTCGAACATCGGACTCCAGGTTCTTCAGTTTTGGGACTCGGACTGGCTCTCCTTGCTCCTCAGCCTGCAGACAGCCTATTGTAGGACCTTGTGATCGTGTGAGTTAATACTTAATAAACTCCCCTTTATATAGATATAATAGATATACATATAAAATTATTTCTGTATATATACAGAATATATGGAATATGTATATTTCATTATTTCTGTGAATATATATACAGAATATATGGAATATATATATCCCATCATGTATATGTAGTTCTGTCCCTCTAGAGAACCCTGACTAATACACATAGTTTACCCCATGTGTTCTGAACATTCCAGAGACCCTGTTTGCTGAATTACCTTTTTCTCATATATCCCTTGTCCTTATACAAATGCCTGTCATGTAATGCCACTCAGAAAGTACCTATACAAAGGAAGAAAGAGAAAGGAAGGAAGGAAGATATATATGTATACACACACATACATATATTCCTGTGATACAATTACATCGGACTATATATATCATTCCTATACTATATATATGCACATATCATAGAACCCTCAGAACCCCAAGCATACCACCTACAGGGCGGGGGGGAAGGAATTATAACAATTACAAAATGGGAAATTATGAGAGAAAGCAACATTTACCTGACTGTTGTGGCTGGCACACGGGGGCACTGTTGAGAAAATAGCCCAGTTACCAGCATTCTGTTTATAAAGGCCTCAGGAAGGGTTTCTCCTGAGACACAGCATGGGAAACTCACACTAGCTCCTGAAGATTTTAAAAAGTTATTATTCTGATGGACACTGAATCACACACTTTTCTTTCTGCTTTGGCTGCCAGGCAGCTCCCAGCCACAGGCTGCATCCTGCATGAGCCACTGTCTGGGAGTTTGGATGCATGTATCTGAGACGCAGTTCTAGTATGACCCTGTCCTTACTTCCTCCGTCCCTCAATAGCACCGGGTCTTCACAATATTCTCTGGTATTTTGTGCAAAGGGGGCAGAGTTCAGGGGACAGGCTTCAGTTGCTATTATCCAATTCCCAAGTGACCTTGGAGCCTTGGATAACCTCTCTGAGCCTCCGTTTTCTAATCTGAGAATTAGGGAAGATGAGATCACCCACCTCATCTGGTTGTTAGAGGATGAGATGAGTTATTACATGTAAAGTGCTTAGTGCAGCGTTGTCACATACGGTCTGCTTGACCAACATGGGCCATTGGCGTTGAGCATAAGCTCATCGCACATCAGCTGAGAGACCACTCTCGCTCATCGCCCTGAGACCCGTTCACCTACGCCGGGACCTCACCCTGGCCTTAACTCTGAGCATCTCTCTCTCTCTCACATGGTGTCCCCACCCCAGAAGCTTGATGGCTTTGCCCTACGTGAGCATAGCCTGCTCCGCGTGCTGCTGTTCAGTCTGTCTCCTGTACCCATCGGAACGCAGCCTGACCTACGAGGCTCTGCTCAAGTACAGTCTCCTGCATGCAGTTTTTCTCCTTCCCTTCTCCGTTCTGTCTGCACTGTGACCCCTCTTTCTTGGGGATCCCCTAGTTATGCACATTTAACTTTCCACACCTAAGGAACAAAAGAACCAGAGGCTACTCCCTTTGCAACTCCCCCACCCCCTGGCCCCAACACACACACACTTTTTCTGTGTGGCTGATGGAAAATTGAAAGTATCTCTGATGGTTGTTTTCTGCAACCAATCAGACGTTTGCATAGGGGTGTAACTTTGTAAGTTCACTTTAGTCTCTGATCGGTTGCTTTCCACAATCAATCAGACTGATTGCGGGGCCACTACTTCCTTTTCATAGGGTGTACCCCAAGAAACCAATGGGAAACCTCTAGAAGGTATTTCAACCCCAGAAAATTCTGTAAAGGGACCCTTGAGGCTTTTTGCTCTGGTTGCTCCCGCCCTGTGGAGTGTACTTTCGTTTTCAATAGTGTACCCTCGTTTTCAAAAATCTCTGCCTTTATTGCTTAAAAAAATACCGATAGAAACTGATATGGATATTCTATGTTATGATTACGGTTCTCATGTTGTCTCACTAACTCATTCATTCATTCATCCAGTGAAATGCCTGCCTTGCACCAAGCAGAAGTCCCTGCTGAAAACAAGACAGCTTGTTCGTTTGCTAAGGCGCTTGTGTTCTAGAGAGGGAAGACACGAGTAAACAAAAGTCGGAGAGAAACTACCGCAAGTCAAATGGAACTACCAGCTAATGCTGACTGCTGCGTGCAGAATTAAACTAGAACAATGCCTAGGGTGACGAGGGCGCTGAGGTCAGGAAGCCTCTCTGAGATGGTGCAGTTTGAGTTGAGACTTGGAAGAAGGGAGGCCTGCTTGTTTGAACATCTGGGGGTAAATAATCTGAAGTGGCAGGAACAGCCAAGGCAGGCGCCCCAGGGCAAGAGGGACAGGGAGGGGCAGTGAGGCTTTGCCTGGCCCGGTGGGCACGCAGGACAGTGTTAGGTGGCACAAAAAAGGGCAGAAGACACCAAAAAAAAAAAAAAAAAGGAATTAGGCTGTCCACTCCTCAGCCAAACAATAAAACCTCCCACGTGCAGGTGAACATTCTATGAACCTGTTCCTATTCCTTCACCACCGCCTCTTTCGAGATGCCACCGTCCTGAATTTGATGCTCATTTGATTACATGTGCTTTGTCTTGCCTTTATCATGTCTGCATGCATTCCTGCGCACTGTGCATTATTTCTCTATTTATAAAGCTGTCTACGTGAAATTAAAATGTGTGACTCTTCCTGCAACCAGCTTATTTTCCCAGCATTAGGTTAGTGAGAATTATATATGTTGTTACCCAAAATCCTAGGTCATCTGTTTTCTCTGTATAGCATTTTATTGTATGAATATACTACAATTTATTTATCCATTTTCCTCTTGATGGGTTTCTGCTGTTTCTGATGTTCTCTTATATCAACCTAATTTGGACTGCAATGGCCAGTCCTGTATGGGTTCCTTATCACTTGTCTAAAGGTTAAATATATAGCTATGAGTGAAATTGCTGGGTTGTGGGACATATTTATGTTAAATTGACCAGTTATTGATAAATTTAGCTCCAAAGTAGTTGTACAAATTTATACTCCTACCATACACACCTGTTCCTCTTCACATCTTTCCCAGCCCTTCAGAGCGTGTACCCTTAAATTTTCCTGACAGGTGTACAAGTGTCATGCACTGAGATAATAACATCTATTTCTCTAGTAATGAGTTTGGATATTTTTCACATGTTTATTCGAAGTTATGGTTTATTTTTCTCCAAACTCCTTTTCCATATCCTCTGACCATTTTTTCATCTACTGTGTTTTCTTTCTCGTTGATCTGTAGTCTGGATTCTAAACCTTTGTCAGTTATGCTCATTGCAAATGTCTTCTCCAGGGCGTAGTCCATGTTCCTACTTTGGTTATAGTGTCTTTTTTTTTTGAGATGGAGTCTTGTTCTGTTGCCCAGGCTGGAGTGCAGTGGCCTCATGTTTGTGGACACTTACCTGGTAGAAACCATGCAGCAGCCATGAGGGAAAGGGTGATTCTACAGAGCTTAATTAGAGCAGCAGTCCCCAGTCTCCAGGCCAAAAACCAGTACTTGTCCACGCCATGTTAGTTACTGGACGGCACAGCAGGAGTTGAGCAGCACACAAGCTCACATCATCACCTGAGCTCTCCCTCCTGTCAGATCAAAGGCGGCCTTAGAGTCTCATAAGAGTGCAAACCCTCTGTGAACTGCACATGTGGGGGATCTGGGTTGTATGCCCCAGATCTAATGCCTGATGATCTGGGGTGGAACAGTTCCATCCCAAAACCATCCCCCAGCTCCATACCCCCATGCCAGAAAGATTGGGGAGCACCGATTTAGTCTGTGTCTAACAAGCTTCCTCAGGTACTAACAGTCAAGGCTTACCTCATGTTAATTTCTTCAGTTGGAGTTTCCTAAACCAGATAATAAATGTAATGTCAAGCCCCAGTCGAGGCGATTTAATGAATCATACCATCAGTGATCACAAAACTCATGTTTTCTGCATTTTCCTGGGGTCTTACTTGAGACTGTCCTGTGTTCCACTATGTTGGAAGATGGAGTTTCTTTTTCTGTAGCATTTTACTGAATGTGCATTTTCTCAAGTTCCCAGTAATTACATGTGAGCCACTTTTACATCTCCTTTCCTTGCATGGACTCAAAGATTTATCTTTTCCTATTTTAAAAAAGTATTTTAGGCTAGGTGTGGCAGCTCGCGCCTGTAATCCCAGCACTTTGGGAGGCCAAGGCAGGTGGATCACTTGAGGTCGGGAGTTCGAGACCAGCCTGGCCAACATGGTGAAACTCCACTTCTACTAAAAATATAAAAATTAGCAGGACATGGTGGTGGACACCTGTAATCCCAACTACTCAGGCGGCTTGAGGCAGGAGGATGGCTTTAACCCAGGAGGCAGAGTTTGCAGTGAGCCGAGACTGCACCATTCACTTCAGCCTGGGTGACAGAGCGAGACTCTGTCTAAAAAAAAAAAAAAAAAAAAAAATCTAGTTTATAAGGTGGGAAAAAATGCCCTCTAAGGAAACATTGGCTTCAGTGTTATAAAACTATGCTTGTTTTGGGTTTTCTTTAAATTTGTTGCCTTTATTTCACAAAAACTCAGCTGTGCATATGAAGAATTTCTGTTATATTTTATCCTATATATCTGTGATTGTTATTTAAGAAGATCTATTTTCTTTTCTTTTTTTTTTTTTTCTCTGAGATAGAGTCTCACTCTGTTGTCCAGGCTGGAGGGCAGTGGCACGATCCCAGGCTTGAGTGATCATTCCATCTCTGCCTCCCAAGTAGCTGGGATTACAGGTGCACGCCACCACGCCTGACTACTTCATGTATTTTTTGTAGGGACAGGGTTTCAGCATGTTGCCAAGGCTGGTCTCGTACTCATGGGCTCAAGCAATCCACCCACCTCGACCTCCCAAAGGGCTAGGATTACAAGCATGAGCCAAGGTGTCTGGTCAGAACATATATTTTCAAATCATCTAGTTTATGCCTTTGAGAATCACTGAAACTACTAAGTGGATGAAGTAATGTATCCCTTTTCTGATAAAGCTGATATGGTTAAAATACTTGTGCTTATTTTCACCGTCAGGACTTCACCGACCCTGACGCCATCTCCTGATGGCAAGTCAATTGCTGTTTTCATGATAGCGCTGTGACTTTTAAAACAAATCTCAGTGTCCTTGCTACTTACCACCGTGTCCATTGTGGCATTGCTACTTGGTACCTGTTTACAGGATCGTATTTGTTTAATGTGTGTATATTTAATTTGCTTGCTGAGAGGCTATGGATAATTGGTGACATAGGACTACGTCTGGGCCACCTTCGTCTGATCCACATTGCCTAGCACAGTCCAAGGCACATAATATTTGGCCAATAACAAGTTGGTCAAATTCCAAAGCCTTCGTGAAAGTTATCAGAATCAAATGGAGTCACTAATGCTATGAAAACGGCGAAAAATAGAGCAAAGGAGTCTAGGGACACTTGTATGCCTAATAATGAAAGACGCTCTACGAAACCCACAACCTTGCACAAACGTTGCTTACTTTCTTTCTTTTTTTTTTTTTTTGAGATGGAGTTTCGCTCTTGTTGCCCAGGTTGAAGCACAATGGTGTGATCTCGGCTTACTGCAACCTCCATCTCCCAGGTTCAAACAGTTCTCCTGCCTCAGCCTTTCGAGTAGCTGGAACTGCAGGCATGTGCCACCACCCCCTGCTAATTTTGTATTTTTAGTAGAGACATTTCTCCATGGTGGTCAGGCTGGTCTTGAACTCCCAACCTCGGGTGTTCTGCCCGCCTCGGCCTCCCAAAGTGCTGGGGTTACAGGCATGAGCCAACAAAATTTACTTTCACAAAGACATCTGCCCAGCGACTGCCTGTCCAACCTTGGACTGCTGTCACCCTTGCTATTGATCCTTATAATCAAGGACAATGATCTCAAAACAATTACGTATCCTCATTGTTTACCTGTAAAAACCCTTTGTTCTCTTTTACCTCCCTGAATATGCACAGCGTTTACTGTGGCACTTTTCCATTGCAATGCTCCGTTCTCAAACAAACTTCTTTTCTTATAGAGGGCCTCTCTGTTATTTCGGTTGACAACCTTTTGCCTCAACTCTAAACTGAATCTAAATGATTTTAAGCAATTTTCCCAAGGCCATACTTTTAGTGAAAATTGAGAATAGGATTTGATCACATCTTTCTCATATCTAAAGTCAGTGTAATATTCACCTACCCAAGGTTATTGTGAGAATTACAGATTCTACGTGGGATGCAGCCAGTATAGCAGAGGACACACAGTGGATGCTCCAGAAATGCCGGTTTCAATTCCATTCACATGTATGGTCTCCATTTCACCTTGTCATATTGGTGTGTGTGTGATACATGTGGAGGATACGGCTGTGTCATATTGATGTGTGTATAATACATGTGGAGGATATACCTATGGGCAGAAGTTGTGAGGCACAGGAAACCCAAGGGAGCTTGCTACGGTGGAAATGTCAGTACATAAGCCTCCTGTGGCTGAATTTCCCAGAACGCTGGAAGTGGAGACCACAGTGGGAGAGGGTCTTGTGGGAGCAGCAGTGTGGGGGTCCCTGGACCCCCAAGGCAGCTGCCGCTCTAGACCTTGAGCTGACTGGTGCCTGATCTCTCCAGGGTTGACCTCAGCCCCACAGGGGTGTGCGGGGTACCCAGGGAAGCAGGCTGAAGGGCTCTGGCCAGCATGCCCAGTAGCAGTGCTCTGAGGCCCACTGGTGGAGATTCCCCACTGCTCCTGTGCACTTAGGGTGAGGTCAGGACTGGAGACAGAGTTGGAAATTATATTCTGGGTGTCACAGAGGAAGCTCTGGACAATTGATGACAGCGAGTAAGAAGTAAGGGCCAGGCCGGGCGCAGTGGCTCACATCTGCAATCCCAGCACTTTGGGAGGCCAAGGCAGGCGGATCACAAGGTCAGGAGATCGAGACCATCCTGGCTAACACGGTGAAACCCCGTCTCTACTAAAAATACAAAAAAATTAGCCGGGCCGCAGTGGCGGGCACCTGTAGTCCCAGCTACTCGGGAGGTTGAGGCAGAAGAATGGTGTGAACCCGGGAGGCGGAGCTTGCAGTGAGCTCAGATAGCGCCACTGCACTCCAGCCTGGGTGACAGAGCGAGACTCCGTCTCAAAAAAAAAAAAGTAAGGGCCAGCAGCGTCGAAGCATGTGAAATATTAACATTTGGAAAGAGAAATCGAAGAAGGAGAAAAAACGGCTGATCAGAGAGACTGGAGACCAACCATACTAGTGCAATTCCACAGGCATCAACAAGAAGCGGTTCAGAAGCAAGAGTCACCGGGTGGCACCAGCAGGGCAAGGGGAGATCTTCCAAAGTCTCCCAAAATCTCCTCGAGAGACACCGAGGGAAAGCTTCAGTGGTGCTGACGTATAGGGTTGGTCTTGCTGGAGCAGACACCCGCTTTGATCTCTGGGCAGCCTCCTTACTCCACCTTCCCTGAGTTCTCCGGCAGCCTCTGGAGGGGATGCATGGACAGAACCAGAGCTGAGGGTGGGTCCTTTGATGGCCCCAGCAGCAACTGATAGGAAGTGACAGGGATGGGGGCTGCAGTCCTCACCACACTGCCAAGAACCTTAGAGTTGGGGAAGGGGCACAGAGGCAGCGGGGGAGGTTTGTCATGGGAGATGCTAATACAGGCAAGGAATTGTTCTTAGGAGAGAGAAAGGGGAAAGGAAGAAGTAAGGGAGGTAGTTACGCGCTTAATTTCTTTGCCTTTTGTTACTTACTACGTATTTGACTTGCTGGTACATTTTCCTTTAACAGGATTCTGGAAGCATACCCTGCCAAATTAGAACGTGCTCTTCAGATCATCACATTCTTATTGGTGATCATTGACCAAATGCCTTCGAAGCAATGCATTGAGTAGGCAACCTGACGTGCTCTCCCTTTCTCTCCACCATTCTCTTCGACTCTCTCTGTCTCTCTCTCTCTTTCATATGTATCTCTGTCTGTGCCAACATGAGTGGAATTATATTATACCCTGTCAACAACCTGTTTCTTTCACTTAGCTATACATCCTATTAATTTTACAAATAAGCCTTTAGATCTTTCTCCATTTCTAACTCTTGTAGCATTTCATTGATTGGATTTGTGATTATTAATTTAATCATTCTGTCTTAATGATTATTTGTTTTCATGTTTTTGCAATTACAAATAACGCTGAGAAGAAAACTAATTGTACATGCATGCATACATGTCTCATGAACACGGGTTGGCTCTTCTTTGATCCAGATTCCTAAAATGCAAGTACTGGATCAGAGTCTATGGATTTTGTAATCAGTTGATTAATAAGCTACCCTTTTAAAGGCCTTTCCAATGCATGCTCCCACCAAAATGCAGACAGTGCCTCCTCCCTAGCACTTCACATGATGGTTATTTATGCTTTTTCCCTAATACGAGAGGCAAAAAATCTTGTTTTAGTTTATATTTGATATTCTTTTAATGTGTTTAGTGGCCTTTTTAATAATGTTCAGTCAATCAGCCTTCCATATTCTTTGACTACGTTCTACTGGGTTGTCTTTTTGTTGTTGATGTGTGTGAATGCTTTCTAAATTCTGAATATTAAACTTCTGCCTGTTTCTGTTGAAATATTTTTGTCATTCTGCCAGATGTCAATTAACTTTGTGTACTGTGTTACTTATCATGGGGAATTTGTCAGTCTTTCTCCATATGGTTGCTAATTCACTCATATCACTATGCTTTCTCCTGCCTCAGATTATATTGATATTTGTTAGATTTAAATCTTTAATACAACTGAAATTTATTAACATATATTACAAGTTATGATCCATTGACATTTATTTTAGCAAATGGGTAGTCAAATATTCCAAAATCACTTATTAGATAGATCTTTAGTGCTCATTAACTTGAAAAGCCACTTTTACTGTCTATGAATTTAATCTGATTATGTGCAATTTCCCTGATGTGTCCATTTGTTTCCAGATCGCCTTTTCTCTTATGTATTGATATTGCATTAATGTCACATTGTGTTTATCGTTCCACCTTATGGCACATCAAATAGGGCAAACCCACAGCCACAGTCATGCCCACAGTGCATTTTTTCAAAATTGTACTGGCTATTTCCATACATTTATTGACCACACAAACTTGAGAATCAGATCATCAGTTTCCCTATTAAAACCGATTGGAATTTGTTGGAGGTACTGACGCGATGCATGAGCTGTTGGGGAGAAATGACACCCTTTCAGCATCAAGTCTTTCCCGGGATGCCAAACATTTGGAAGCCTTTCCCAAACCACTTTCCTTTTCTTCCAGGACACAGAGGGAGTGATATTTTTCATCTTCCTTCACTCTGGGTGTGACGACGTGACTAAGTTCCCGATGATGAAACGTTGGCAAATGATGCCCGTGGCCTCCAGGTCTGGCCCATAGGAACTGTCTGCACTGTCTCTCAATCTCCTTTGGTTGCCTTCCACCTGCAAGCAGGGACCTCGCAGGGAAACCTGAGGCCACCGAGGGTTCAGGAAACACAAGCTGGAAGGAGTCCGGGTCCCTGAATAGCCACATGGAAGGTTGCATCCCAGAAGTCCACGCTGAACATCAGCTCATTCGTGTGAGCTGAAATGGATGTACATTTTGCTAAGCCACTGAGAGTTTTTGAGTGTTGGCTAGAGTGTTGATCTACTGTGATCAACAATGAATGTCTCTTCAGCTACTCAGGCCAACTTTTACTTTTCCAGTAGGTAAGAATTGTCCGGAGTTCTTTTGTATTATTATTTTGGCCCGGAATGGAATCTTTTTTTTTTTTCTATTACATTTTCTATTTGATTGTTGCTGGTTATAGAAAAGCTATTGATTTTCATAGGTTGATATATTCAGCTCCAGGTTGGTGAACTCTCACGGCCGGTTCCAGCAATTTATCAGTTTGTGCTTTTGCATTTTTATGGGAAAGAATATTCTCATATATGTACTGTCACATCGCTTGAGTTACTTTTTTCATTTTTACATTGGTTAGAACCTTTAGCACAATATTAAACGGTGATCTATGGTGGACATCCTTGCTGAGCTAATTTGAGAAAACATCACTAATGTTTCACTCTTAAGTATGATGCTTGCTTCAGTTTTCTGGTAAATACTTTTTATCGAGATAAGCGCGTTTGATTACTGTCTTTGTTTTCTAAGTGGCTTTTTTATCAGGAATGAGCATTGACTTTTATCAAAAGCTTCTTCAGCATCTAGTGAGATAATTAAAGTTTTTCCTTTATTCTCCTAATGTAATGCCCCACAGATAGGTTTTCTGAATCATTCTCACATTCCTCTGATTAACCCTGTATGGTGGTGATGTCTTATTCTTTTAAGATCTTGTTGATCTTAATATTAAATGTTATTTAGGATTTGTTTATCTGTTTAAAGTAGATTTGAATATACATTTTTTTCTGTGCTTGCTTGTTCAACTGTGACGTCATAATTATATCAATTATTGAAATGAGATGGGTATCTCTCTCTCTTTCCCGTACTCTGAGAGTTTATGGAACTTACGAGTTATTAAATTTATGTGGACATTTACTGATATAAATGGCCCCTTTAGCTATTACTGTTATAGATTTTATTTATATTATATAAAAATGTATGAAGTTATAGATTTCATTTCTTAAATATTTACTTATGTATTTATTGAGACAGAGTCTTGCTCTGTCGCCCAGGCTGGAGTGCAGTGCTGCAATCTTGGCTCACTGCAACCTCCACCTCCTGGGTTCAAGTGGTTCTCCTGCCTCAGCCTCCCAAGTAGCTGGGACTACAGGCATGCACCACCATCCCCGGCTAATTTTTGTATTTTTAGTAGAGGCGGGGTTTCATCATGTTAGCTAGGCTGGTCTCGAACTCCTGACCTCAAATGATCCACCCACTCTGGCCTCCCAAAGTGCTGGGATTACATAATAAGTAGTTTTAAAAACTACAAGTTCTACAAGGTGTTTTTTTTTTTTTAAGAATCCCTTTGCACCAATATTTTCTTCATTTGCTTCCTAGAAATAGTAACTGAATCTATTTTAGCAATTTCTTTTGAGATGTCATATACCTAAGAAATGCTCTTTTACTGCAATTTTTAATTTGTCACCATTAGATATTAATAGTCATCCTACCAGAGAAGTTGGGGATTTGATTTTCTTACAATCATTCTAAAACCCACATGCACACTTTCCCTCCAACCAAACTCTTTACTGCATGCATAGAATAATCCCAGGATTGGTTTAGCGTCGATATTGACATAACATTCATATAATTTTGACGATGTAAACATATATGAGCCATGCACAAAAAGTCATTTACTGTATTATAATATTTATAAAAACATTTTCTGAAGTTAATAATTATTTCATGCTTCATGCCTAAAATAATGTGTGCCAAGTTCACCACCAGCTCTGGTACCTGCCCCCCACTCCACCACCACCTCCATACATTTCCGTTATGTGAGGCTCTGGCTATGGAATTATATGTACAAGTATATATATATGGCTCAGAAGGTGGCCACTTGATAAATTATCACAAAGTAAACATCCCTATATCCATGTGGTATGACCACCCACACCCCAAGCCAAGAAGCAGAGCATTCCCAGTGTTCAAAAAAATCTCTCATTCTCTCAGCCCATGAATACCTTTCCTCACCTAACCTAACCAATATCTTGACTTCTAACACAATCAATTGCTTTTGTCTGTTTATAAAACACACACGCTCAAAATAATGTGTGTGAAAGCAAGTCATATTATTCCATGTAACTGCAGCTTATTATTATATATTGCTCTAATGTACGATTGTTTAAGTTTCCCATAATGCACTAATCCATTTTACTGCTGATCGGCACTTGGGACATTTCCAGCTGTTGACTCGCAAAAATAATGCTGTTATGAATCTATTATGCACATGCTTTTTGTGATTATATGTGTACGCGTTTCTTTGGGGTCATATACCTATGAGTGTAATCACTAAATTCTCACCATTACTGTAAGAGAGCCCCAATTTATCTGTATCCTCACCAACATGTGCTGCTTTCTAGCTTTTTAAATTATAACTATTCTGCTAGGTCTAGACAAGTTTGTCTGTGGTCTTGGTTTACATTTTCCTGGTAAGTAAAGTGAATTGGTCATCGGATCTTGTGTTTATGGGTTCTTTGGAAGTTTGCTCTCTGATTTGTATCTGAGGAGTGTGGGGTGTATTCTCCGGTC
Organism: Nomascus leucogenys; assembly: GCF_006542625.1. Lineage (NCBI taxonomy): Eukaryota > Metazoa > Chordata > Mammalia > Primates > Hylobatidae > Nomascus > Nomascus leucogenys. The sequence goes on from NC_044387.1 coordinate 2,638,504, forward strand.
TTATTGATATAATTTTTATGAACTTAAGTTTTTAATTTCAATTGTGTCTAATTTTCTGTTTTACAAATTTTTTTACTAATGATCTTTGCATGTTATTTAAGAAATCTTTGCCTCTTCCAGGGTCTGGATATTAGATAGCAAATATTTTCCTTCCACTCATGGAATGGCCTTTTTAGTCTACTGAAAAAGAGAAGTTCTAATAGTGCCAACTCATCTAATAAATCAGTCCTTTCCATTACAGTTAGTGCTGCTGAGTCTAGATTAAGAAATCTTTCTGGTACTGCAGTTCACTTAAAATTTGCCTCTGATAAATTCCATACGTTGTAATAATCTGTTGTGTATCTGGACTTATTTTTTAATATGATGTGATAAAAGGGATTAACTGTTTTTTTTTTGAGATGGAGTTTCACTTTGTCACCCAGGCTGGAGTGCAGTGGCGTGATCTCGGCTCACTGCAGGCTCCGCCTCCCGGGTTCACGCCATTCTCCTGCCTCAGCCTCCCGAGTAGCTGGGACTACAGGCGCCCACCACCGCGCCTGGCTAATTTTTTGTATTTTTAGTAGAGACGGGGTTTCACCATGTTAGCCAGGATGGTTTCGATCTCCTGACCTCGTGATTCACCCGCCTTGGCCTCCCAAAGTGCTGGGATTACAGACATGAGCCACTGCACCCGGCCTCCAAGTTTTATATTGATGTTTTTGACCAAAGAGTTGTTTAGGCTGGGCACGCTTGCTCATGCCTGTAATCCCAGCACTTTGGGAGGCCGAGGTGGGTGGATCATGAGGTCAGGAGTTCGAGACCATCCTGGCCAACATGGGGAAACCCCGTCTCTACTAAAAATACAAAAATTAGCCAGGAGTGGTGGTGTGTGCCTGTAATCCCAGCTACTCGGGAGGCTAAGACAGGCTAATTGCTTGAACCCAGGAGGCAGAGGTTGCAGTGAGCCAAGATCGTGCCACTGTACTCCAGCCTGGGCAACACAGTGAGACTCCATCTCAAAAAAAAAGAAAGTTGTTTAAAGCTGTGCTGTTTAATTTTAACATACGTGAGGATTTTCTAGTTATTTTGTTGCTATTAATTTCTCACTTCAACTCTTTCATCATTCACCCATTATCTCCAGGCTTTCATTTTTCCCTTAAGAAATGAGCTGTCAGTTTATTCTTACTCCTTTGAAGGAAATCTGGGTAGTTGTTTTTAAATTTTTATCAACCTTAAGCTTTTAAGTCTTTGGTTTTCAGAGGTTTTCTTTTCTTTTTCTTTCTTTTTTTTTTTAACTTAACTTTTAAGTTCAGGGGAACATGTGCAGCTTTGTTATGTAGGTAAACTTTTGTTGTGGGGGGTTGTTGTACAGATTATTTTATCACCCAGGTATTATGTTAAGCCCAGTGGCCATTAGCTATTTTTTCTGATCCTCTCCCTCCTCCCACCCTCCACTGAGCTAATTTGAGAAAATATCACTAATGTGACAAGCCCCAATGTGTGTTGTCCCCCTCTATGTGTCCATGTATTTTCATTATTTAGCTCCCACTTATAAGTGAGAAGATGTAGTTTTTGGTTTTCTGTTCCTGTGTTACTTTGCTAAGAATAATGACCTCCAGTTCCATCCGTGCTCCTGCAAAGGATATAATCTTATTTTTTCACGGCTGCATAGTATTCCATGGTGAATATGTACCTCATTTTCTTTATGCAGTCTACCACTGATGAGCATTTAGGTTGATTCCATGTCTTTGCTATTTTGAACAGTGCTGCAATGAACATATGTATGCATTTTTCTTTGTAATAGAACAATTTATATTCCTTTGGATACATATCCAGTAATGGGATTGCTGGGTCAAATAGTAATTCTGTTTTTAGGTGTTTGAGGAATCACCACACTGTCTTTCACAATGGTTGAATTAATTTACACTCCCACCAATAGTGTATAAGCATTCTTTTTTTCTCTGCAACCATCCCAGCATCTGTTATTTTTTTTTGACTTCTTAATAATTGCCATTCTTACTGGTGCAGAGGTTTTCTATATTGTGATTGTGCTTTTCTTTTCATTTGTTCTGCCTAGGTTTCATATTTGGTATGACTTGATATTTATAGTCACTTTTGGAAAATTCTCATCCTATTGCTTTCAAATATTGGTCTTATACCATATTCTTTTCCCTCTACTTATAGGGCTTTAATTACACATATATTAAAATTTTACACCACAGTCCCTATGCTTCTAATTATTTTTTATATACCTTTAAAGTCTTTTTATCACTAAGTGCATGCCTGAATATTTTCTTCAGGTCTGTCTTCCAGTTTTCTGATTTTCTATTTAGCTGTGTCTAATGTTGATGTAAATCCTTCCATTAGATGATTTGTTTCCTTTGCTTTATAATTCTAAATGTTTTTATTAGTTGCCAATTTTCTACATAACTTTTTAATCTTGTCTTTTATTTCCTTGGGAATATAAAATATATTTATTTGAAGGATTATTTCCTAATGTGTCACCTGAATCTCCTAGGAATTTGCTCTTAATACCTATTGTTTCTTCTGGGTTTGGAGTTGTATTGTTGTCTCACATGCCTGGATACTTTTAGTAAATGCTAAACATTACATTTGAAAAGTTTAGAGCTTAATGTTTCAGATAATGTTGTCTTTTTCTAGAGAGGAATTATATTTGCTTCTGGCCAGTGGCTACACTAGAAACACTAATAATCTCAGGGTCTTTAGTCAAGGCAAGCTCAGTTTGAACCAGGGCATTATCCCCCTTTAAGATCCTCTCTTTCTGTTTTACTCTCACTCCTAGAATATATTCCTTTGAGTCACCAATCAAAGGTTTTGAGGAGAATTTCTGAACTCCTTTCTTAGGCAGAGCTCTCAGGAAACTGACTCCAAGACAAAGATTTGTTTGCTGAAGATTTTGGGGGAGTGTTCCTGGGAACAAGGCTATGAGAGAGGAAAGGAAGCAGGATAGGGCAAAGAACCGGGATGCAGTTCTATCAGAAGCCTTGGCTGATCCCGTGGGAGCTCTGGAGCTGCAGTGGCCCTTAATTGCTGTCCTCAATTTAGGTGAGGGGACCAACTCTTTACCGTGCATCACCAGGCAATGGGTCTGTATAGCCCCAGGCAGAATGCGTTGCCCTGGGGAAAGTACTTCCCTTCAGCTAAGAGCAAGTCATCTGTGACCTGTCACCTGCCAACACTCCTGGAAGCCTGAGGAGTCAGCACCTAGACAAGCTTCTTCTGTAAAGGGTCAGAGAGTAAATACTTAAGGCTTTGCAGCCCCTACGGGCTGTCACAACTCTTCATCTTTGCGGGTGCAGTGTGAGAGCAGCCATCCACTCTAAAGAACAGATGAAGGTGGATGCATTCCTCTAAAACGTCATCTACAAAAATAGGCAGTGAGCCATATTTGGCTCATGAGCTGTCATTTGCTGACCCCTGGCCTCAAATAGACAACACAAAGAGTATTGTGTCTTCAAGGGAGGCTGAGCGTCTCATAACATCATCCATTTCATCCCCATTCTGAGCAGATCTGGGCTTTAATATTGCGATCTTGTCCCCCCCGTTCCAATCGTCAGATGAAAGCTCCTGTCAGCCTCCCAGCCTCTCAGCTGCTTTGTCCAAATTTGGCAAATGCTTTTAGAGCCGTGCTATCCTATACAGCAACCACTAGTTACATGGAGTTAAGTTAATTAAAATTAAATAAAATCGGCCGGGCGCGGTGCTCACGCCTGTAATCCCAGCACTTTGGGAGGCCGAGGTGGGCGGATCATGAGGTCAGGAGATCGAGACCATCCTGGCTAACACAGTGAAACCCCGTCTCTACTAAAAAAACACAAAAAATTAGCCCGGCGCAGTGGCGGGCGCCTGTAGTCCCAGCTACTCGGGAGGCTGAGGCAGGAGAATGGTGTGAACCGGGGAGGCGGAGCTTGCAGTGAGCTGAGATAGCGCCACTGCACTCCGGCCTGGGCACAAAGAGCAAGATTCTGTCTCAAAAAAAAAAAAAAAATTAAATAAAATCTAAAAATCAGATTCTGAGCCACAGTGGTCACATATTAGGTGCTCAGTGGTTGTGTGTGGCTCGTGGCTGCCTCAGTGGACAGAGAAGACATGTAGCATCTTCATCAACACAGAACAAGTCACCAGATGGTGCTGGAATGGAGCAAATGCTGACTCCACAGGCCAGGGCCGCCTCCGTGAGTTTTCTTCTTCCGCCACATCTTGGCCCCATAATGTTTCTCTGCCTGGAGAGCTCTCTGACATCGTCAATGCAGTTCCAAAAAGTTTCGCTTCTTTTTCTAGTTGTTTTCCGATAGGAATGTCGGTCCACATTATTTGTTGCATTATAACCAAAAGTAAAACTCTACACCAATCTTAATGTTAGTTTCATTTTTAATGTAATCTCCTCTTTGTTGTCCATTTAAGGATGTTAAATACCTTCTTCAAATTGCATGAGATGACCCTGTTTATTCAGTTTCTTGGGTGGATTTCTGAAGCTAATCAGTATTTTTTATTCTCAGTGAAAGTTATGTGTTACTCAGAGTTTAAACTTTGCTTATATTGGTGCCCTATTGGTTCCACTGATCTAGGATAAATGTGTGTGCATCTGTGTGTATGTGTGTGTACATGAGCAAACTCAGGGTTTCTGCACCACGTTTAACAGGAAATTCATGTCTCTCACATACTAACAATACAGGCTCAGATTTTGTTTTGTTGGAGATGCTTCGCTTTTATCCGTGGCCTTGGGGAGACGGTTTGCTTCTGAGCGGACAGACAGGTAACACCAGTTGTAAATTCCACAGTGCCCTTTTCACAAAGGATGCAGCACTTTATGCAGCAAGCCCCTCCCGACATGGCTCCTTTAACTTGCTCCACCTCAGACCCTGATGAGCATGTCAGCACCAAGTGGAGGGCCACGCCTCTGCAACTGTGCCTGACTTTTTGGCTAGAAAGCACATCTATATTTCAAGCACGTGGTGATTCTCCTTATTTTCAACCTGACCTATATTTCTTACATTCAACATGTTTAATCCAACATTTCTGTGTTGGAAGCAGAGTTAGTGGACTCTCAACCCCTGTTTAGTCTTCTTTCTTTGGCAGAAACCTTGTGTTTTCAAGTTAGAAATGTTAGCACATTTACTTCTTACATTGACCCTAATGTAGGTATCATAGGCATTGTTTTCTGAGGAAGGAAAAAGACGTCAAATAGTAACGATCTGGGTGACGTTGAAAAAGCAATCTGGTAGGGGATTCTATCTCTGAAGCCTCCGCTTTGCCCAACTTGTAGTTCTAGAACCCAGCAATGGCTCCTGCTTCTAAGCAGGGGGACACCAGGAGAGCCAGCAATCACTACAAGTGACTACAACCCCAGAAAGAGCTAGCGAGGAAAAAGCTGCACGTTTAGCAACAATATCTTGGAGCAAGAGCTTTCATTTGGCATGGCGCACAAATGAAGTCGGTAAATATTTGGGGAACAAATGCTCAGTTTTCATTAAGAATAGGCTGGGCAGTGCAGGCGAGACAATGAAGAGCTGTCAAAGCAGTTCCAACCTTTCATCTCTGCTTCCTCTGAAGAAGGCCCGTAAAGGCTGCTGTTTGCTCTCCTGTGCGTGGTGTTGGGTCATGCGCTGAGAGAGGGGCGCCAGGCTCCTTGAGCGGTGGAAAGACATGCACGGTTGGCAGCAAGAAGCATTTGTTTTTGGAAAACAACTAGTGAACAGTGTCTGGAATGTGGTGAGCATCTGATAAACAGTCATTGAATGGATGGGTAGATGGATGGATTAGAACAGAAATCAATGCACAAGGTTAAAACAAGAGACACCTGCAATGGCAGCATTTTATGTGGTGACAATTAAATATACCATTTATTGGGTACTGCATGTTATAGTTAGTTCTTTTACATTATATCAAATTCTGGTTTTTGTTTTTTTTTTTGAGATGGGGTCTTGCTCTGTCGCCCAGGCTAGAGTGCATTGGTGCGATCTCGGCTCACTGAAGCCTCCGCCTCCAGAGTTCCAGCGATTCTCCTGCCTCAGCCCCCCGAGTAGCTGGGACTACAGGTGCCTGCCACCATGCCCAGCTATTTCTTTTTTATTTTTTTGTATTTTTAGTAGAAACGGGGTTTCACCATGTTAGTCAGGATGGCCTTGATCTCCTGACCTCGTGATCCACCCGCCTTGGCCTCCCGAAGTGCTGGGATTACAGGCGTGAGACCCGGTGACCAGCCTTCAAGTTCTAATAGAAATATGTAAGCAATACCTCAATTTTCATTTTTCATATGAGGAAACTGAGGTGAATAACACCACACAGAACCAGCCCTGAATCCTGCATTTTTCTGATTCTAATCTCTGCACAGAGCAGGAGATTTCAGCCTCATCTTAAGCCCTGGACGTGGTACTTTTTTGAACTGTGAGTGGGAGGCAAATGGAAGGACTGTCTAAAGTCCTTGAGATGCACAGGAGCGAGGGAGTTAGAGGGAAGAGGCCACAGGGGACCATTTCTTTTCTGCTCTGGGCTGGGTGGACCCCAGTGACAGCACCATGTGTGTTCCAGGCTTCACCTGCAACAAGATCAAGTAAAAGTCACTGGATGACAACTGAGGGTCTGGATCACGCAGTCTGAAAACCAGGCACGTGACACAGCCAGGCCATGAGGGAGCTGGCAGCCTGGAAAAGAGGCATTTTCTTCACATGCCTGCAGGGTTATTACCAGGAAACCTTCTGCAGAAACCTATTTTTAAGACCTTTTCATCCACTTTCCTTCTCCTCCCATGGGAACCAACAGTGCTGACCATCCTGCTGTGTTTGTGATTTCTAGTAACTCTCACCTGGGAAAAGGGAAGGTGGAGAGACAGTTTCTAAGGACCCTCAAAAAGCCATTACCTGGGATCAGAAACAAGAACCAGTTTATTTTATTTTGTTGTATTTGTTTCTGGAAGATTAACAGTTAGAACTCGCCTGGCTGGCTCCCTTCTAGGCCGGCCAGTGGGAAGCCAGTGGGCTTGGCAGTGATTGGCGATGATTGCCTTGCGTGAGCTGATAAGAGTGACATGCAAATTACTCATTGCAGCCCAGAAGAAGACATGACATGGAAACGTTTTCAGAGCATCATTTCCCAGGAAGGTTGGAACAATTGTTCCACTTCTTCAATCATCGGAGTGGGCTCCCCGCGTCCAGGCAAGTCTTGGTCTGAGACACTGATCCTTCCAGTTCCTTCATGGAGCACATTAGACCTTAGCTCAAAGAGGGTGGGCTCTGCCAAAACAAGGCACATCTCCCTCCAGGCCGGATCTTCATGGAAGTCTGAATGTTTGTGTATCCCAAAAATTCGTCTGTTTTAATCCTAACCCGCCCCCCCGCCCTGGCCCAGGTCGTGGTATTTGGAGACGAGGCCTTTGGGATGTGATTAAATCATGACGGTTCCACCTTTATGAATAGGATTAGTGCCTGTATTTGTCTGTTCTCACACTGCTGTAAAGAAATACCTGAGACTGGGTAATTTATAAAGAAAAGAGGTTTAATTGGCTCATGGTTCTGCAGGCTGTAGAGGAAGCAGAGCGGCTTCTGCTTCTGGAGAGGCCTCAGGAAACACGATTATGTTGGAAGCTGAAAGGGGAGCCAGCACTTCACATGGCTGGAGCAGGAGAAAGAGAGAGGGAGAGGAGGGGCCACACACTTTTAAACAACCAGATCTTATGAGAACTCACTATCTCCATGACAGCACCAAGGAGGATAGTGTTAAAGTATGAGAAACCACACCCACCGTCCAGTTGCCTTCCGCCAGACTTCACCTCCAACATTGCAATTACAGTTGAACATGGGATTTGGGTGGGGACACAGATCCAAACCATATCTGTGCCCTTATAACAGAGGCCTGAGAGAGACCCTCCCCCTTCCACCACCTGAGGACACAGTGAGAAGGCGTCATCTATGAACCAGGAAGCAGGCCCTCACCAGACACAAAATTTGTCAGCACTTTGATCATGGCTCCCCAGCTTCCAGAGCTGTGAGAAATTAATCTGCTGTTTAAAAGCCACCCAGGCTGTGATATTTTGTTATAGCTACCCAAACAATCTAAGACACACAGCCACATCCCAAATGGGGGCAGTGAGCCACGTGGTTCCAGCTACTGAAAGCTGAAAAGGGAACCTGCTGCAGATCCCCTATCCTGAACCCTGACCAGGGCAGACACTGGCTGGTAAGTGACAGCTGAGTCTGAGTCAGACACAGAAAAGTTCACAAAAGAAATCCGAGTTATCGATGTGGGAAAGACCTGGAGTCTTAAAGTGGGGCAGCCTTCAGAGCCACACAACTAAGACCCGCCAGAGCTCTCAAGCCAGAGGTGCCTCCCCAGAATGCGGTAATAAATGTGATTCATAGGCATATTATCAGGAAGAAATGTGATAAGGGGATGATGTAAGTGATGAACTTAGCACCGAAGCCCTTAAGCATGTCGTGAGTATTTTGTTCTTTGCAGTGACTGCCTGGACCATCCAGAGGCAGCAGCATTCAGGCTGCCCGGATGCACTCATCCCAGACATTCCCCACAACCCATACCTCATCACGATGACCAGTCCCTCTTGATTCTGAAAGCACGTTTCCGGAACCACGCACTGCAGCAGCTGAGCCAGACTGACATGGCACACACGTAGATCAAGGCAGTGACCTCTGTCTGAAGGAGAAATCATCTCCTTGGTTTTCTTCCCTCCAGGACTCCTGTCTGTTCTTCCACGTTGCTGTAGACAGAGCTTCTCCCTTTGCCTTTGGCTTTTCTGCTCCCCCATTTTGACTTGCAGAGTGCCTCAGGATGCCAGGCCCCCGGGGCTGCCCACCCTACCATCAAGAGCTTAGCACTAAGACTCTTTTTCAACTTAGAGAGATCTGAGATTGGGTCACTTCCAGACACATAAGCAGGAACTCAGTAAATATTCGCTAAATGTAATTCAATTGAATGAAAACCCAAGAGGAAAGTGTTTTTGATGTTTGCTTGTTTGCTGGTGACCCAGCTCTCTCCAAGTAGCATATTGGACCAGACGTTAGAAAATGCTCTCTGAAATTGAAAGAGCATTGCCTAATGACAGGGCTCCATTAAGAAGGCAGAATGTGACCACGTTATGTTTCATGCATGCCGGGAACCCACACCAAATGGAAAACAGGTGAAGAGTTGGCTCTGCAGCTCAGCCACACAGACCTGGTTCCCTCCTCTCTGCTTGGGCTCCTGAATATTGAATTTGAAATGTTAAGTACTATGAATATTTTGAACAAAGAGAGGCCCCCAGAGGATTCACACACAGTGTTCACAGGCCAGCTGCAGGCCTCAGTAGATCTGGCCCTCATTCAAGGATAAGTGAACAGAGAGGAAAACTAAAAACATGAAAATATGATGCAGCTTAAGTGAATTCCATACGACAGATAAATGAAGAATACTCTTCTTTATGCTCATTTTTATTCTACTAGTGCTTACCTCTCCAGTGAGCCACTCAGTTGACCCTCTTCTTGTAGATCAATCTCAAGAATAAAATCATATTTACTGGCCCCTTCCTATGCAAAGCACGATGAGAATTGTCCTGTTTTTGCCTCCTACCTCTTTCCCCCTTCCAACTCCCAGTGTTGTTGCTCAGGTAGGGAATTTTGCGCTCAACTCATTAAATTAATATTATTTTTGTCTGGCATCATCCCTACTTGTATTTCTCAGACTTTCACACTGGCTATGCTTTTTCCCACAAGCCTGGGAGCTTACTCATCTATCCCTTTGCCCGGAATCCTCCTCCTTAGCTGGTTTTCAGGGTGGATCTTTTGTGTGGTTCAAGTTCTGCGCCCCTGACACTTCCAGGAAGTCTGCCCTGACCAGCACAGAAGCCAGGGAGGCCCCGTCACACGGTCCACCTCCCCTGGTTGCATTTATTTCCAACTTAAATCTTAAATCACATCTCCCTTGTGCATGCGCGTCTGTCTCTTCCTGAGAAGGGGGCTCCAGGAGAGCAGGGCCAGCCTCTCTTTTCTCTGCTGTGTCCCCCGAACCCATGGGAGGCCCTGAGTCTGTCACTGCTGACTGACAGCACGCATGTAATTGTGAGCAGCCTCTGCAGTTGACCTCCTAGGATATGGAAGAAAAGACAATGTCTATCAAATAAGACAAATGTTATCATGGTCAAAGGATATTCTGAGATGAATTAATGATTAAGACATTTTTTAAAAAGGTAATTCACAGACATAACATCCATTCAAGTTTAATAAGACAAGAACTGACCCTGAAGAAAATAAACATAATGCTATCAAAGGCAGATTTGAGAACATTTCACAGAATGAAGAGGAAAGGTCACAATGAAGAAAGACCTCCGGAAGAACATGAAAACAAAGAGGGGGCAGTGTGATTCTCGGGGGCAGGAAACTGATGGGGTTGAAGAGGCAACATATCAATGGCAGCAGGAACCCTGTAAAGAAGCTCAATAAGAGGAAATCTGCTTGACCTTGGCAAGTGGGAAGGAATCTCACACACCAGACAAAGTAAATACGTCGATAGAGCTCCGAGAAACGACTCCATTTCAGGAATAAATAAAAAAATAAAGATTCAACTCAACAAATTAATAAAAGAGAAACAAAGAAATGTAGCATAAACAAAACCAAATCAACACAGGTCAGAGCAAAACTAAATAGATAATAGCAAAACAATAACACTGAAATGAAGCAAATCTATAGCCTGATTTTTTTTTAAATCAACAACTCTCCAGCCTAACTCAGAAAAAGAGAAAAAGTCACAGAAGAGGGTTATGACAATAGATGAAGGGAAAGTAAAAAAGATGTAAGAGATATTCTTAATAGACTCTGCGTGATTCAACAGTTTAGTAAGAAAATATAAATTAACATATCAAATCAAAAGAGGTAAAATATCCGCGCAGTGGCTCAGGCATGCCTCTGTTAGAGCAACCCATGGCCAGGCCAGCAACATGGTGCCTCATGGCCTGCTCTCCATGCAACCGGCAGCCAGGGGAACCCCTGCAAAGTGTGTCCCACCCTGCCTCACTGGCTTGGCCCCTCACAACTGCCCCTTGCCTAGAATAGAGTCCCCGTTCTTGCTATGGCCACAGCCCCTCTCCCATCCATCCCCTTGCTGTCACCCCTTTAGCCATTTGCAGCCACTCCGGCCTCCTCCCTCTACTCCCGTCTCTCTACTACACTCCCACCCCAGGGCCTTTGCATGGCCACTCCCCCGACCTGGACTCTTCATCTCCAAGATACCTTCGTGTCGCGCTCCTGTCCTCAACTGAACCCTTGATAAAATATCACCTCCCCAGTAAATTCAAAACAGCACTCCTGTCACTCTTCCTGAGTCTGCTTTACTTTTCTTTGTCATATTCTCGTGACCTAATATGTAGGACATTTAATTTTTCATTTTAAACCCACCCCTCCCTCTCTCTGTCTCACACATGCAGAGTTGGGGCAAACATTCCCAAGGCACACATCTAAGGAAGAGATTCCATCTGCCCCCACATGGAGCCCCTACTTCAGCATCAGAACAGGAGGGTCTGGCTCCTCTGATGGGTGGGACCGGGCCCTGCCCGAAGTTGGGCTTCTTGCATTCTTCTGTTTTGAAGTTGCTGGTGGCCTCGGGTATCTGGGGCTCACAGGCATCCATTACGAGGAGGTTGCCATCCACTTCCCATTGTCTCGGAATAAAGCAGAAAGCAGGTGCATGCTACCACATCCTCGCTCATCCCTTCATCCTTGTTCCTGGGGAGATAAAGACCGACTGCCTGGAATCACCAGGGACTCTTCCAGGACCCGGGCACAGCGGCGAGACAGGGAGACAAGCCAGGGCTCCAGCCACCTCTGGCAGCTCCAGCAGAACTGACATTCGAGGAGCCCAGGACAACCAGGAAAAGGTCTCTGGGGTTTGGGGAGATGCTGTGAGGCCGGCACGCGGGGCTGTGATAGCCATGTGCAGGGGAGGGCTGTGCTAGCTGAGGCTTCTGGAGGTGACCGGAGCTGAAGGAGGACAAGGCTCTAGCATGTGCAGATGGATGGAGAGGAGCCTGGGGGTGGTCAGGGCCGCAGTCAGAGTGCTTCAGGCAAAGGGACCCTCAGCACAGGCGACAACCCAGAGAAAGGGACAGGCTGGCTGAGCAGAGGCTTGGAGTAGGCTCAGGGAGCCTGGAGTGTCCCAGGTGGGCAGGGGGAGGGTGCATGGGTGCTGGTCCGTGGTGCTGGCACTCTGCTTTCTGCTTTAGGGTGCTGCTGTGGCTGCTGGCATTGGGCTGCAGGTGCACACAGAGAAGCAAAGGCGTGGGAACTCCCAGAATCCCCAAAGCACAAGAAAGCCAAGTACAGGCAAATGGCGATCATTCAGAATCCAGAGACTAACCCCGAGCATTGGGAAGACAGGCACGGATAAGCACAGAATATGGCTTCAGGTCCAGCCCTGGGCTCGCCGCTGCACCTCTCTCAGCCAGCATCCTCATCTGTCCTGCAGCAGTCACACCTGCTCGTCCACTTTACTGGGAAGGGGTGCAATGAATGTGGACGCATGCACGTTCCAGGGCAACTTCATCGTCATTACAGCAGTGGCTGTCGGGGAAAGCCAGTTCACAGGGCTGAAATAAGTCACTCCTGCCCCCGACTTGTAGGTGAACAGATAGATACCCACGCTGATAAAAGGAAGCATCTAGAAGGTCTCCCCAGCCTTCATCATCTGAGACTTGGCTTTCAGCCCCAAAGCAGTAGGCCCTGCTGTTAACCTTCCGCCATTAACCTTTGGTGCTCTTCAATTAGCAGCAGCCAGGGGTCCTTGGTAGGTATGAGAATTTGGAAGGACAGCCCCAGGGCACAGCCCCAGGCTGCAGCAAAAGGTTCTAAGTGTTCTGTTGGAAGGAAGCCCAGGAGATATTGATCAGCTGCAGGTTGGGGAGGCCCCAGACCCCACCCTTGCCTGCCTCCAGGAGAAGGTTCTCCATGGGCCAAGATGGAAGCAGAGTCCCACATTGCCTGGGCGGCTCCCTGAGCATGGTTCCCTGTGGACGGAGCTGAGTGACATCATGACTCTAGGCCTCAACAAAACAGCTTTGGAAAATCCTGATGATTCGAATTGTATTAAATCAACAAACTTTGGGTTGCACAGTTACTAGAAAATGGAGATCTGCGTCATCACTTACTAGACACATGACCTTGAACGGCGGCTTCCCCGTGTGAAACAGCAAAGCTCTGTAACCCCCACAAACTTGCCTCACATCCCGCGTCTGCTGTGGAAGACGTACGTGGCCTCTGACAACTTGTTCAACTTCCCTGGGACTCAGTTTCCTCATCAGACACTGCAAATGACAAAAGCCACTTCAGGGTCAAATGAGATTGTCCATCTGAGAGCACTTAGGAGAGAGATGTCTGCGCCAAGTGAGGCCTGGTGGTGCCAAAGTCCCCCTGACCCTGGGGTGAGTTTAGGACAAGGCATGGAGGAAAGCCATGGCACGGAAATCAGGTACAGAAGACAGCGAGCAGGACCACTGGAAGTGGCTGTCCCTGAGATGCTTCAAGGCCGTGGCTCCTGGCCTGCCCTCACTGGGACAGGATGCCCCTGTGACCCTCGCTGCCCCCATGACCCTCGCTGCCCCACACCTACCTCCCAGCTTCTGCCCACTGTGCCTTCTTCCCCACCCAGGGCATCTCTCTCTGCTTTACATCAGTGCTCTGGCCTCCCTTTCCAGGATGACGGTGGTGGGAAGGTCTTGGTACAGAGGACATAAGCCCATATCTATGGGGACAAGGAGAATGAATTCCCTGGGACCCCTCCTTGGTGGGAAGGGACAGTGACTGTGATGACTTTCAGGTTGAAGATGAGGGGTCTGAACACAGAAAGGGTGGGCCCTGCCCCCCGTGCCCTCACGTCCTGCTCTGTTCCCCTCAGTCTCATATGCTCCCTTCCTTGACCATCTACTTTAGTTTCCGATTCTGTGCTCCAGTGGAAGGAACCTGGGCTCCTTGGGGAAGCAGCTGACCCTAGAGCTGGGCAGGGAGTGTACAAGCTGAGCCTGGAGCATCTCATAGGGCCAGAAAGTGAGGAAGGGCTCACACCACCCACAGTGAAGTGGCGCATCCAGGGGACCTGACAGCCAGCGCTGGAAGAAGTAAGCCAAAAAGAACGTCCCTCCGCATTGTAACCCAGAGGATCAAATGGGTATCCACGAACCCAGGCTGATGAGTAAATGACTGCATAAATTCATAAGTAGGGGAAAAGAGACAAATCTGACATGCAGAAGAATTTCAAATGATTGATGGAGTTCCTTCCCCCTTTAACTTGGGCTGGGCATGGTGGCTTCCTTGCTGTGAGTCCAGTATAGAGAGGTGAAGAAAGATGAACTCTATAGTAAAGAAACCTGATGAATACACCTCAGCCACGTGGCGAAGGTCAGCACCAACCAGCAAGGGTCACACTGACAGCAAGCAGCTGGCACAGTGTGATGAGAGGGCACCACGCCCTTGTGGTCACCCCAGTCGAACCATGAGAAGCACATCAGACAAACCCCATTTAAGGGACATTCCACAAAATCTCTGACACTCCTTAAAATTGTCTAGGTCATGAAAAACAAGGAAGGTGTGAGTAACAGGCTCAGGCAGTAGGAATCTAAGGAGACATGATGATTAAATGTTATATGAGATTCTGGAACAGAAAAATAAAGGCCATTAGATTTATTAGATTTATAACAAAACACCATAGAGAAATCGAAATAAACTATGAAATTTAGTTAATAAAGGCATGTCTATATTTGTTCATCAATTATGACAAACGTACCTTCCTACTGGGATATGTTAATAGTAGGGAAGCTGGACGTGACATATGTGGAAATTTTCTACCTTATCTTTGCAATTTTTCTGCAAACCTAGAACTGTTCTAAAAAAAATAGTTTATTCAGGCCAGGTGCAGTGGCTCACGCCTGTAATCTCAGCACTTTGGGAGGCTGAGGCGGGCGGATCACGAGGTCAGGAGATCGAGACCATCCTGGCTAACACGGCGAAACCCCGTCTCTACTAAAAATACAAAAAAATTAGCCAGCCGTGGTGGCGGGCACCTGTAGTCCCAGCTACTCAGGAGGCTGAGGCAGAAGAATGGCATGAACCTGGGAGGCGGAGCTTGCAGTGAGCCGAGATCGCACCACTGCACTCCAGTGCAGGCACTCCAGCCTGGGCGATGGGGCAAGACTCCATCTAAAAAGAAAAAAAAAAAGAAAAAAAAATAGCTTATTCAAAGAAGTCACCTTATAGTTAGATAGCTCTTCCATCTATCACCCACAGAAGTTAGGCCACCGAGACTGAGATCTTTCTACAGTGACAATCTGGCTATCTGTGTCATTTCTCCCTGAACACACAACTACTGAGTGGTCCTCACGGCGACCAGTGATGAGGGAGAGCTACAGCCAGCACGCCCCGGAGAACCAGTTCCAGCTATCCCTCCCCTCATTGCCCTTGAGGGACCAATTCACCCAGGAGATAATGACCTGCAAATGAACACGTTTTATTGCACTGAAGACTCGGACCCCACTAAAGGGCCCTGGTGAGCTCAGCTTCATCTTAGGGAACGCTCTTTTTGCCTAGTCATGGAAAATCTAAAATTAAAGCAGCTCAGACAGCCTCCCTCACTCCTTGCCAACTCCCTGACCCCCACATGAGTCTCAAACTTTTCCTCTTGGCCCCAAAACCTAGGTCAAGTGAGATGTGAGCAAGCCATTTCCAAGCTAGAAACACAACTGAATTGCCAAAGAGCCTTTTAAGATCTCAGGCCCTGAATCAACTCTGCTTCTCCAGAAGTTTTGGGTGCAAAGGGCACATAAAGGATTGCTGTGCACAGATGTGGGCAGAGGGGAAAGCAAGCCAAAGGGGGTCATCCTAGCCCATATCCTTGGGATAGTCAAAGTCACCTTAGCAGAAAGCAGCTGGAGGCTGCAGGAGGCCCCGGGCTGAGGACAGAAGAATGGGCAGTGGGACAGAGACCTTTGCCCTCCTCTGCGTGCCGCACAGGAGCCCCCAGATGCTAAGAAAGGAACTCAGAAAAAACATATTCATGGGCCCACCAGGCAGCTCTGAGCCCCTTCCAGACCCAGCTCACTGGAGTACCACTCAAATAAGAACCCTGATGGGGTGAACCTTTAACAAGATGAGAGGAGGGAGAACACAAGTTGGAGACGAAGGGGGCAGCTGGCCACACCCCTAGTGCCTCCTGCAGGTTTTCTGCCCGGAGCAGGTTTGAATACAGAGATGGGAGAGGCCCCCGCTTTCAATCCTGTTCAGAGTTTTGATTATTACACTGGACTGAGCATACTAATAACCAACTTGGGTATCTTTTATTACCTGAGAGTGACAAGGAAATTCATGGTGCTGCCTGTGTTTTCATCCAGGGCAGGAGAAAAGAGAACCTTGCTGAATAAATTTAAAGGGTCAGCTAGAAAAGCAAGTCATCTCGCTAAATCATCCCAGCCTTGTTTTTCCACCTGATCTATACGTAACACATACGTGCCTAGATGACATATGTGTGTGCAGATCCCTACGGTTGATGCAGACAACATTTTATCAACCTTGAAATCAGATGTGCATGATGCTGTGGAACATGAGAATGTGCTGTAATGTGTTTCACATAAAATACCTGTGAACACTTTCCATCTCACTCATTGTCCCTCTGAGAGAAACATGTCCTGCCTGGCCAGGACTCTGGTCTGTGGGTAGACAGTAAAGGACTTAGACAAGCTTCTGCTAAGGAACTTCAAAGTTGCTTCCCCATTTTTAATGTAGCTGCCCACTTCTGAATTTGGTGCCCACTGTTGGCCAGCAGAGCATTCTGACTGATGGTGCCTGATGCCTCCAGGTTGACCCCTGGACTTGTGCCAGGGCCTCTCCTCTACCCTGGAAGCACCGGGCTTCCTCTGAGGCTGCACAGTCTGCGCGGCACAGACAGTAGCCATCTGTAGCTCTCAGCTCCCGGATGCCCTTCAGGTTTTCCGAATGTGGCACACACCTTCCCGAGGGGAATAAGGCACCAAAACTGCTGATGCTCACCTGGACCCTCTAACTGACTTTGTTCTATAAGGAAACAACGCCACCTCGTTTTCTGATGTCCCGAAGAAATGCGTCCCCAGAGAGCTCCGAGAAAGGCTGAGTGGCCCCTGGTGGGATGGCGGATGCACGCTGCAGCCATGTGGGTCCCCCAGGGTACTGGGCCATCATCCACAATATTGGCTTCCTTTGCTGTGTTTACATGCGTCGTGTCATAACCGGCGGTGTGAACCAGCGTGTCCTCACAGTCTCAGAACGAGCAAGCGAGTTTAATTTCACCAGCTCATACCAGTGCCTATTCCACCTGCTATACTGAGTGTGCTTTCTGTGTTAGACACCACTTCGGGCCTGGAGAAGCCATTGTGAATAGAATGAGAGGGTCCCAGGCCTCAGTATACAATTCAGCGACCCTGACATTAAACGCATAAATGCCTCCAACCAGGAAGGGTAAGGAGAGCATGGCATGGAGACAAAGGACAGTGGATCCAAATTAGAGGGGGGATTTCAGGGCCAAGGGGCAATGAAGGGGTGGGAGGGGTGAGTTCCAGGCTGGGAAAAGCCCTGAGGCAGGAAAGGTTTGTGGGTTGCAGCTACAAAAATAAGGCCAAGGGGGCAGGGCAGAGGCTGAAGGGGTGTGTGTTATGGGTTGAATCATGCCCCACAAAATATGCCGAAGTCCTAACCCCCAGTACCTGTAAATGTGACTTTATTTGGAAGTAGAGTCTTTGCAGGTAGTCAAGATGAAGTGATAAGGGTGGGCCCTGATCTAATCTGACTGGTGTCCTTTATACATGGGATAAATGGGGACAGACAGACACAGATAGGGGAGACCCCATGAACACACAGGGGGAAGAAGGCCATCGATTAGCCAAGGAGTGCCTGAGACCCCCAGAAACTGGAGAGGGGCCTAGAACTCCCTAACAGCTTTCAGAAGGCAACAACCCTGCTGACACCTCGATTTGGGACTTCCAGCCTCCAAAACTGCGAGAAGATGCATTTCTGTTGTCTAAGTTGCTTGTGGTACTTAACTATGGCAGCCCAAGTGGATGGATACAGTAGGGAAAGACGCCGGCTGGGCGCGGTGGCTCACACCTGTAATCCCAGCACTTTGGGAGGCCAAGGCAGGCAGATCACGAGGTCAAGAGATCAAGACCATCCTGGCCAACATGGTGAAACCCTGTCTCTATTAAAAATACAGAAAATTAGCCAGACGTGGTGGTGTGGGCCTGTAATCCCAGCTACTCGGGAGGCTAGCCAGGGGAATCACTTGAACATGGGAGGTGGAGGTTGCAGTGAGCCGAGATTATGCCACTGCAGTCTAGTCTGGCGACAGAGAGAGACTCCATTAAAAAAAAAAAAAAAAAAAAAAAAGTCATGTGCAGTCTTCCAGCCAATGCCAAGAATTTTACATTTGATCTCCAGGAGCAGGCATGCTGCAAGGCTAGTTAAGCAGGGAGGGAAAATGATCAGATTCAAGTTTAACAAGACACCTTCGGAGGTACCACTACAGGGGTCAGTCACTGGGCTGAAGGTGCACACGGTCACCTGCCCCCCAACTCTAATTATGCTACAGATCCATGGCCAGTCTAGGCCAGTGGAGAGGAGCTTGCGCTGTGTCCCAGAGACCTGGATCCAGGGCCATTGCCACATAACCTTGGGCATAGAAACTTGAGTCTCACTTTCCTCAGATGCAAAGTGGGAACCACAGCAGCACATGCTTCCGGCAGGTTCTGTGTCATACATGGGCAGTGCCTGGCCCAGCCTGGCCCAGTAGCTGCTTGTTAATCCATGGTGCCCACTGGGCATGCAAAGGGGAACACAGTAGGAAAATCCATCAGAAGAAAACACAGCAATGCCGATTCTTGTGTAGGCTGAACTTTAAAACACTGAAATTCCAGGCATGTGTTTGTTGTTCTGACACAGAAGAAATGTTCAGGATAAACGCGTAGACATCAGAAGCTGTGGAATGATCTATAAAGAACTTCAGAACCAGCATAAAATGTCAGTGGATTTTTTACCTCTTGAACCAGCCCCAGGATGTCGGCTAAGATCGGAGTCTCAGGAAGGACTGAAAGGGTTAGAGGCTCAAGGGGAAGGCTTCCGAGACTGCTCAGGGGTGAGAACCAAGGGGGTGGATCATTCCAAATCTGCCTCAGTCTCAGTGTTCAGTTTGGGACACTTGGTCCAGAGAAAGGAAATGAATCTGGGTGGCTTCACTTTGCAGTTTGTACTTGAAGACAGGCATTACACCATCAATCAATCCAACAAATATCTATTGAGCCTCAAGCCATCATTTATCCATGATTTCAAAATACTCAGCAGGTACAGACAGCGAGCTTGGAACAGAACCGACCCTGCCTTGTGAAGTCTGCTTTCTATTGAGATGCTTACATGCAAAGCAAACAGAGTTAGGTAACCTAGGCAAAGAAACAAGTGAAAGTGGCGGAGATGAGGGTTGTGAGGAACACACACAGCGCCAAGATGAAGAACAATAGTGAAGGGGCAGAATGGGTGGCCCGGCCAGAGGACGGGCATCTCAAGATCCAGCCACTTGAGGACAGATGACAAGCAGGCAAGGGGAACGGGGTCTCAGGGGAAGAGGGCTTGAGACCAAGCCCCTTGGAATAATTGAGGTAACACACTCACACATGCATGAGTATGTACCCATACACGCATAGGTACATGCATGTATATGTACGTACACACACACGTGTGCATAAACACACATTTAAATACAAACACACATGCATGCACACATAGATGTGTGCTGCACACATAGGCACAGGCACAGAGCACTGTGGTTGGAGCATGATGAGCAGGAGGAAAGGGTGGGTGAGGAGGCTGGGAAGTTGGCAAGAGCCAGAGGCGGTGGGCTCAGTGTGGAACGGGAATTTTGTTTGTGTTCTGAGCGTAATGGAAACCACAGAAGTGTTGGAAGCAGGAGAAGAACGTGCCTGTTACACGTTGTATAATCCTGGCCACTGTTTCTGTGGAGCAGATTATCTGGGGTGAGAATGGAATAAGGAGATGAGTTAGGAGGCCTCTGAGCAGGCCAAGGGAGCGACGGTGGTGGCCTGGACCAGATGGCGACAGTAGAAATGGGAGTGAGTGGGTGGGTGGGAGGGGCAGAGCATGCCCATGGGGGAAATGTGGAGTGACAACAGTGGGAAAATCACATCTGAACAGAAGCAAAATATGATGGGATACAGCACACAATTTTTTCCAAAACTGAAGGTAGACATCAGGCCAGAGACTCAGAAAGATCTGTTAAGCCAAGATGGATACATTCAAAGGAAACCTGACCCATAGGCATATTGCAGGAAAACTGCTGGGGGAACAAGACAAAAAGTCTTAAAGACACCCAGGGAAAGTGAACATGTGGTCATCAAAGTAGCAGTAACAAGGCTGAAAGATGACTTTCCAATATAAACCATGGAAGCAAGAAGGCGCCGGAATTACACGCTATATATGAGTCCTTTAAAAAGCCTCAAGGTAAAGTTTTACACAGAATTATAGCATCATTGTAAATGAAACAAAATAAAGGCATATTCATCAATCAAAAACTAATGAAGACAAAATAAAGACATATTAGTCAATCAGAAACTAACAGTTTTTAGCCTACAGACCAAAGTCTATACAACTGTCAGATTGGACAGTGAAATGAAAAAAAGAAAGTACAGAAGGGCACGAAACACAAAGAAAAAGACAAAATATGGGTATAATTTAATTAGAAAATAGTTAAACATGAATTGAATTATACAAAATAATAAATGCCCTCTAGAATTTTTATGTGTGTGTGTGTGTGTAGGTGTGTGTGTATATAATTTAAATTCATGCCAATAAACATGCGAAGGGCAGGAGGTAATTGATATTGAAATATTCTTAGGACGTCTAACATTATTAGATGTCTTTATTTTGTCTTCATTTACAATGATGCTATAACTCTGTATAAAACTCTACCTTGGGACTTTTAAAAGAACCTTAAGAATAGCATGCAATTCTGGTGCCTTCTTGCCTCCATCATTTATACTGGGCAGTTATCTCATAGTCTTGTTATTGCTACTTTGATGACCACATGTTCACTTTCTCTAGATGTTTTTAACTACCTCAGCATAAGACACAGTTGTTATCGGGCCATAAAGTTCCAAGACATATGTTAAAAAAACTAAGGTAGCCACCATAAGAATTGCTACAGAATGTATTATTGTCCAGCTAAGAGGGGGAAATTAATAGCCTTAAATGCATATACAGAAAATAAATAAAATCAGTCATCGAAGTTTGGATCTCAAGAATCTTGCAAAAGAATAGCACATCAAAGTCAGTGAGGGTAGAGAAAAGGAAAGAAAGACAGAGATATCAAAAACACGAAATAGAAAAAAGAAAAAACAAGAAAAATTAGCAAAGCCAAGAAATGGCTTATTTTAAAAAAAGATTATATATAGACAGTTAAACTGAGCAAGATTTATCAAATAAAATATTACCAATATCAGGAATGATAAAAGGAAATTTATTACAGATCCTATAGATATTAAAAGAAAAAATATTATAAACTACTTCAACAATAAATTAGGCAGTTTAAATGAAATGAGAAAGATACTTTATAAATGCTTTCTAAATATGTCACAAGAACAAATTTAAAAATCTTAGCAGCCTCATATTCAGTAAAGAAATTGTACCTATTACTTTACAATTCTCCCCCCATGCCCACCTATATAAATCTACCAAACAAAACAAAAATCTAGAAGTTCAAAATAATCCACAAGTGAATTTTCAGGGAAAAGGTAAAAATAAACTTTAAATTTTGAGAGAAAGCATAAAACTAATATTATGTGAGATCTTACAAAGATAGGAACTGAGAGAAAGCTGCCCAGTATCCATAATGAGTCCAATTTAGTATCTTTACATAAAACCTGGCAAAGGTATTAGAAATTGGAAACCTATCTCCCCCATTTACATAGGCGCAAAGACACTAAAATCAATACAGAATGATAATTCAGTTGTAAATAAAAAGGCTAATATATTATGACCAAGTGGCATGTATTCCAGGAATGCAAAGTTAATAAATATTTCAAAATAAATCAATGCACTTTGCAGAATGAAAGAAAAAAAAGAGAAATTATATAATCATTTAAAATTGTGCAACACACACACACACACATTAGCCACACTTTGACACATACAGTCAGACTAGAGACTGTCGGAAAACAGGAGTGAGATGGGAATTTCATTATTTCAATAAATGTATCTACAAAATACCTACCACAAACTTCACATTTAAAGGTTAATTTCTGAAAGCTTTGCATGTAACATCAAAAAAGCTCTTGTATCTGCTATTCCAAATTCTATTCAACATAGGAATAAAGGCTTTAGTCAGTGCAATGAGGCAAGAAACAGAAATAAAAGAGATAAAGACAGAAAAGGGAAAAAAAGTCATTATAGACATAGAAAGTCCAAAGTATCTACTGACAAAACATTAGCAATAATACATGAATTTGGTGAAGTCCTGTACTGCTGTTGTATAAAAATAACAGCAACAAAATGTAGTGCATTTCTGTATGTCTGCTACAATGAAATAGAAAATAAACTTTTAAAAAGATACTAACTAAAATAGCATCACAAATCAAATAAGTAGAAATGAACCTAGAGAAAGTTGTGGAAGACCTCAGTATGAAACTGATACAATGTTACTTAGAAAAATTAAAGAAGATCTATAGGAATGGAAAGCTAGCTCTACTCACCCACTGGGAGATTCATTATACAATGTCACTTCTCCCTAAACTGATGTATACAGTCCATGCAATTCCCCCAAAAAACCCCTACAGATTTTTCCATGGAAATTGATGCGATTCTTCTAAAGTATATGTGAAAACACAAAAGGCAAATATATATATATATATATATATATATATACACATATGCATATATATAGCCAAGGAAACCTCAAACAAAATGAACAAAACGAAAATCTTACACTGGCTGATATCAAGGTATGTTATAAAGCCACAGTTATAAGACTCTAGTGCAAGTTTAGAGAAGTAGAACAAATGAGCAGAAGAGTAAGTCCAGAAATAGATCTATGCACCTGTCTGAATTACAAAGATGACACCACCTCAATTCCGTGAAGGAAAGATGGACTTTCCAGTCATGCTGGACCAGCTGGAGATCTGGGTGAGGGGCAGGGAAGCAACAATGAAACCTGACCCCTCTCCTGTACAACAAATATTTTCAGATGCATCACAGACTTCTGAAGTTTAAAATTTTTAAAAAGCCTTCTAGAAAAAGACATAAGATGTCTTTCTGAATTTCGGAGAGGCAAATGTTGTTTAAATGGGACAAAAATATGATTACTCTTCCTAGGATGTATCATCACAATGTGCAGAGTACAATGAAAATATTACTAGCAAAAAATATGTATAATTAGCTATGCTAAGAAACAGGAAAATATGACCCTTGCGCAACAGAAAAAGCTATCAAGAGAAACTGATGCTGAGGCATTTAGATGTTGGGGATGGCAAA
The DNA here is from genome assembly GCF_006542625.1 of Nomascus leucogenys. NCBI lineage: Eukaryota > Metazoa > Chordata > Mammalia > Primates > Hylobatidae > Nomascus > Nomascus leucogenys. The sequence continues at coordinate 2,662,029 of NC_044387.1, forward strand.
TGAGGGCTTCTTCATAAACGAAAAAAGATTAACCCGACTACATTTCTAAAAGCTCAGCTTCTTTCCTTCAAAAGGTACCAGCGAGGAAGTTAGGAATCAATACACACACTTTTGCTCCTGGCCATCCTAGAGTAACTGGTGAAGGAGTTGCCCTTTCACCCTATAGCTACAAACCAGGTTCCAGACCCGGGACTGAAGGCACAGCAGAACCATGATCCTGGAGAAAAGCCAGCGGGAGCAGCAGAGACCAAGGCTGGATTACACACACCTGGAGTGAGGTCTGCTGGACTCAGAGACAGCTGCTGCTGGGGCTGGGAGGGAACCTGAGATTTTAGGGCCTGCCTGCTGCAAAGCTCAGGGTCTGCCGCAGCCAGTGCAGAAACCTCACTTGAACATCTTGGGCATTCAGCTGAGAACCCAGAGAGACTTTAGCTCAAAGAGTAAGGAGGACACCTTAGCGTGAGAACCACATGCTGGGACAAAGGACCATGCCGAAGTTCAATTACTGTAATAAAGTCAAAGAAAGCCTGACATCTATAACTGATCTGCCTTCTAGGAAAAACAAAAACAAAACACGGGAACTTCTTGAAAGGGCACGGTCTCCTCCTCCTAAAATATGTCACCTCAGTGTCCACAGTACAATAAAAATAGTCTTAGTCATGACAAGAATTACCCTTAGGCAAAGAAGAAGTCATCAAGAGGAACTAACGCTGAGGAATGTAGATATGAAGATGGCAACCAAGGCTCCCGCGTGGCTGTTTTCAATAGGCGCAGGGATTTAATGTGAGAAATGGTCATGAGAGTGAACAGTGATCTCGGCAGAAACAGATCCTGTAAAAAATAATCAGGAAATTCTATAACTGAAAATCACATTTTTTAAAATTTACTAGAAGGGATTAAGAGAGAGAGATAGTATATTGCAGAAGGAAGTGCGAACTTGAAGGCAAATCAACGGAAATTATCTAACTTCAAGAACAACAATGATAAAGATTATAAAAATAATGAACAGAGCCTGAGAAACCCATGAGATAATATGAAGTGATCGCTCATATATTTGAAGTCTCATGGGGACAGAAAAGGGAAAATGGAGTACAAACAAATATCTGAAAAAAAATTACCAGATTTTTTCTGAATTTGATGGAAATTAAATTCAAGAAGATCAATGAATCCCACACAGGATAAATTCAGAGAAATCACAAATATGCAGATAAAAAATCAAAGTTTAAGAGAAAGAGAAAATCTTCAAAGTAACTGGAGAAAAAACAGTAGGTTGGTCACATAGAAAGGAATCACACTCTGACCTCTCATCAGAAGTGCTGGAGAGCAGGTGAAGATTGTGCAGTGCTTTTAAAATGCTGGGAGAGGGCTGGGCATGGTGGCTCATGCCTGTAATCCAAGCACTTTGGGAGGCTGAGGCAGGAGGATCACGAGGTCAGGCATGATTCTTGGGGTGGCAAAGCCTTCCAGCTATTACCAGTCCTTGGTTTCCCCATCTCTCTCATTTCCTTCCTTAATATGCCAACAGGTCTGTTAGTAGTTGAGTCATTAAGGTCCCTTCATTTAAAACACCTGTGTGAATGTTGTTTTCTGCTAAGACCCTGACTGATCTAATTGTGGCTACTAGGGATGGACTTGGAACCAGAACTTCAAAACGACATTTGGGGACTGAGTTTCTCATGTTTGGTGGATGCATGGGTGGCCTCCTTGCTGGGACAAAGCTCTTACTAGTAATACATGATAAGCAATAACATCACCATTGTGTATGTACTGTCCAAGCGATGTGGATAGGGTGCTGGCGTAAGGAAAAACTCTCCGTAACCAAGTAACTGCTGCTGTTAACACCATGGAAACAGGAGTAATGACCGAGCCTGTGGTGTGGGGTGGCATAGGGTCATGTCCCTGGAGAGATTACAACAAGAACAGGGGATTTAAATAAGAATAAAGGACTTAAATCTCCAAATTGTGCTAGTCTCCATGTTAAGATTAAAGTCTAAAGGGGAAGAATGAGACTTGAGGGAGTGTAGGAACACACAGTGAGCTGGGAGCCTTCAATCTCCAAATTCCCATGAAGATCTCTTGCTGGTGGAGGCCACCCCTCCTACTGTTTCTGATAAATTAATATCCTGCTGCATGAAGATCTTCCAGTAACGTCACCTGGGCTTCCTCATTAGCGAAGGCCCGTGGCCCCTCATAGTGTAGGAAAGTCCTAGCTCAGCGGAGGGGGAGACCTGTGAGGTCTGTTTTGTGAGGAGGTAGCCCTACACAGCAAAGGAATTGCAGGCTGTCATCAATTTGGATCAGCAAGGACCTGAGAAGTTGGCTTAAGGATGCATTCTGAGCATGCTTGACCAAAATGGATGAAATTTAAATTGGATCAGACCATATGTATTGATAAGGACCTAGAAGTCTCCACTAGAGCAGCTGTGAAAAGTCCTGATCCCTTGTTCTGTCTGGGCTCAGCTGTGACGAACGTGCATTGAAGTTGAGACACAGAATCTCTCCTGCTGTATTTTAGAGTCAGAATTCTGAAGTGAAGTAGCCAACTCGAGCCAGTGTGCCTGAAATGTCCCTGGTTATAAAATTGAGAGTCCTGCATCCTAGGAAACTCCTCAGTCCCAGGTAAAGCAGGACAGTTGGTCACCCTAGTCTGAAGGCTCGAAAGGATTGTAGTATTCGGGTGGCTCAAAAGAACTGAGCAACTTCCTTATTTGCAACGTGCTCAGCTACCCCTAAACCATACCACTGAGAGGTGCAGAGAGCACTTTCTTCACCAAGGCATTAAGAAACCCTGGGGAGGCCGGGCCCAGTGGCTCACTGTAATCCTAGCACTTTGGGAGGCTGAGGCAGGCAGATCACTTGAGCTCAGGAGTTCAAGACCAGCCTGGGCAACATGGTGAAACCCCATCTCTACGAAAAGTACAAAAATTAGCCAGACGCAGTGCATGTGCCTGTAGTCCCAGCTACTCGGGAGGCTGAGGCAGGAGAATTGCTTGAGCCCGGGAGGCAGAGGCTGCAGTGAGCTGAGATCATACAATTGCACACTAGCCTGGGTAACAGCACAAGAACATGGTATAAAATAAAATAATCATAATAATAATAATAAATCCTGGAATACCTGGGAAGAAATCCTTGAAAGTGGGTGTCTGTCTCCTGGAGGCTGGAGGTTGTGGTGGCAGATTCTGTCATTGGATTCCAAGTGGTCATTAAGAATAAGGAGGCCAGGCTCAGTGGTTCACACCTGTAATCCCAGCACTTTGGGAGGCCGACGTGGGCAGATCACCTGCGGTCAGGAGTCGGAGACCAGCCTGACCAACATGGAGACACCCCGTCTCTACTAAAAATACAAAATTTGCCGGGTGTGGTGGCACATGCCACCCAGCTACTCAGGGAGGCTGAGGCAGCTACTCGGGAGGCTGAGGCAGGAGAATTGCTTGAATCCCAGCTACTCGGGAGGCTGAGGCAGGAGAATTGCTTGAATCCCAGCTACTCGGGAGGCTGAGGCAGGAGAATTGCTTGAATCCCAGCTACTCGGGAGGCTGAGACAGGAGAATTGCTTGAACCCGGGAGGCAGAGGTTGTGGTGAGCTGAGATGGCGCCATTGCACTCCAGCCTGGGCAACAAGAGTGCAACTTCGTCTCAAAAACAACAACAAAAAAAAAGAATAAGGAGATCATAGAGCTGTTTCCAGTGTTTGATCTGCAGTGAACTGTGGTAGTGGCTATTTGATTAAAAGTTCCCTGTAATTTATGCCACTTGACATACTTCAGATCATTTTGGGGGGAAGTTTCAGTCCCTCTGGAGAATCACCTTGCAAGGTAGTTACACATGTATGCTTTAAATTTTCTTCCAAACCTCTCCCAGAGGGAAATGTGGTCATTTACCAGGGTGACTGTTCAGAAAGAGACATAGTCCAACCTCTGGGATTACTGGACACTATTGAGTTGATGATGCTAATCCCTGGAGACCCCAAACACCACAATGGCCCACCCGTCTGTGTTGGGGTTTATGGGGGTCAGATGATGCATGAAACTTGATTTGAATTAGTCTCACTCTGGGTCTAACAGGCCAGCAAGAGCATCCTGTGGTTCTTTATCCAGTTCCTGAGTGTAGAGTTGCAATAGACATTCATAGCAAGTGGCATAATCACACAATGGTTTTTCTGACCCAGGAGGTGAAGTCCTTATGGCAGAAAAAGACAAGTGTAACTCTTGAACTATTTCCTTCCACAAAGAAAATAGTAAAACGAAAGTAATGCCCTATGCATGCAGGGCTGCAGAAACTTAGTACCATCAGCTGAGGCTGGGGAGGTGCAGTGGCAATGCTTTGCCTCATCTGCCCGTTTAACTGCCTATGTGACCAGAAGCCAGAAGCATGCATAAGGACCAAACACTGGTTTGTTGCTGCTGGCCTAGATGTAAGAACTTAGTTGAGCAAATCAACAGAGATTTGATTCCTACATGCCACTCTTGGCCTGGATAAAATTTTTTCCCTTGATTTCAATTAAAAAAAGATGAATAAAGCACATTTGCTTTCTTACCTTGGGGTTATGTCAGTAAGACAAGCGAGAAATATATATGTATATAAAATATGTATATGTTTTTTGTGTATTATATATTTTAATATATATAGTTATTTATATATGTTATATATTTATGTGTGTTATTTATATATTATTTCTTTGTATATTATATATTATTTATATATAGTATGTATTATGTATATATATGTGTTATTTATAAATATTATTTTATATATTTGTATACAGAATAAGGTGAAAATTCAAAGTTTTCAGTAACGAAAATAAATGAAAAATCATAAAACTCAAAAGCTAACAGACTGAGGCCACCACAGTGGCTCATGCCTGTAATCCCAATATTTTGGGAGACTGAGGTGGGATAATTGCTTGAGCTCAGGAGGTGGAGGCTGCAGTGACCCATGATTGCACTACTGTACTCTAGCCTTGGTGACAGAGTGAGACCCTATCTAAAAAAAAAAAAAAGTTAACAGACAGATGTCATATGAATATAATGGATATGAATATAAGAGACCTGCCAAAAATATACAGAGATGGAAAGTTTGAGAGTGAAGAGACTGTGTGTAGGCAACATCTCAGGGGACTTCCGATGGTCCCCACAATCTTCACACTCTCCTTCCCTTGTATGTGGGCTGGTCCTAGAGACTTGATTTTAATGCACAGAATACAGCAAAGTTGGAAGGATGCTCCTTCTGAGATTAGGTTCCTGGCTTGCTCACTCTCTGCTTCCTCACTGCTCATCTGATTGAAGCCAGATGCCATTTTATAAGCTGTTCTGAAAAGAATCCCGTGGGTCAATGATCTGAGAGAAGTCCCTAGTGAGCAGCTTGTAAGATGCCGAGTTCTTTCAGCAACCAGGTGAGTGAGTTTGGAACCATGTCCTCCCTCAGTCATGCCTTCAGATGAGACCACAGCCACATCCACTACTTTCAGTGCAGCCTCATAAGACACTGCTAACCAGAGGTACCCAACTAAGCCACACCCACATTCCTAACCTAAAGAAACTGTAGGACAACAAGGATAGGTTGTTCTAAAGCCACATAATTTTAGGGTATCTGTTATACTGCTGTAGATAACTATTAACAAAGCAGATGGGAAAAAACACAGCAGGCAATAGGAACCAAAAGGAAGAGGAGATGGCTCTATAAAAATGCAGAAAGCATGTCTATACTGAGTCAAAAGAATTGTCAAGGATAACAATTTCTACAAAATGATTGAAGTTATTACTTATGATAATGATATCACATTTCTAAGCTCATTTGCACTTAATAAAACACACCTAAAATTCATAGAGCAAAAAATTTCAAAACTACAGGGAGAAATTAATATATATATAAAATCAAAGTGTGAGTTTTTAACATTCTTCTCTCAATTGTGAACAAGTCAAATAAATAAAGTATCAAATGTTGAAATAATGTACCCTAGAACTTAAAGTATAATAAAAAATATATTTAAAAATGCAATTAAAGTGTGATTCATTTACTAGATCAATGTACCCACTTATTAGAGAAAACAAACTCATATGGGGCATAGACCAAGGCGGGCCATGTGCTATGTCTGGGAAATCGCAGTGAGTTGCTTTCATGAGGATCATTTTTCAAAGCACATTAATATTTTAAGTTTATAACAATATTCACACATTTTAAAATACACCTATTAATAATAGTTACAAATCAATAAGAACTCATCAGGGAAATTAAAACATTTCAAAGTAAATGATAAAAATGCTACATAAAATATTAGCATAATCTGGAAAAAGCAGTTTTGAGAGAAATATTTAAGCTTCAAATGTACAATCTGGAAATAAGGAGCCTATATACTAATGATCTAAGTGTCCAATTAAGTAGTTATAAGAGGTACAGAAGAATAATCCCAAACAAAACAGAGATAAGGATATATTATGATGAGAATAAAAGTTTTAAAAAAGAGACATTAAAAAAAGAGTGGGTCTTAAAAAGTACTAATAGAATAGTGTTCCTCTGTGTAGTATATTCTGGAATTTCAAACTGACTTTGAAGAATTTAACAAGGAGTGAATAAGACACAGCCACAAATGGTTGTAACTGCATCTAGAAAATGGCAAAGACCATAGAAGACATGGAGCAAGCACAATGACAGTTTAAGGAAGAGAGAGAGAGAAAGAGAGAGAGAGATTGAGAGAGAGAGAGAGGTTAAGAGACAGAGAGAGAGATGGCCTTTCTATGAGGGAGCAGACAGAGGTGTGCCCTGAATTTGAAGGACAAGAAAGAATGAGACATGCAGAGATGTAGGGAAAGGACGCGTGAGGTTGGGTGGGTTTGGAATAACAGAGTCCCAGGCCTATCCGTTCAGACGGCCAGTGGGGTCATGCACTGTTGGAAGGGACTGGAGGCAAAGGGATGCCATGTGGATGCTGGGAAGCCTGTGGGTCTTCCCTCCGGATTGTGGATCTCTTCAGAAAAGGTGGGGGGAAAATAGCAGAAAAAAAATCTTAATTTTGTCTAAGATACACACACACACACACACACACGTATACATGTAAATGGTTGTTTAAAAACAAGGATGCTACAGTGCTTAAAATTAAAAACAGCAGTTTGTGCCCCTTCTCATCCACCTTTGATTCTTGCTTCCCAGATGAAAGGACCTTTTTTGATATTTAACTCCATATTTTGAAATCACATACTTTTATCCTATTACTTGAATTGTTAGGTTTAGGTCTTATCTTTTGAAGATGATTCAGCTTATGGATGTGGCTCATCACACGCACACTTACATACACACACTCTCACACACATTCACACACACTCATACACAATTGCACACACTTGACACACTAGCACACACACATTCACTCACACGCATTCACACACTCACACTCACACTGGCTTCACCTTTCCCCAACATAGTTGTGGTGGATGATGATTACATATTTATATCATCATGATTATGTAAATAGTGCTCTTGGCTAGAACGTATAATGCACTATAATTACATTTCCTTTAATGAACTTTGTTTTCTTCAGGGATAATCATCTTGTTGAAATCTTTTTTTTTTTTTTTTTTAGATTTTAATGTGCTTAGGACTGGTATATCCTGCAACTTCCCTGCCGATGCACACGCCCCTGTCAATGTGTGTCCTTTCATCTGATAATTGCTTTCTTGGATGTTCATCATCACCATCCTGGACACCTTCTTCCTTTCCATCCTGGGTGTAGTCACTGTTTCTTGGAGCTACTTGGTTTATGGATGTGTTTTGTTGAATCACATGCTACAGGACTCTCCCCAAAAAAGGCAAATGAGTAATATCTGCTTAGAGTCTGCATGTATGAAAATGCCTTTATTCTTCCCTCCTATGTGAATGTAAGTTGGGCTGAGTAGAAAATGCTATGTGAGGCCAGGTACGGTAGCTCACGCCTGTAATCCCAGCACTTTGGGAGGCTGAGGAGGGCGGATCACGAGGTCAGGAGATCGAGACCATCCTGGCTAACATGATGAAACTCCATCTCTACTAAAAATACAAAAAATTAGCCAGGTGTGGTGGCGGGTGCCTGTAGTCCCAGCTACTTGGGAGGCTGAGGCAGGAGAATGGCATGAACCTGGGAGGCAGAGCTTGCAGTGAGCCAAGATCCCACCACTACACTCCAGCCTGGGTGACAAAGTAAGACTCCGTCAAAAAAAAAAAAAATGCTATGTGAGAGATATTTTCCTCTAGAAATTTGAAGGCATTATCTATCTCCTAGCTTTCAAGGTTGCTGTTGAGAAGTTTGATAGCATTGGATTCCCCAACACTTTGAATGAACCTGATTTTTCCCACTAAAAATGATCTCCTACTTGCCTCATTAAAGTTTAGCAGTGATGGGGCTGGTTTGGGGTTTTATAATCAATTGTACTGAATAGTCTAGTCAGCAAACCCCTTCAATTAATTTATTCAGCACAAATATATCTAAGTTCTACCACACGCCAAGCATTTTCTGGGTCCTGGGAGGCAGATAGAGCAGTATTCTTGAGCATCTTACCCTCTAGCAGGGAGATAGAAAATAGACAATAAGTATCATGCATGAGCAAATGGCTTTGTGATGTGTTCCATGAAATCAAAGAAAAAATAAATGAGAACGCCAGAGACATGGGGAATAGGTGGGTGGTTGCAACGTGAAACAATGAGGTAAGGGGGTGAGGAAGCCAAGAGTTGGAAATCTCATTCCAGGTGGAAAAAGAGCCATGCAAAGGCTCTCAACCAGCCCCTGGTGCTGCCATAACAAAGCTCCACTGACCAGGGACTTAAAGAGTAGAGATTTATTCCTAGCCATTCTAGAGGCTGGAACGGCCAGTGTCAAGGCCCCGTAGGGTTCAGTTCCTGGCTTGTAGGTGGCCACCATCTCACTGTGTCCTCACACGGTGGAGAGCAAGGGAGGGCCAGGTCTCAGTGTCCCTCCTTACCAGGATATCGATGCTATCCTGAGGCTCCACTCTGAGCTTGTCTAAGCTTAATCACCTCCAAATGCTTCATCTCCAAACATTCTCCCATTGGGGATGAGGGCCTCCACAGACGGATTTTGGAGAAGACAATTCAATCCGCAGCAGGCTCTGAGGTAAGCAGGTTCCTGGCAATGTTGAAGAAACATCAGGGAATTAGAGGGCAGGAGTAGACTGACAGCTAGGGAGAGTCGTAGATGATGAGGCAGAGAGATCACTGGGCCCTTATCAGCTTCTAGGGGTGGGGATGGGGTGCTTTGGCTTTTCTTCTGAGTTATGGAGGGACCCAAGCAGGCCTCTTAGCAAAGTAGTGACAATGAGTTAACACAGCTTTACAGTCTTACTCTCACCCCAGAGTTAAGGACAGCCTGTGTGAGGGTAGAAGCAGGAAGGCCTGTTAGGAAGACCTGTAGCAATGTAGACGAGAGACGAAGTGGATGCTCTCAGTACGGCAGCAGCAGTGAAGGAGAGAACTGGTTACATTCTAAATACATCCTGAAGGCAGAGCCAGTGGGATTTCCTGTTATATTGGATGTGGAAAGAAAAAAGGAAAAGAGGAGCTTAAGATGATTGCAAAATGTTCGGCTTGAGCAACTAAAAGGAGTAGATCAAGCATTGCTGAGATGAGGAAGGCTGTGGGTGAAGTGGAATTTGGGGGGATGGTGACGCATCTAATTTTGTACATTTTGAGTCTGAGATGACAGACATCCAGAGAATGTGACAAGTACAGCTTGAGAGATTAGTCTGGGATTAGGAGGAAAGTTCTAATCTGCAGACATAGAGTCCTTAAAATAGGGATGGGCTTCAAGATCTTGCCCTGGATGAGAGCCATGGAGATGGTGAGTTTGGACCTCATCCAGAACATCCCATATTGGGGCACTCCAACAATTAAAGCTCAAAAAGAAGAGGAGGAGCCAGAACAGCAGGCTGAGAAAGAGCAATCAGTGAGGCGGGAAGGAGACGACAAAATGAGCAAGAGGTGGCGAGGTTGGGAAGCCATGCAAACAGCACATGCAAGCTCTGCCGTGAGAGCAAACTACACAGCACCTGAGAACTGACTGCTGGTCCAGCAATATGAAAGTTACTGGTGACTGGATGCCTCACTGATGTCAGTTTAGAAGAGAATGAGAGACAGGTCACAGATAATAATCTTTGTGGCAAAACAGAGTAAAAATAAATGTAGTAGTTGGTGGGAAAAGTGGGGTCAAGAGAAAACTCAATTTGGAAACTTATGACCTCAGTACTGGGAAATTTTCTTGAATTATTTCTTTGCTATTTTCCCCTCCCTTCCACATGGACAGTCTTTCCTTTTGAAACTTTCCACAACGATACGTGAAGTCCTGGACAGACCTGCTTCTTCTCCTTCTCCTTCACCTTCTTCTTCCTTCTTCTTCCATCTTCTTCCTTCTTCTTCCTTCTTCTCCCATCTTCTTCCTTCTTCTTCCTCTTCTTCTTCTTATTATTCTTCCTCGTCTTCCTCTTCCTCTTCTTCTTCTTCTTCTCCTTCTCCTCCTTCTTCTCCTCCTCCTTCTTCTTCCTCTTCCCCCTCCTCTTCTTCTTCCTCTTCCTCTTCTTCCTCTTCCTCCTCTTCTTCCTCTTCCTCTTCCTCTTCTTCTTCTTATTCTTCCTCTTCTTCTTCTTCTTCTTCTCCTTCTCCTCCTTCTTCTCCTTCTCCTCCTCCTCCTTCTTCTTCCTCTTCCTCTTCTTCCTCTTCCTCTTCTTCTTCTTCGCCTTCTTCTTCTTCTTCCTCTCCTATTCTCCATTTCTTTGTACTCTTAGTTTCTGAAAGGTTCCCTCAGAATTTTCTTGCACCCTACTAATGAAGGAAGGTAGGTGTTCTACCCTGGCTTCCAGAGTCTCCCCAGAAGGTCGGGTTCAATTTGCCCCTGGTGGTAACTGGCTTGAAGATGCACCCATTCCTGGTGTCTTCCTTTCCCTGTCTCACTTTCCTGTATCCCTGTGGGAGTTCCCTTCACCTTTTGAATAAGCTAGTTGTACTTGAAGCCTCGCCTTGATGAGGCCCCAAACCAAGATACTGTGTGCTAAGTCACTTTCACTCAGCCTTTTCTTTCCTGTTTCCAAAACTGTGTCGTCTTCATCTGTTCCCTTTGACATGTGGGCTTAAGCGTTTTGAAAAATCCTTTTGTCGTAACTGTAATGAGGGTTTGAGAAGAGAAAGAGCTAAGTGAGTGTGTTAAATTTGCCATCTTCATCCAGAAGACATTTCTCAATCAACATGATATCAGTGACACCTTGCCCATTTGCCTGTCCATTTGTGAAACATGAATGAAAACTTGTAATTTCTCCCCATTAAAGGGGAAAAAGCACAGTTTGACCTGTCATTTGTGATTCTGCAAAATTTACTGGAGTCCAAAATTTGGTCTCTATGCCAATAGACAGTTAGCTTTGCCCAGGTATGACAGTATTTCATCTTTGCATGCAATAAATAATGTGAGCACCTCCTGTCAGTGTGGGAAGCCGACGGATGCTTGCGGCTGCCGAAACCCCTCCACCAGCCCTTTTATCCTTGGACCGTGAAGCCACCCTCATTAGCACTAAACGTAATGTTGCCACCAGCAAGGTCACTCGTAGACACTCGAGTTCCTCTATTGCCTGCACAACACCAAGAATAATGAAAAGACCATCTTCCCAAATCAGGATCCAGTGAGGCCCGTGTTGCCCTGATGGTGACATTAGAACAGGCTGAATTGTTTTCATTAAAATGCAGCCCATTACTGTAGATGAGAAAGGAGTTCCACAGAGGGAGATTTCAGATCTATGCTTTGTTTCACTGAATTATGGAAAATTAACATGCTTCTGTCTTCACTCCTAAAGGTAATAATGTTCTCTCAATTGGAGGGATAGAGCATGTATGATTAGGCAGCCTGGAGGCATGAGGCATATGTCTAATTTTGCTTTCAGCAACAACAACAGCAACAAAAATACCCGTTCATTAAAAGCAGAGAAGAAGAGATATTTATATATGAAATGAGTGCTTTTGATTTGATCCCTGGAGTAAAATGTCATAAATAGCTGTTAATTTGGGTCTGTTTACTAAAAATTTAATGCCTGCAGAAAATCTATTTGAATCATCACAAATGTAATAACGTCTACCAGGAAGAAAGTGGGAAATGATAGCAGCAATTTGGGATGAAACTTGAGTGTACTGGAGCTGGTGTGTGCCCAAGCAGAAACTAATTAACGTTTGTGTGCTGCCCAACTCGCAGATTCACACTCAGCAGAGCATCAATTAGAGGGGCCAACCTAATCCTCAGGTCTTTCTGCAGCAATAAAATCCTTTTCTCCAGTTCTAAATATTATTGCTATTAATATGTGGTCGTTAAATGTGTGCTCTTAGCTCTCTTGATGAAAGGGGTTAATTATCCTGATGATTATTTCATCATATGATTTTGTTGCTCTGCCTGATAAAACAAAAGACATTTCCTGGGACAAGAGGAGGGATAACCAGTAAAGTCGTTCTGTGTAAACACCACTGCACTGAAACCAACAAATGGCTGGGTCCATGGTAATGATGCCCCCAGAGAACAGCATTGTGGGGAGAGTGGGACCTTTGATCTGGGCTCCTTAGCCAACCAAAGAGAGGAAAGGAAGCTTTTGCTTTTCCAGAGCATTCAAAGGCAACTCCTGACCTCCCTATTGCTCCTGTGCTTGCAAAATATTCATTTCCTTTGGCTATTTCAGGTATGAAAGTGTTTGGATCAAAAGATCAGAGAAAATGGCCTTAGTTTTGTGTTCCGTTCAGCCAATTAGCCTGCACGTGTTAATTTCAACTGTCTGTGAAGTGCCTGAGATACGGGCATACCTGGCCTCCCATTTCTGCTTCAGCCCTTCAGGAGAGATCAGGGTATCTCTATGCTACCAATGAAGACGTCCACATGCAGAAATAGTAGTTGGTTCTCTAAAGCCAGAGAGTTGGCAAGGTTTAGCCAGGACTTGAACAGAGCCCCCTCCGTTTTCAAGCCTGTTTTCTTTTAAATACACTAAGATGCTGTCTCAGTCTACCTAAAATATCTATCTGAGGAACAACATCATTCAGAGCCCACACAGTTGGGGCCATGGCTTCAGGCTGTGGTCAGTCTTTACCTAAGGGAGCCCTGCCTGGTGATCTAGAGACAAAGTTGCTGCCTCAGCCCATGGGCAGTAGGGTGGCTCACTGAACAGGGGATGAGCAGCTTCCTGTGCATACATTATCAGGGAAGAGTAAGCTCTGTTCCTCTTGAGGCTGAGGGCCAGAGGCTTTGGAATGATACCAGGGTCTCAGATTTCAAATCCACCTCTGTCCACTCAGCCCCCTCCTGAGTGAGTCTCTCAGTGTCTAGGATTTTCCTGCCTCCTGAGGTCTTTAGGAAGCTCTGTGTTGCGCCCAAGGCAGCTGGCTGGCTATAGCCTGCTGTCTCGTAGGAACTTTTTCCAGGAACAGGATCGTATTCCCATCCCCTCATCTGCAACTGCCCAGTGGAGCTCAGCCCTGTCCCACTCTGAGATTGGAGTGTGTTCAGGGATTTTTCTTTCCTTTCCTGTTTCCTTTCTATTGTTGCTAGAGACACATAATTTTTTCTAGGGGGCTGGAGCCATTCCTCTGACCCTGATGTTTAGCCTGTAGCCTTTGCATTCTCCTTCTCAGAGTAGTCCTTTGAGGACCAGCCTGCTTCCACCTTTGTGCACCATGATCAGATGGGCTGAAGCAACCCCCTACAGTCTCAGAAATGCCAAGACTTTCTTCTCAGTCTGGACTGCACAAGAAATCAAAGGCCAGCTTGGACAATCTACCTCCGGGGAAGATTGCTGGTTGCTGACATAAAATCAGATTTTTATCAGATTCCAATGCCAGGCAGCATAGTCTAACTTTGTAATATGAATATGAACAAAGAAAGTTTAAGATAATTTATGATGGAGCCAGTACAGTGATTCTAAGATTCATTAGTTGTCATGGTACCCCCCCACACTGACATGCACACACAATCATACCCTTAACTCAGGCGCTCTAAATGTGGAAAGTTCATTGTAGGAGGTTCCTGGGTGGTGAGACCAAGCTCTAAGATGACAAGCTCAATGGCAGAAGGGATCACTGTGCCTCGGTCTTCACCTCCGAGTCACAGCATTTAATACCATGACTGGTAGATGGTAGGAACACAACAACCCGTGAATCAATAAATGAATGGACAAATCGAATAACAAAATGGAAGCAGAAGGCAGCTTATCTGCTGCTTTAGACCCTCATGATGTTGGCCAGATTCAGCCACTGTCTGTTTCCTTCACAGGATCTCATGGCTATACGGTGAATCCTCTCTAGCCAAAGCCCTTCTAGTCAGTTATAAACTTACTGTCAATAATACCTTTCACTTACATACACAAAAGCTTCTGTGATGTGGGTCAAACTGTCGAGCTGTTGTGCTAGGCCTGAACTAAATATGTAACAAGTCTTCTATTTGGAAGTTATCTTTAACTTGGCACTGGAATCTCGATTGCAGCACAACAGCTGTCACTTCAGGGCTATGCCTCTCCTCTTGCAAAAACACATACATAAAGAAAACTAAAAGAAAGAAACAAGAAGCCAGTACTCATCCTGGTGGTGCATTGAAGCCACATGTAGGAACTCAGGAGAGCTGATTTCAAGGCCAACGATGCCCTGATGGTCACTCAAGTTCAGCCGCAGAAGGGGTATTTACACCAGGGGCATGGGGCAATGGAGAGTGGATAAACCAGCACAGCCGTCCAAACCCAGCCTGCCTTCTCCCTTCCCTTCTCTTCTGGATCTGCGCTCCTGAGTAGACAGATGGTCTGCAGCAGCAGTCCCCACCCATTTTTTTTTTCCATGGACTAGGGTGAGGGGGGATGGTTTTGGGATGATTCAGGCACATTACGTTTATTATGCATTTTATTTCTATTATTATTACATTGTAATATATAATGAAATAGTTATACAAGTCACCATAATGTAGAATCAGAGGGAGCCCTGAGCTTGTTTTTCTGCAACTAGACGGTCTCATCTGGGGGTGACTGGAGACAGGGAAGGATCATCAGGCATTAGATTCTCATAAACAGCACGCAGCCTAGATCCCTGGCATGTGCAGTTCACAATAGGATCCATGCTCCTCTGAGAATCCAGTGCCGCCACTGACCTAACAGGAGGCGGAGCTCCAGCGGTAGCGTGAGTGATGGGGAGAGGAGCAGCTGTAAACACAGATGAAGCTTTGCTTGCCCACTGCTCGCCTCCTATTGTGAGGCCTGCTTTGGAGATTGAGGCCCTGGTTTGCAGAACTTCTGGCCTGGGTAGACACATTGCCATGCTTCCTAATGTGTACATTGCTCTTGGTCAGCAATGCAGTGGGAGAGATGCAGGCTGCAATGGTGGTTTATAGAAGCAGAACACAACAGTCTGCTTTCTGTTTTGGAATCGGGGACTTGGGCTCAGCTCATGGTCTAATGACCCCTGTTTTTAATTAAAAGGGTAAATTCAGAGAGAACGTCATGTGCGCCTGTATTCAGGGAGCACAGACTCGGGGGGAAGCCTGTGCAGGAGACAGAGGGCAGCCCCACCTCATTCTTCTGCTGGTCACTCTGTGCTCCGGCAGGAACCACAGGCAGCGGCCTCCCAGTCCACGCGGGGACATGTCCGCAGATGTGTGAACTCGGAGGGATGTTCAAGTTTCCTAAGAGGGGTTCAGTCGTGGTACACAGGTAACACAGGAGGAATCCAGGTGGGCTCCATGTAGGAGGAGACATCTGAGGAGAATTCTGAAGTTCTGAGTGGTACATTGTGAACTGGGGAGACTTCTCAGGGAAGGACATAAAGCCTGCGGGAGGCCGTTTCCTTCATCCTGTCCTCTATCCACCCTCGTGCCTGCCACTGGCTCTCTGCACATTAATTTCCCATGAACCCCAAAGGAGAGAGAGTGGCAATTAATATTTTTATGCAAATGTTTTGTGCCTCAGGGCGTACCCTTGCTGTGATTTATGAACAATGATTAAAAATAACTCATTTAATGTAATCTAACAGGAACAAACATGGGAAGACAAGATGAAATTAAATTTCTTCCCCCTGGAAAAAGAACTTTGAAGGTCACCCCCTCGGAAAGGCAAGTGGTTTCTTCCACTGGAGTTCGAGGTTTTAGGCCCCAATATGAAATTCTAAAAATAAAAGATGTTGCATAAATATGCTATCCTGAAATTAAGTCTACACCTCCCTTTGATCTGCAGGCACCTTTTTGGGACTCTGAGTTTTCTCTCTGCCCACAGAGTCGTGGATGTGGAAGAGGATGAGCCGGTAAATTTACTAACACGATTCCCTCCCTGGGGCCCACGTGGCTCCTTCCAGGAAGGGCTCGTCTTTGACTGGGTCAGAAAGAATGGGCCGAGTAATCAACAGATCTTGGGTGTTTCTCCCTGCGTGCAAATTACTAAAGTTTCCAGCCATAACTCTCGCCCCTCATGGAATCGCCAGAGTCACAGCCTAACAAGGTTGCAGACCTGTGACTCTGAAGGAGGCTCTCCACCTTCACAGGCTGGAGCCTTAGGGGGCACCCCCAGTTTTCATTTGGTCGGTCAATACTATTACATAACAGGGAAAGAGCTCAAGGGGTCAAAGCCCAGCAGAGGGTGCTTTGCATGAGGAAGTGATGCTTAGACTGTGAGAGCTGATCTGAAGTGTACATCCTAGGATGCACCTATTTAAACATTTATTTGCCATCCAGAACTGTGCAAAGTCATTCAGACATGTTCCCACTGCAGCTGCTACACCCACACACGAAGATGTTACACATTCTCACCCCGAGGTGATGTGTCCCGGGTCTGGCACACAGAGAATCAGCCAGCAGGCACAGACACGCTCAGAGCCAGCAGTGCCGGCAGTAAAGGGGGCCGGCCTCCTTTAGATAGTCAATGGCTTTGCAGCCTGGGATCTTCTGAGCTTTATGGCTCAGTGTTTCTTCAGCCTTCTCCCTCTGGAAAGTCCTGACTTTCTGGGTCATCTCATGAGGGTATCCATGGGTCTTTGTTTCCAAGAATGTGTGCTAAGCCACCCAGAGTTCAAGGCAAGTAAAATGGATCATCCATAATCCTTCCTACTGGAGGATAAGCAAAAGCATCAGAGGACCCGTTAACAGGCATTTCTTTATGCTGACAACCAACCATCCATCTGTGCAACCATCCGTCCATCTGTCCAAGTGACCATGGCTACATCCACTCTCCATTCACTCACAGTTTTCAATAAGCACATGCTCTGTGCGAGGGGCTAGGAACCACTGGCCGCTCTGCTCTTCTGGGTCACTCTGTCCTGCCAAATGAATGGGAGGCAAGAAGAGGAGAGAACTATCTTTCAAAGGGCATCCTTTACACAGACAACATGCAGCATTCTATAATTTAATACACTTAATGGCTCTTAATAACTCTTATCTGAATAAAATATAATAGATTTCACTGAATGGATTCATTTATTCCTTCATCCATTAGCCCATTCACTTAATTAATATGTCTCATTCATTCAACACATACTTCCGGAACACCTACTTTGTTCCTGATATTCTTCCAGGAACTTGAGATGCAGCTTTGAACCATAAAGAAAATTATGTTTCCTGTCCATCATATAACCTTACTTACATATATTACTTACAGATAATGTTAAGTATAAGCTGATATTACGACTGATTAAGTATCAAATGCTATCAACTAAGTATCAAATGCTTTCTGATACTCATTGTCTGTAATATTAAACAATGCCATATTTCATCAATTCCAGGATACATCCTCTTCCACATTTTAAAACCTCTGAAATCTGGATGTCCTTGCCATGTCTGTTAACCACACAGTGGTCTTTATGTAATGGTCATTGTCTAGGCATGCAAGCCAAAGCTTGCAGAACAGGTGCAGTGACTGGGAAATAAATCCTGGATCCTCACATGGGGCACTCCCTTCATGAATGCTGCCCAGATGCTCTGGAGGGCAGAGGATGATTGTGAAAAACAGAAATATAGGCAATTCCTAATCAAAAAAGTTCCAGAGTATTGGGTTGTAAATACTTGTTTAAAGTTTTAAGGATATTACGATTGGTAGGCAGAATAATGGCTCCCAAAAATGACCTAATCCCAGAAGCTGTGAATGCTATGTTACACAGCAAGGAGGTATTAAGGTTGCAGATGGAATTAAGGTTGCTCCTCGTCGGCCTTAGCATAGGGAGAGTGGCCTGGATGATCCAGGTGGGGCCAGTGTAATCAAAGGCTCTTTAAAAGTAGAAAAGGGAGGCAGAAGAGTTCAGGTCAGAGAGATTTCAAGATGGTAGGTGTCTGTTGGCTTTGAAAGGGAAGCAAGGATCCTTCGGCCGAGGAACACAGGCAGCCTAGAAGCTGAAGAAGGCAAGGAAATGGATTTCCCCTGGAGCCTCCAGAAGGAATCAGCCCTGTGACACCAAGACTGTCACCCGGTGATGCCCATGTCAGATGTCTGACATACAGAACCACAAGATACTATGTTGGTGCAAACACAATTGCGGTTGTTGCCCTTTTAACGGCAGAAACTGCAATTACTTTTGCACCAACCTAATGATAAATGTGTGTTGTGTTAAGTCATGAAATTAGTGACAATTTGTTACCACATTGATAAACAAATACAAATACATTACCAAATTTATTCCACTTCTATTTTCCTTATGTACACACAGAAGTGATATAGGTTTAAAGTATGTGATATATACTAATATACTAATTCCAAGTTGTGGGAGAACTCTGCATAGATAAATTTAATTGGGCGTGAAAGGAAAATAAATCTGGGGACCCCAAACTCACTCAGCCAAAGGGAAAAGTCGAGCTGAGAACTGGACCACACAAACCTGTCTCCCATCTTTACTCCTGAAAAAGATGGCTACAAAGATGAAAAGCCACATACCTCCCTCACATTTTGCCCAGAAGGAAATTCCTGGTGGCCCCCAAGATCGTCACCCTAAAACAGTTCTGTTGAAGTGCATCCTGCCATGTAAATTGATCGCTTATCTTCCCAGACACAGGAACATAGGCCAGAACTCAGTCATCCCCCTGCTCACCTGAGACAAATGCATATCTGATTGCTTCCTCTGCCCTCTTGTCTACTGTAAAAATGCAGATTCCCTGAGCCAGACAAAGGCATAAATGGCTGTTTCTCCTACCCTCCCCGCACATGAAATTATATATTTTTCAGTATCCTGCCCTTTCCCTTTTAAATATTAAAGCCCTCAAAATCATCTTCAGAGAAAAGCATACATCTGTCTCTTGGATGCACGTTCTTAATTTTGGCAAATAAACCTAAAATGATTGAGATTTGCCTAGGTCATTTGCTTTGATTCACGTTGGCAATTTCATTTTTCCTGTCTTATGATACATAAGTAATCAATGACAATCAGTGACACCTTAGAGCAAATGAATCCACTACGAACAAGGCAACGTAGTCAGTCAGCACACACCCATCTTCAGATGTGGAATGTAAGTGCAGTAAGGAAGCGGGTGAGATTCAATTCCTTAGCTTCCTCCCCACCCCATGTAAGTCCCATAGCACCCTTCTGGCCTGAGTGGTCGTGCCCAGATCTCAGAAGGAAAATACCAGACTCGGAGCTCAGCCCTTGGGGAGCATCTGGGGGGACCTAGGATCTGAACCACAGATCTGAGGGATGTGGGGCCCATCCTAGCTGCCCAGCCTTGGGAAAGGAGGACTGTGCTGACTGTGCTTAGTCCTCTAATGTTGGCCTTATGCCCTGTCCCTCCTGCACAGGACTTTGGGGCCAGTTATGAGTTTGAGAGGTCAGATGAATGTGTCTATCTCCCAGGGACCTGGAGAAATGAAAATCTTCATTGCACATGGCCCCTGGGCTGGATCTTCCACATCTGTTTTTTTTCTAACAGAGCCAGGTGCCAAGTACAGGTCTGCAGTTGCAATTCCGTGGCAATGACCCCCTGAAAATAACCCGCACAGAAATGTCATTTAGGAATCTACGACTCGAGCTGTTCATCTATCTTCCCAACAGGTCAGCTCTTGGCTAACTGTGAAAAAGACTTTTCAGAAAACTTTCTCAAATAAATCACAAATTCCTTTCTCTCACAACTTAGAAGAACAAAACTTTTTGAACTTGAAAGGTAAAGGAAGCAGCACGTTTCTTAAGGGCTCCATGGGTACAACAGGCGTCCTCGTGCCGGTCCCTCTCCCTGCCACGCTCTGTGCTTCTCACTGCTAGCAACCCACAGGTGCACCAGCAATTCTCTCACTGGTGATCTCTCTCTCCTGGAGGTCACCGGGAGCTCAATTTATGTGCTGCCTGTTTGAGAGCAAGAGAGAGAGAGGAAGTCTCCAGAACTTGCTCTGACCCACTTGGAGATGAGCTGCTGTCTCCCCAGAGCATCCCTCATGCGGATGAGGCACCGTGAGCCTTTACTCATGCATGTCGTCAGGGCTCTGCATGGCCCCCAGGAGTAGGACTTGCCTTTGATCCCAGGGAAGCTGCTGCTCTCCACACCCTGGTCCTTACTTGGGGTACTGGGGACTGAGACTCTGCTTCTCCCTGCCTCCCTGTCCTCCTCCAGGGGTGCCTCAGACAGCAGTGTGGCCGGGGCTGAGACTCTGCTTCTCCCTGCCTCCCTGTCCTCTGCTAGGGGTGCCTCAGTGTGGCTGGCAGCGGATTTCCCTGGGCAGGGATTGTGTTGGGTTCTCTGCAAAGGAGAGAATTAAAAGAGGACACTGGAACAGACAGGAGAGGGCCTGAAACCTGGCCTTACAGGAGGGCTGTGTAAATTCATGTGAATCACTGACCTTCCTGAGCTGTCAGCTTCCTCATCTGTACAATGGGGATGCTAATGTCACCTTTCATAGTCTAAATGATTGTTAACAATTTGAAACTGGAAGATGCATTTACATGCTCTTGAAAATAATGGGTTTGCAAGTGACTGGCACCTGCCTTGGAGGCTGGAGGTAGGAGCAAAGGCCTCCGGGGACCAGAGTCAGATCCTGGAGCACAAGTCCTGCTACCTTTATCTGTTCTTTTGGGGGAAAGGAAGAACCTATCCAGCTCGTCCTGAGGCTCAACCCCTTCTGACCATTCCTGCTTGTGTCCCGGTGTATATGCTGGTAGTCTGGTGTGTGCACCTGTGGCCTGTTGTGTGTGCCTGTGACCAATGTGTATGCCAGTGATGCTGAGTTCCTCAGTAGCCCCACCGTTCTTGAAATCAACATCACCAATGGCCATTCCTGATCTTATATAAACCCCTGAGCTACTGGACCTTTATATAACCACAGAGAAGCCGCTCCTGATTAAAGAAGGCCCTGGCGCTATGCTGGGAGAGCCCTGGAGCATCCAGAGACTAGAAGCCAAGATAGACAGCAGAAAAAAAATATTAAAATGTCTGTCTCAGGAGTATGTATGGTGGGCTGTTGGGTGGTGGGGTGTGGGGTGGTGGCTGGCAGGTGGGGAAGGATAGTTCTGACTGGGACTGCAAGTAGAGCTGACCCCAAATTCATTGCAAGTGCCCATTTTTTAAACACCCCCTTCTTACACGCCATGTTTGCAGGAGCCCCTCGCTTTGGAGTGACATGGACCAGCGCAGGGACCCGCTGGCTCTTCCTGGGCACCACCCTCCAGCGTTTTGCGTGTGATGGAATGAAGAAAGGCAGGAATCGGGAGACCCAGTTTTTTCCTGCTGGGCCTCTGGTGTGGTGTGTGGCCATGGGGCATCCCGGGTTTCTCTTCTTCTGTAGAGAGGATGCCTGAGCTGCTGCCTGCAGCCCACAGAGTCTCATGCAGAAGGGGCAGGGAGCTCATGGCACTGGCAAAGACCCGCCTAGCCCACTCTATGGGTGAGTCAGCCACCCCAGAGAGGGACAGAGCTGGTGGCACAGAAGGCGGGGAGAAAGAAAAGGCCCCTCCTGATGCAATTCCTGAGCACATGCCCTAGGCCCCGCCCAGCTGCCACTGCAGGGCTCCACCTTCAGGGCAGCTTTGATCACGGGCTCCACCTCGCCAGGCAGTGGAGGCTGGAGAGGGTCACTCATCACTAACGTGACTGGACCCAAGAACCACGTCTGCCACAGCGCTGAGGCTGAGGAGAGAAGCGCCATGAAGGGAAGGCATGGAAAACTCACAGAAGCCTGGGTGGGGAGGTCCTCAGACAGCCCAAGGCCACAGGCTGGTCCCTTGGAGCCCTGGGACACAAAGATATGGCATGTCGGTTGCAAAGGAGAGAAGGGGCTCTCAATTCTAGAACAGAGAAAGGGGCTTCCTGCTGTCAGGCTCCTCTGAGCCTCTTCTAGACTCGGCCACCCCTGGGGGTGTCTCTGTTCATCTTTGCATTGCTCAGTTTTAGCAAAACTCCCATCAAGTTGGTTTAGCCAAAAATCCCCAGGTCCATGACTGATCACCTTCAATATCTGACCAAATTCCTCTTCTCCACCATCCCCCAGGTGATGTCGGTCACCTTGGTGTGTCTTCAGCAAGAATCCTATTAGGACTGTTTAGCCAGAATCCCCCTCGCCCTGATGTCTTCTCGGTGATTTCCTGACCCCTGACCCCACCCTACTCCCTGGCTGTGAATCCCCACTTGTCATGCCATGTTTGGACTTGAGCCAGTTCTATGCCAAAGTCTCTTTCCCCTGCTGCAATTGTCATGAGTAAAATATATTTTGCTGCTTTAACTACTGCCCAGCTCTGGTTTTCTTTAACAGGGTAAAGCCAAAGGTGAGTTCTACAACAGAAGGGTGAGGAAGAGGAAAACCAGACAGGAAAAAGCCTCAGGAAAGGGAACCAGGCACTGGCTGTCAAGGCAATAACGCAAAAACCACAGTCTTTAATATGCGAACGAAATGAAGACTAATCCCAAAAGCTACCGAGGACATGGCAACACTCTGAGTCCCTAGTGTATTTCTGAGACGGGGTCTCACTACATGACACTTTAGAAACAAGTTGACAAAAGGTGTCACCGAAACATCATGGGGTCCTTCTGGGTCCTGCTGCTCACTGCACAGAAAGCCAGTCCCTGAGACGAACAGTATCACCAAGGAAGAAAGCTTCATTGGTGCTGCAGCCCAGGACATTCTCAAATCCATCTCAATGACCAGCTGAAATTAGGGGTTTATATTAGCAGGGAAGAAATGTAACAATGTATGGGAAAAGAGGAGCTCGGAGGGGTAAGGAAGCAATCAGGGCGAATGAAGGGTCTGACATCTCACTCTCTGGATGAGATGATCTAGTGAGTTTCAGTTCTTTGATGCTTTTGAGAGGCCTGGGGGTCCTTTCCTGAAAAAGGAACTCATAAAACCAATACAAGTTTCAAGCTTTAAGACCAGAAGCGTCCATTTCTATGTCTATCAAAACAAAAACAAAAAACTGTTTATGGGACTAGGGGTCAGTTTCAAAAGTACAGAGGTTCTTAACATAGCAGGATTATTAGGACTGGGCCTTAGTGAGGTTATCACTTGCTTGGGGGGTGATGAGTCAGTTCTCAGAACCCCCTATCCTGAGCCCTCTCCGTCGCACCACTGGAGTCTGGCTGGAGGTGGTCCAAGCCCAGGGGAGTGTCCAGCCTGCAGGGGCAGGGAGCCACGGGACAGTGGAGGTGAGACCCAGGTCCTCTGAGGGCTTTCCAGAGCATGGGAATGTGAGGAGGGAAGGCAGCCATGCCCAGCCTGCTGCACTCCAGCCTGAAAGAGAAAACCGGGCAAAGGATCTCGGAATGTCTCTGTCCAGAGTGCGAAGCTGGGGAGGCAGAAAGGGGCAGGGGAGAAGGCATGAAGGACACAAAGGTGGATCTCAGCCAGGACGAGGAAGGAAAGGCAAAGGAAATGCCACAAGGTCAGAGCAAGGAGAAACCGGCGTTTATAGAGGAAAAATGACCCTAGGCTGAGGCCTTGGTGGAGAAGAAAAGGAAGTCAGGAGGAGGAAGAGTTTAGGGAAATTAGGCGGGGGCAAGAAACCCTAGGGAGGTTCTCAAGATCACCTACAAGACTCTAGAGCTGGTAGCAAGAAAGAGTGAGGCGCCCTGAGTAAGCTGATCCTAGTGCTCCCCAGGCTGTATCCTCAGAGAGAAGCGATTGATCTCTCCGTCAGCAATTCCGTAGCACCAGGCCTCGGCCCTGTCAACATTGTGTCTCTGAGCCTCCTTCTTCTGTAAACATGAATAATAAGAACATGGATTTTTGCAGATGTCTTCTTTCACACATTCATTCATTTATTCAAGAATGAGCAAATCCTCTGGCATTTGAATCACGTGCTGCCTGGGAAAGACTTGTTTCCCCCAGCTATCCAGAGCAATCCTCAACACTAGACAGGGCCCTCCTGCTTGCTTCCCTGGTAATTTCATCCTGAGGATCATTTTGAGCCAGGAATGTGGAGAGCTGTGACTTCATAATTTGAGATTTATGTATTATTAAGTTCCAGCAGTACATGGCCATAAATAAGTGTAAGTACCCAGAGCTCCCACCCATTCTGCAGGAGGAGATTAGAGGCGGGAGTGGAGGGGGAGGAGCGGCCATGCAGCCCCTGGGTGTCGCTTGCTCAGTGCTGGCCAAGCCCCTTGGATGACGGTGAGGAAGGAGCAGTGGATCCTGGAGAAATGCTGAGATTCCGGGTGATCCCCCGGCTCGCAGGTGTGGTTGAGAATGTCCACGATCCAGTAAGAAAAGGAGTCCAATGTGCTGAGTC
Organism: Nomascus leucogenys; assembly: GCF_006542625.1. NCBI lineage: Eukaryota > Metazoa > Chordata > Mammalia > Primates > Hylobatidae > Nomascus > Nomascus leucogenys. The sequence goes on from NC_044387.1 coordinate 2,686,680, forward strand.
TTGCCCAGAAATCAGGTAGGTGATTTACTGTGCCAGGAGCGCCTGTGCAGGATGCAGCAGCAGGATTCTCCATCAGTCGGCACTCACTTGGTTGAAAGCAACAGATTGTCACCTTGAAGTTGACTAACTAAAAAAAAAGGTGAACTCATTTAGAGACTCTCTAGAGGAGAGAAACAATAAGGAATAGTCACACCAGGGTGATTCCAGGTACCTTCAGATCCGCAGTTAATAATTCCAGCACCCTGATGTACATATTTAACATTTTCTTCCTTTATTTCTGTGTAATATTTTAGACAGAAGTATAGGGAATCATGAATACTTTCATACCTGCCACTTGAATTTCTCAAAACACAGTATTTTGCTGTACTTGGTTTGGATGACTTTCTTTTAAAAATAAAACGTTAATGAGGGAGTTGAAGTACCTCATTCACTTGTTTCTAGCCCAAAACCTGCCTTTGTGCCCCAGTTCCAGAAGCAGCACCTGGTATCCTGAATTCAGCATTGTTAATCTCGTGGGCGTGTAACATCCTTCCACGTATGTTTATCCAGAACCCACAGATTTCATTGCTCCACATGTTTTTAAATTTTAAAAGTCATTTGTATCTTAGGTCATATTTTATGTTTACTTTGAAATGCATGTTCCTGATCCATATTAGGTTTTTGAGATTTAGATGTTTGGATGCAAGTTTTGATACTTTAATTTTTCTTTATCGCATGCACATCGTGTGTCTATTTAAGATATTATTTTCTAACAAGAAGCCACACAGATATTCTATTGAAGTTTGAAAGGTTTAGGGTTCTGCTTTAGTTGTTCAGTTCTTTAATCAACCTGGGATGTATGTGTGATGTGGCTTATAGCTCTATTGTATTTTTATTTCACATGGAAAACCTACTGTCCCAACACTAGCGAATAGCTCACTCTTTGCCTACTGAATTGTAAGGCTGACTCTGTTTTATACCAATGTATACGTGGATCTATTTTGGGGCACCTTCCTTGTTCCATTTACCCATTCATCTATCCTTGCATTGATATCATACTCTCCTAATTACTATAGGTTTACAACAAATGTTCATAAATGGTAAGTAAATGAAGGTCATAAAATAATGGAATAAAGTCTGTAATATACTGAATGTGCCAAGGGAAGATAACAGTAAACATACAAGTCTCTTTCCAGCTATCTAAATGATAATTCAACAGTGAGGACAAAATAAAGACATTTGCAGGCAAAAGCTTTATCTCTCTGTGCTGCATCCTGGTTAATTTCCTTGGTTTTATCTTTCACCTTATTAATTCTTTCCTTTCAGCTATATCTAATCTGCTGTTCAACATGACCAAGGGCCTTAGATTCTGTATGTGTGTAATTTTTACTTCTAGAAGTTCTATTTGGCCCTATTGCAATTCTACTTACTGTTTCCTACTTTATACTTTTATACTCTTAATTTGTGTAATTATACTTCTTTGTACTCTTGTTCAGATTGATCAAACCTGGCTGCTCACATTGTCTGTTTTCTCTCACTCATCCTATGTTTTGTAATTTGGGATTATGAGCTCATCTTCAGTGAGAATATGCAATAATTTGATTAAAGCTTTTCTCTTCTAGCTCTGCTCTGCATTTGCTTCTCCCAGACAATCTCGGAGTCACATGAACCTAGAAGAAAATTTCTTTGGCTTAGGTAATCCCCAGACACAAGGGGGCAACAGATTCACACAGGGGAGGCACAGGCCTGGGTTTTGATTTCTCTAGGAAGACTTCCATTTTGTCTTCACAAAGACTCTGATCCTCGCATCTCCCTTGGCCAGGGGAAGTCGCTTCTCTTTCCCCAGGTCCCTGCTTTCATGAAATGTGGGCTCCTAGTTCACACTCTGACTGGCATGGGTTCATCTCCTCACTGCCTCACCTCACCAACCACGTTTCCCAGTGCAGTGGCAGAGCCACAGAGGCAGTGCACACCCATGCACTGATGCCCAGTTTCCACTTCTCTTCAACCATTACACACACACACACACACACACACACCTGCCCCCCTTCTGGGAACTGAAGATGCAGCATTAGACAAACCAAACAGAAATGTCCCTGTGTACACAACTTTTTCAGCGTCAGGAGGCAGAGAGCAAACATATCTTCCAGGTGGTAGGAAGAAGCACAGTGGAAAATAAGGCAGGGTCAGGGAAGTGGAACAACACAGGTGGGACATGATTTTATGTGGGTGGGGACGGCCTCTCTTAAGGGGACACTTGAGCAGGGACCTGTGGGAGTGAATTGAGTCCTGTGTGTGTTTGAGGGAGGAGATTTCAGGCCACAGGAACAGCTGGTGCACATGTCCTGAGATGGGCATGGGCTTGGGATGTTCAAGGAAGGGAGCCTAGAGGAAGAGAGGAAGGCAGGAGGAGATGAGGGCAGAGAGGTGGCCAGGAGCCAGGTCCCAGAAGCCTTGTAGGATAAGGACCTTGGATTCATTCCAAGGGAGATAGAATCCCATTGGAATGTTTGGAATGAGGATCTGATCTAGCCAACTCCTACTCATCACTCCAATGTCTGCTTAAATGTAATTTGCCAAAACATGCCTGACCCCGCTCCTCAACTAATAGCCTGTTCCCCATAGATTGCTGGCTCCTGCTTCTTTTCCTGGCACCTGCCCCATGCCAGGCCTTTTCTTAAGTGCTCGTTATACAACAGCGAACAAATGGGACTGAGTTCCTGCCCTCAGGAATCTTACTGTCTTGCACTTACCATTTACACGTCACTTCGTGGACTATTTAATGTTTCCTTCCACAACTACACTGTGCTGCCACGAAGGCAGGCTTATCCACCCGCCCAGCCTCCCAAAGTGCTGAGATTACAGGTGTGACTGTGGGAAAGTTATTTAATCTCTCTACATTTTAGGGTCATCCTCTGCGAAATAAAATAGCATTTCTCATCTCATGGGATCCTGTGAAGTTTCAGCGAGTTACAGGAAGCACTGAGAACATAGCTGATGAGTGTTTCTACGTGTAAATTTGTTCTTATCTTGTTTCTTCTGTGTCACTCTACTCAACTGGAGTCCTGCTATCTCCGCTCTTCTCTCTTTTCATTTTTAGAAATATTCTCGGGTCGGAAGTGGTGGCTCACAGCTGTAATCCCAGCACTTTGGGATTCAGATGTGGGTGGATCACCTGAGGTCAGGAGATCAAGACCAGCCTGGCCAACATGGTGAAACCCCATCTCCACTAAAAATAGAAAAATTAGCCGGGCATGGTGGCAGGTGCCTGTAATCCCAGCTACTTAGAAGGCTGAGGCAGGAGAATCACTTGAACCCAGGAGGCAGAGGATGCAGTGAGCTGAGATCACACCACTGCACTCCAGCCTGGGCGACAGAGCAAGACAACGTCTCAAAAATAAAAAAAAAAATTTAAAAAATTCTTATTGAATTGCAGATTTACATGCAGTTGTAAAACATAATACAGAGAGATCCTGTGTACCCTTTAGCCAGTTTCCATCAAAGAAAATATCTTGCAAAACTAGTGCAACATCACAACCAGGATATTGATTGATCAACCCATAGATCTTACTCAGATTTCCAGTTCTACTTGCTCGTGTGTGTGTGTGTGTGTGTGTGTGTGTATTTAGTTCTGCACATTTTTGTCACATGCTGGGTTCACATATGCACCAGGACAGTCTAGAGACAAAATGATTCTATCACCACAAGAATTCCTTTCTTATTGCTAAGTGGTTTCCATGGCATTGGGTAGACTTTGTTTAACCACTGAGGGCATGTGGGATGTTTCTGGTTTGTGGTTATTACAAACAAAGCCACTATGAACATTCATGTCGAGGTTTATGGGTGAATATAAGATTTCCAAGAGTAAATACCCAAGAATGCAACTGAATGTTTTGTAAGAAACTGCCCGGTTGTTTTCCGGAGTGGCTGTATTGCATTTCCACCCGTGATGTCTGACTGATTCGGCTTCTCTGCATCTTTGCCAGCATTTAGGATCATCACTGTTTTTTTTATTTCAGCCACTTTAGTAGAGATGCAGCGATATCCCATTGTAGTTTTAATTTCTATTTTTCCAATGGCTAATGACACTCAACATTTTCCGTGTGCTTACTTGCCATCTGTACATACTCTACATGAAATTGTCTCCAAATGCCTTTTGCCCATTTCATAATCAGGTTGTTTTTTTCACTGTTGAATTTTGAGAATTCTTTATAAACTCTAGATACTAATCTTTTGTCAGATATGTGATTTGCAAATATTTCTCCCTGTTTGTAACTTGTCTTTTTATCCTCTTCACATGGCTTTTTTTCAGAGTAAAAAGAAAAAAAAAGAATCATAATTTTGACCCAAAATGTTCAGTTAAACATTTTTTCTTTCATGGATTGTTGTTGTTGAAGAATTCTTTTCAAGCACAAGATCCCTAATATTTTTAAATTTTTTTTTCTAAAAGTTTTACAGATTTCTCATTTACAGTTGAGCTCATGGACCATTTCCAGTTCATTTTTGTATAAGGGGTGAAGTTTAGTTTGGGGAGTTCATTTAATTTTCCTAAGGATGAACAATTGCTCCAGCACCATTTGTTGAAAAGTCCAGCCTTCCAATTGCTTTGCATTTTTTTTCTGTGAGTATCAGTGTGTCTTCATGTGAGGTGTGAACACCTTACTTCCATTCAGGTACCTTTGCCCTCACCAGTTTTAAATATCATTGTCTATTGTCTTGAGTATCAGATGGTAACATGATTTTTATTTCAATCATCATGTGTGATTTAGACCATTCAGGAGGAAGGGAATAATGTGCTCCCGATACCTACCCATGTTCCTGTTTTCTTCCTTTCTGATGTTTCATGCTTTCTTCATTTTTTATTTCTTTTCTGTTGGAAGAGTTTTCTTTATCCAATCTTTAAAAGTAAATCTGCAAGCCACAAATTCTTTTAGTTTCCCTCTATCTGAGGCTGTCTGTGTGTGTGTGTGTGTGTGTGTGTGTGTGTGTGTGTGTGTGTGTGTGATGGAGTCTCACTCTGTTGCCCAGACTGGAGTGCAGTGGCGCAATCTTGGCTCACTGCAACCTCCGCCTCCCAGGTGCAGGGGATTCTCCTGCCTCAACCTCCCGAAGAGCTGGGATTACAGGCATCCGCCACCATGCCCAGCTAATTTTTGTGTTTTTAGAAGAGATGGGGTTTCACCATGTTGGCCAGGCTGGTCTCGAACTCCTGACCTCAAGTGATCCACCCGCCCAGCCTCCCAAAGTGCTGAGATTACAGGTGTGAGCCACTGCACCTGGCCCTGAGGCTGTCTTTACTGCCTCCTTCCCTCCTGAAGGATGGTTTCCCCAATATAGAATTCCTGGTTGAAGCTCTTTCCTCTCCTCGCTTACTTCCCCCCAGTGGTCCTTCGATGGGGCGTTCACTTGTAGGTCCCATCTCATTTCTCTCTGACTGCTATCAAGACATTTTCTTTGTTGTTCGTTTCCAGAAGTTTAAATAAGATGTGACCATGTGTGAGTTTCTTCGGGTCTATCTGATTTGGGATTTGCGCACCTTCTCAAATCTGTGGGTTTATGTCTACCACCAAATTCAGGGATTTTTCAGCAATGATTTTTTCTTTTGTTTTCGTTTTTGTTCTTGTGAGATGGAGTTTCACTCTTGTTGCCCAGGCTGGAGTGCAATGGCGAGATCTCAGCTCACTACAACCTCCACCTCCTGGGTTCAAGTGATTCTCCTGCCTTAGCCTCCTGAGTAGCTGGGATTACAGGCACTCGCCACCCTTTTTTTTTTTTTTTTTTTTTTTTTTTTTTTTTTTTTAGTGGAGACGGGGTTTCACCTTGTTGGCCAGGCTGGTCTTGAACACCTGACCTCAGGTAACCTGCCCGCTTTGGCCTCCCAAAGTGCTTGATTACAAGCATCAGCCACTGTGCCCTGCCTGATTTTTTCAACACCCTTACAGCTCCACTCTCTCCTCTCTTGGGATTCTTCTGGCACGCGTGTTGGAGATTTGGTTATTGTTCTACAGGTCCTTCAGGCCTTCTTCATTTTGTTCCAGTTCATTTTTCTTCATCATTCAGAATGGGTAAGTGACTTCAATCTGTCCTCCAGGCTCTACTCTCTGTCATCTCCTCTCTACGATGGCACCTGCCCAACAAGTTTTTTAAATTCCTGTAACTATATTTTTCAGTTCTATAATTCCTCTCTGATTCTTTTTTTATAACTTCAATTTCTTTGCTGCAATTTTTCTCTTTTTGCATTTGTTTCAAGAGAATCTGTAACTGATTGTTGAAGTATTTTTATGACGACTGCTTTAAAATTGTGTCATATAATTTCAACATCAGATCCATCTTGTTGTTGGCATCTGTTACCTGTCTTTTATCGTTCAAATGGTGCTTTTTCTGGTTCTTGGTATGACAGATGACGTTCAGTTGTATTGTGGTCACTTTGTCTATTGTGTTAGGAGACTCTGGGTCCTACTTACGTCTTCTATTTTAGCAGCTGGTCACCCTGTTTATTTTAGCACACAGGTCTCTCGCCTACTTTTGTGGCCTGGGGTTCTAACGACAATTTAATTTCAGAGTCTTTGTGCTATTGTTTGAGCTGCTTGGTGTATCTGGTGCTGGAGGAGCTTCCGTGGGTCCCTGTGGGAGCGACCTCAGGGCAGCAGGAGCTTCTGCAGACCAGGTCATCCGCATCCCTCCATGAGGGAGGAGAGTCTCAGGCTTCCTTGACTGGATAGTCATTGTGGTGGGATCTCCGCACCCCACTGGGACCACACCCCGGGTCCCCACTGTCCTTGTGGGGAGAGGAGTCTCAGGCTTGCAGGGCAGAGGTGATTCCCAGGCTGCACCATTCCTTTTGGCTGTCCCTCTTGCCACTGTCCCAGCTGTGCCTGCATCTCTAGGGTGGGGAGGGGGGTCTCACGCCTGGTAGGGAAGGAGTCTCCACAGGCCACTTATTTTTGGCAAAGCTCCCAACTGATCCACCTGGTGGTGGGTCTGGGTTCACCTGTTATTATAGGAGGGACTCCGCTTGGGTCTAGGACAGGAATGAGTCCAGCCAGGCTGGCTTCCATTGCCAACCTGGGGGATGGGAGAGGCCAGATCCCTCGCTTCTGTTGGGCTGGGGGCAGAAGGCACCCTTCCGCTCTGCTCTTCCTCTGACACTTGGGTTTGGTTTCCAGACAGTTTGCCTTCCTCTTGCCGCTTTTCCAAGTTCTGCAGTGGCTGCCTCTGACATTAATTCCAGGATTCATGGCTGTGCTTCATACAGAGGCACCATGTTGTCTGGAGCAAGCCCTCCTCATCTCTTCTGTGGGCCCCGTCTCTTCTCTGCAATCTCGGCTCCAGGGAAACCACTTCAAGCCCCTCCTTCCTCCCTCCTTTGTCCCTAGCTGTTGTCCTCCTTGGGTGACCTGCCTAGTCCCAGCTCTAGAGAACATCTAGGTGCTGAGAACTCTCAAGTTTCTATCTGCAGCCAGAGCCCTGGCTTTGAGCTTCAGATTCATATGTGCATCCAGCTACCACACGACATTTCTACCTGGATGTTTTCCCTGTGTCACAGTCTTTCCTGGAAAAGCAGAGCTGTTGGTTTTATCCTGTACATCTGTGGCTCCTCTAGTTTTCTCTGTCTTAGAAAACTATAGACCAGCACCTGATGTTCAGACCAGAAGTGAGTGGTCTCTGAATGGTGTTTTACTTTGCAGCTCGTGTACAAACCCTTGGCACAGCCCGTCACCTCTATCCACCTTCACAGCTGTGGCCCTCCTCCAAGCCAGCATCCCCTGTGCCCGCATTGGCAGGACAGCCCCTCTCTAGCCACCTGATTCCTCTTCTGCTTTTCTACACCAGCCCAGGAGTTTTGGAAGCAGCATAAGGCTCTCCAGGTCACAATGCCTTAATCTTAAAACCTCCTCACTCAGAATAAAAGCTATAGTAGCCCATGAATCCAGGCCTGACCCCAGCTCACTCCATTCTCCTCTGTTTCTCCCCTCACCCACGATAGACACCCACACTGGCCACATCTTTGGCCCTGGAGCCCACAAACTCACTCTCGATCCAGGGCACGAACCGCTTGTTCTTCTGTTTGCAACGTTTTCTCCTGGATCTCCATGCGGCTGCTCCTTGTTCAGGCCACGGCCAGCTGTCACCTTCTCCCGGAGACTTGGAGCTTTTCTCAGCATCTCCTCCTTCTCTACCCCCAGGAACATTCTCTGAGGCATTGCTTCATCTTCATCTTTCCCAAAGCACAGTAAGTGCTGGACATCCACTTGTTCATGTACTTACCTAATGTATTTATTATCCGTCTCCCTTCACAAGAACCCAAGTCCTCGGAATACAGGGACTCTGGCTGCGCTGTCCCCCACCCACCGTGACCCCAGAGAGAGCCTCCCCCAGTGCAGGGACACGGGTAGAACTGGGTGGGGAGTGGAAACCGCTTGTCAGAACCAGGCAAGGTATCCGAGCAGCATCAGCAGCACCCTTGCTACTGCTGAGTTTCCTCTCCACTCAGCTGTGAGCCTTGTCTCCAGAATCGGTGGAAAGAGAAACACGGTTGACCGGCATGAGGTCCTCAGGTGGAGACAAGGCTCAGAAACAACAGATTTTGCTTGGTTCCCTGTCAGTCACAGAGCCTGTGCCAGCACCCAGACTTCTGGAGACCCAACCCAAGCTGAGCCCACATCTCTTCCTTGTGTTTCTAAACCCAACCCACCTGCCCCAGATCTGGTGGAGAGGGCATTTGGCATATGACCTGTCTTGACCTCTCTGCCAACTCACAGACGTCTAGCCAGGCCACGGTCACTTTATTAGGGAGAGAGGAAGAGGTAAAGGCAGGAGGGAAAGATCAGGGGAAGAGGTGCAGGGAGATGGGGAGACAAGCTTGTTAGGGAAAGGGAAGGGAAGAATCCAATCAGCAGAAAGAGGCAGAAGCAGGGTGTGAGACACAAAATCGAGAAATAATTCTTAAATTAGATGCCTGACTCTGGCATGGATTTTATAGTGCGTTATGAGATTCTAATGCAAACCAGTGCCTCTGTTTTATTTATGCAAGAAACAGGCTGAGAGATCAGTGCTGAGATTCATGGACTTGAACTACACCAGATCTAGTAGTAGTGAGTTTTTTCACCCCCACCTCCCTACCTTTCAGTGTACGCAACTCTCAGTGGGGAAATCATCTTCCCTTTGATTTTGAATGGTCTCTCAGTCTTTCAGAATCCTTGGGGCGGCAGTGGGATGTTGGTAAGTCATTCACTCAAGAGCCTGGCCTGGTAGATAGGGATTTATAGACACAATGTCTATAGATAAAGAGTCTCTGGACCCAGAAGGACCATGAAGCAATTTCAGTGCAAAACATGGTCTTTTTTATTAGCCTCATCCATTCATTCATAAGCTATGGTATCGCCAACTGTGCAAAGACCCAGCCATCCATCTCCTCATTCACTCGAAGGGTAAGTGCTGAATATCTATTGGGTGAAGAAGGCTGTGGGAGGCACTGTGGAGGGTAGAGGGGAAAAGGAAACTGGCCCGCTGCTTGGAAAGACCAGAAACAGAGTTTACAGCAACTTACAAACGCCGCTTCGCCACATAACCTGTCAAGTGTAAAATAAGGACGGCACTAGGTGATTATGTATCACGACAGAGTTAGCTCAAACAGCCTTCCTGAGTCTCAGGTCCGACATCCCCATTTACTGGTGAAAATATTTGCTGCATACTTAGGAGAAAACTATTTTATTCACTAACTTAATCATTTTAGACATACAATCAATGATTTCTATTTTTTAAAAAAGGGATTATGCAAAATTTCAAACTTGCTTAAAGGTAGAGGTTTTATCTTTCATAACTGCTTCATCTATTCATTTATAACATTTTGCATCTGTTTTTGATGAATGTCAGATATTGTATCATTTCACTCCTAAAGACTTCAGTGTATAGCTCTAAAAAATAGAAGTTTTTATTTATAACCAAAATGCCATTATTACATCTGGCACAATGAACAATAAATTCTTACATGTACCCCATGCCCTGCCCATAGTCATGCCTCTCTGCCCACTCAAGAACATCTTTATCCAGTCGGTAGTTCGAATCAGAATCCAAACAAGGTAGACACGTTGATTCAAGTTGAGTCTCTTAAGTCTTGTTATTGCTCAGAAGTCCCTGGTGCCCTTTTGTTTTGTGCATTAACTTTTTTCCCAACATTATATTACTTGTCCTGTACATTCCAGCCGTAGAGGATTCGTCTGGTTGTTCCTTGTGGTGTCGTTTGAGTTCATCTTCTATTCCCCATGTTTTTGTAAATGGAAGGTAGAACCTTGAGTGGTTTAAGGTGTAATGTTTTGAGCAAGAATACTTTAAATATGATACTTTAGAATCTTTAAAATACTTTAAATATGATACTAAAGAGTACTTTAAATATGATACACACTCATCACACTGGGGACACACTTTATGGTTGTGTGGTAGCAATTTAATTTGTCCATTGTCAAATTCTCCACCCATCATTCAACTAATGAATGTATCCATTGATGATCATTGCCCAGGTCAATCAATTCCTTTGGGTTGGCAAAACAGTGATTTTTAAGATATCTATAATTCTTCTAAACGTAACGGCTTATAGATTTTAATGAATAAAACTTAAAAAGACCCTAATACGTACTTAGTGATATCTCTGTAGAGTAACATTATTATTATTATTATTTTGAGACAGAGTCTCGCTCTGTCTCCCAGGCTGGAGTGCAGTGGCGCAATCTCAGCTCACTGCAACTGCCACCTTCCAGGTTCAAGCAATTCTCCTGCCTCAGCCTCCTGAGTAGCTGGGATTACAGGCACACGCCACCACGCCTGGCTAATTTTGTATTTTTAGTAGAGACGGGGTTTCACCATGTTGGTCAGGCTGGTCTCGAATTCCTGACCTCGTGATCAACCTGCCTTGGTCTCCCAAAGTGCTGGGATTATAGGCGTGAGCCACCACGCCCGGCCTTAACTGATTTTTATGTGCAACAGAGGGAGGAGACTGGGTCTTCACTATTTATAAAAGAGGGTGGATGCCAAGTTAGTTCAACTCCATCCATTGCTGACTGAGATTTGACTTGTGCAGGGCTCTTTGGTTTGTGCCTGGAGACCTGAGCTACCTTTGCCTTCAAGAAGTTCAGCATTGGGAGAGGAGAAATAAATACAGTTCCATTGTACTCAACATTGTGTATCAGAGCCACATGAGATGCAAGCTTAGCATAAGAGCAGATAGGATCAGATAAGGCTCCACAGAACAGGACAGTTTAACAAAGGATGGGACATAGCAGTTTACCCTTGAAGGATAAGTTATATTTCCACATGGATGTGGGTTGGAATGCAGAGATCTCCTGGAAGGGCAGAACAGTAGAAAGGCCGTAGATGTGAGGCAGCTCCCCATGGCTGGGGAACTCGTAAGTGGCCAGGCACGTGGAGCAGGATAGAGCAATCATCTAATTAATTACCCAAACCAGGACCTGCTGAGACTAAAAGGAGCCATGACCCAGGCAGACCTGGAAATGAGGTTCCCTAAACATACAGCTCAAAGTAGGGACGGTGGAGAATGGAACTGGAGCTGTGAGTGGGAACCCCTGCAGGACCCAGGATGTTAAGAAGACAGGTCAGCAGGTGTTGGCATTCACTTGGTGTGTTCAGCAGAATAATGCCCCAAGGAGGCCCACGCTCTACTCCTCATAAGCTGCAAACAGGTCGGTTTCATAACAGGGCAAAGGGAAACCGAGGTTGCAGGAATTAAGGCTGCTAATCAACTGACAGAAATAGGCAGATTATCCTGGATTCCCTGGAGGTGGAGGCAACATAATCCAGGGGTCTCAAAAGAGGAGAGAGGCAGAGAAGAAAGTCCGAGGGAGACAGGACAACAGAAGCAAGGTCACCGTAAAACATGGTGAAAAAGATTCAACCTGTCTTGCTGGCTTTGGAGATAGAGGTGGGTGCTGCAAGCCAAGGAATGTGGACAGCCTCTAAGATGGGAAACAGCAAGGAAACAGACTTCCCTCAATGGCTGCAGAGAGGCAGGCAGCCCTTATGATGCTTGAGACTCTATCAGACTTCTGACTGTAGAGCTATAAGCTAATAAATTTGTGTTCTTTTCCTCCACTAAATTTGGGGTAATTTGTAAAAGCAGCAACAGAGAACTAATGCAATGGGCTCTGGTAGAGAGAGGGGTAGAGTGAATCTCAGATTTCAGTTTTGGAAAGCAGGGTTTTTCCTGGGACCATTCGTTGATAAACAATAAAGACAACTGGGTTGAGGGACAAAGATGTATTCAATTTTGTAGATGAAATTATCCAACTCTTCAGTAGCCACGGATGGTGGCAGTCCTGAGGTCAATAGTATAGCCAGGCTGGGCACGGTGGCTCATGCCTGTAATCCCAGCACTTTGGAAAGCTGAGGTGGGAGGATAGCTTTAGCCCAGGAGTTCAAGACCAGACTGAGCAACATAGTAAGCCCTGTCTCTAAAAAATAAAATAAATAAAAAAACAGAGCCAGGAGTGGCTGTGTGCATTTATAGTCCCAGCTACCTGAGAGGCTGAGGTGGGAGGATCACTCAAGCCCAGGAGCTGGAGGTTGCAGTGAGCCGAGATGGCACCACTGCAACTCCAACCTGGGCAACAGAGCGAGACCCTGTCTCAAAAAATATATATACTACAGGCAAAGATCAATTGGCTGGTCCACATGCTATGCAACACATCGTGGAATGAGAAAACTCCTCGGAACCAGCCTAACTCACAGTGAGAAGTGTCATGAGTGTTTGAAATCCCTTAGGTTATGAGATGTCTGGGTTCTTTTCCCTGACCATGCCCAGCGATCTTGTCCCATTGGTTGGTATTTCACAAAATAAATAACCACCAAATAGGTTACAGTAAATCCATGTGATAACTACAGTATATATTTAGTTTGTACATGCAAAGCAAAACAATGATCTCATCTTTCAGAAGGCTTTGTTCAAACTGTGAATTTACAGAGAAGACTGCTCCCTCTGACCTTAAGATTGTCACATTACTAACCCAGGGTAATTATAGAAATCCATCCTTGCCAGAGGTTTGTTCTGGAAGTGGACACATGAGCCCTTATAGACCCGGGATGGTATAAACTTTACAGGGCAGGTAGGCCTATTTCACCAGGCTGCAGAGTTATTAGGATGTAATCCCAGAGTCTCCAGGCTTCATGTCTCTGTATGTGGTACAAGTTGTTTTATCAATCAGTTCAGGCTAATTTTCTTTAATTTAATTTTGTTATTATTATTATTATTTTTTGAGATGGAGTCTCGCTCTGTCGCCCAGGCTGGAGTGCAGTGGCGCGATCTCAGCTCACTGCAACCTCCGCCTCCCGGGTTCATGCCATTCTCCTGCCTCAGCCTCCCAAGTAGCTGGGACTACAGGCACCCGCCACCATGCCTGGCTAATTTTTTTGTATTTTCAGTAAAGATGGGGTTTCGCCGTGTTAGCCAGGATGGTGTTGATCTCCTGACCTTGTGATCCACCCACCTTGGCCTCCCAAAGTGCTGGGATTACAGACATGAGCCACCGCGCCTGGCCTATCATTTTTTAAGTTCCGGGATACATATGCGGGATCTGCAGTTTTGTTACACTGGTAAACATGTGCCATGGTGGTTTGCTGCACCTGTCAACCCATCACCTAGGTATTAAGCCCAACATGCATTAGCTCTTTTCCCTAATGTTCTTGCTACCAAGCCCCTCCCCGACAGGCCCCAGTGAGTTTTGTTCCCCTCCCTGTGTCCATGTGTTCTCACTGTCCATCTCCCAGTTGTAAGTGAGAACATGCAGTGTTCAGGCTAATTTTTTTTTTAAGTTTTACTGTAAGTTCCAGGATGCATATGCAGAACATGCAGTTTTACATAGGTATACATGTGCCATGGTGGTTTGCTGCACCTCTGAACCCGTCATTGAGGTTTTAAGCCCCACGTGCATTAGGTATTTGCCCTAATGCTCTCCTTCCCCTTGCCCCCCACCCTCTGATAGGCCCTGGTGTGTGTTGTTCCCTGCAACTTCAGGAAAGTCTCAGGATACAAAACCAATGTGCAAAAATCACAAACATTCCTATACACCAACAATAGATAAACAGAGAGCAAAATCATGAGTGAACTCCCATTCACAATTGCTACAAAGGGAATAAAATATCTAGGAATCCAACTTACAAGGGATGTGAAGGACCTCTTCAAGGGGAACTATAAACCACTGCTCAAGGAAATAAGAGAGGACACAAACAAATGGAAAAACATTCCATCCTCATGGATGGGAAGAATCAATATCATGAAAATGGTCTACTGCCCCAAGTAATTTATAGATTCAATGCTATTCCCATCAAACTACCATTGACATTCTTCACAGAATTAGAATACTTTAAATTTCATATGGAAGCAAAAAAGAGCCTGTATAGCCAAGACAATCCTAAGCAAAAAGAACAGATTATTTTATTTTTATTTTATTTTATTTATTTATTTATTTTTTGAGATGGAGTCTTGCTCTGTTAGGCTGGAGTGCAGTGGCACGATCTCAGCTCACTGCAATCTCTGCCTCTTGGGTTCAAGAGATTTCTGGCTAATTTTGGTATTTTTAGTAGAGACAGGATTTCACCATGTTGGCCAGGCTTGTCTCGAACTCCTGACCTCAAGTGATCTGCTCACCTCAGCCTCCTAGAGTGCTAAAATTACAGGAGTGAGCCACCACATCTGGCCAAGAACAGGCTAATTTTTAATTGCATTAACAAACAATCTCCAAGTGTCAATGGCTTGGGATAGGAAAGCTTTGTTTCTTATGTTACAAGTCAGCTGCAGGGTTGCTGCTCCAGGTGCTCCCTCATCCTGGGATTCTAGCAGAAAGAAGAGTCTCTGTCTGAAGGACCCATGAGCTAGGACGGTGGAGAACGAGGCAGGCACAGTCAGTGCCTCCCAAGGCTCCTGTCAGAGGCCAAGGGAGTCAGTGCTGCCACATTCCATGGGCCAGACAAGTCTTGATTAGCCTGATGTCATCGGGTGAGGAAGAATAATCCCTACTGAGAGAAGAGAGGAGCTGGGAGCGCTGTTACCACCTGGGTCTGTTGATGAGACCCCGAACGGGTGAGGAAGAGAAGGCATCAAGGTGGTGCTGATGTTCTGGGTTCCAGATATGACGGGTGAGGGAGAGAAGGCATTCCTATGGTGCTGACATTCTGGGTTCCAGATACTCCTGAATGCTGAGTGTATGATCGATCCCAGGTGACTGCTTCATTTTACAGAAGGGGAGTTGGGTTGGATTTCATCCTTGATATTGTAAAACATCCTCGCTGGTTTGCATTTAATTCCTTTGAAGAGCATGCTTGCTACGGAAGCTGAAATCCAGGATGGGCTCATGTGAATAAGACCATAACTTCATGCCATCCACTTTCTTCTGGCAGTCAGATCACCTGTCTGATATGGTTATTCAAAAATCCTGATAGAATTTCTTCGTAGGCTTTTTAATTGAATCAGAACATAAATGAAGTAAGCTGTACAAATCTTAAGTTTATAGCTCACTGGTTTTTAGAAAGGGAAATGTGTCAAGTCAGATGATAAAAAATTAAATGTTACTGTCCTTCCATAAGCCTTCCTCATGACTCTCTCAGGGTTAATACCATTGAACTTTCCGTAAATGATATGGTGCATACACAACTTTGTATTTGTAAGGTCCATTTGTTTGTTGTGGACCCATATTTTGTTCTTTGTGTTGCTGTATATTTTGTTGTATCATATATAATATTGTATGATAAGAATATGCCACAGTTCATGTATTCAGTCTACTGTTAGTGGACACTGGATACATTCTGAAGTCTAGGCTTTTGCAATGAAAGCTTCTTTCCTCCTTCTGCTATGCATGTGTTCACACTTCTGTTGAGTACAGATCCAGAAGTAGGAACGCTGGGTCAGTGGCCCCTGAGAGTCTGCACTTGTGGATGAGTCTGTATCTTAGTTCTGTAACTTTTTGGTTCACATACTTTGATATTATACGAAGTGGATTGCTCTGTTATTGATAATTGTTTTATCTACCTATTGAATTGGCCTTTGGGTGGTTATGAAATGCCTCTCTTCCTCTAACGTCGCTCACCACCTGCAGTCCGCAGGGTCTGATATTAGTTCAGCTGTGGAAGCTTTTCTTCAGTTAGTGATGGTATGGGGGTACTTTTGGTATCATTTTACCTTCACTTTTCTTTGCTCCATTTCAGTTTAATTTCTGCTACTGTTGTTGTTATCTGAGATTTCTGAATCCTATGTGATCATCTTTGCTTCTTATTTGGAGTATGTAGTTAATTTTCATTTAGTGCATTAGATTGAACCATGTGGAATTGCAATATTAGATTTTTTGAACAAAAAAAGAGATAATTTCATATGCTTCAACCTAGTAATTACTACATATTTGGTTTAAATCTATAGTCTTATCTTTTGCTTTCTATCTGTTCCTGGCTTTATCCTTTTTCCTTCTCTTCTTGGTTTATTTTTTAATTCAGTATGTTTTATTATTCCATTTTCTTTGCTATTAGTTTGTTAGATATCTATTTATTATTATTTTAGTGACTAAAATAGATATTATAATAGAAACCATTGGTATATTACTACCAACCTTACATTAATAGTTTTACCACCTCCTGAACACCACAAGGTCTTACAACACTCAGGTTCATTCACTGGCCTGCCTTCTTTGGGGTTTAGCCTAAATTCTCATTCCTAATTCTTCACTAATTCTTCGATACCTCCTTAACAGGATTTTAATTCATACCATTTGCTACATAACCTTGTAATTCCTCCTACTCGAAGGGGAGGAGTATATTTCACCATGCCATCATGTTTGGTTCAGCTCATGATCTGTTTTGGAAATGACATGTGAGAATGAGACAGGGGACCCACACATACTCAACACTCTATGAGACAACGTATTAGTCCATTTTCATGCTTCTGTAAAGAAATACCGAAGACTGGGCAATTTATAAAGGAAAGAGGTTTAATTGACTCACAGTTTCACATGGCTAGGGAGGCCTCAGGAAACTTACAATCATGGCAGAAGGCGAAGGGGAAGCAAGCACCTTCTTCACAAGGCAGCAGGAGAGAGAAGGGCATGTGAAGGAGGAACTTCAAACATAAAGCCAACTGATCTCATGAGAACTCACTCACTATCACGAGAACAGCATGCAGAAAACCAGCCCCATGATCAAATCACCTCCCACCCGGTCCCTCCCTCAACATGCGGGGATTATGAGGATTACAATTCGAGATGAGATTTGGGTATGGACATGGAGCCAGATCATATCAGATAGCAAGCGTTGTCCATCGTCCTCTGTTCCTTATCCATTTGCCATGTGTGGGACATGCTCCAACCATCCCTGGAGTCCAAGGAGAACTGACAAGTGAAGAATGGCCTGGGGCCACACCAGCCAATGTCCAGCTGTGCTCAATCTGCTGGTGATCCCATTTAATTAATCTTCATTCTGTATCTCAGTTTTCATTTCTGTCATTTCCATTTGGATGTTTCTATAGTTTCCACCTACCCGGTGAAATTTCCAGCTTGTTTCTACCTCTTTAAGAGGTCCTTTAACATAGCTGCCATAGGCATATTAAAGGGCCTTATTTATTAGATGATGCCACCATCCAGGCCCTCTCTGGACATTTCATGGTCATTTTTCCTCATGACTGTGGGTCTCCTTTTCTTATTTCTTCTTCATGTGTCATGTCAAATTTATTTTATTCTGGAGACAGTTTGTTTAAAAAAAAAAAAAAAAAGTAGACCAAAGTAAATAATGTTTAGCTCCAGAAGAAAGCATACACTGCTCCCACCCGATCATGGTGTGGGGAGTTGGTGTGGGGAGAATCCATCCACTCAGTAGTTGAGTTGGGCCTGGGCTTTAGATTGAGTTCACCATTTGATTGGAACATTTTGAAGGTGAGATCAGGACCTCTCCTTTAGCATGTCCTGTGATCTGAGCACCAGTGAGATTCCAGGGCTCTCCTTGTGCCTTCGGGCCCAGATATCAACTTTCCAAATCATACGAATCTCTTTTCCTGCTTTTCAACCAATCTGCCAGCTTCGTAGATTGCTAGGAAATGCTTTTTCCCCTCCAGTCCTGTCCCCAGCTTTCTGCACCTCAAAAGATGTGTCTGCAACCTTCTTCCAGTTTCAGTCTGCTCCTGCCTTGAAGCAGTTCCTGGCAAGGCTCCTGCTCTGTTCTAGATTTTGATGGCTTTGGCATTGCATTCAGCAAAAGCCTGCAGACCAGCATATCACACAGACACCGCATTCCACATTGCAACACGGCAGCTCCCATTTAAGCAGCTCAACTCCTGAATTATTTGTGAACTATTGAGAAACATCATCATACCCTTAATATTCTGCAAATACCATGCACTGTCCCTAGTGTGAATGCCTCAGAGCTCACAAGACTTGGAAATATACGAATATATGATTTGAGGAGAGAGCAAGCTCAAAAGGCCACTTAGCCCATTAGAATGCATTTGACTTTAATATTCAATTCCCTCTAGATATTATTTAATTGTTTCCTGAGTGAGCCTAGCATTTTGACTCAATATTGGTTTTTCCCTCTTAATTTCCATGTATGGCCCCTTCTGCCTGAATCCAAAATAGTAATGTAACCTCATCAATGCTGTTTAGGATTCAAGGCAGTTGAATTAAATCATTGACTAACAGTTTATTCTCTTGGCCATGAAGACTAAATGCTGCTCAGCTTGTCTACAGTAGGCATCCCTTTTCTTCCCAGAGATTCCTGATTTACTTTACTCTGTGATGAGAAAAATGTGTGTGACAAAAGACAGCCTATTTCTGAAGGAAAGAGTACCTGAGGTGGTGGCTCACACCTGTAATCCCAGCACTTTGGGAGGCCAAGGCAGGTGGATCACAAGGTCAGGAGATCAAGACCATCTGGCTAACATGGAAACCCCGTCTCTACTAAAAAATACAAAAAAATAGCTGGATGTGGTGGCAGGCGCCTGTAGTCCCAGCTACTCAGGAGGCTGAGGCAGGAGAATGGCGTGAACCCAGGAGGGAGGCGGAGCTTGCAGTGAGCTGAAATTGTGCCACTGCACTCCAGCCTGGGCGACAGAGCAAGACTCTGTCTCAAAAAAAATAAATAAATAAAGAGTACCTGAGAATCGAAAACAGCCCCATGCTCATGGTAGCAGAACTGCGAATGGTGGGGCAGCAAAGCCCTTTGCATGTCAATACTGTCTGCAACCTTGTCTGCCATTTCCAGAAGCTCAGCCCTGACCAAGCCAGGCCACACCCGAGCCCAGGGCTCCCATGAGTCTCCCTGTTATGGCTTGAATGTCTCCCCCAAATTTCATGTGTTGGAAAATTAATCCCTAAATCATATATTGATTAGAGGTGGGGCCTTTGGGAAGCAATTAGAATTAGATAAGGTCATCAAGGTGGTGTCCCCATCATGGACCTGGTGGCTTTATAAGAAGAGGAAGAGACTTGAGCTGACACTCATCCTCTTGCTTTCTCACATTGTGAGCCTCATGCCATGTCATACTGTAGCAGGAAGGTCCTTGCAAGATGCCAGCACCATGCTCTTGGACTTCCCAGCCTCTAGAACTGTGAGCTACATAAACTTATTTATAAATTATCCGTTTTGTGGTATTATATTATAGCAACAGAAGTGGACTAGGCACTACCTTTCCCTGATGAGTATCTTCAGTGCCATTTGAGGATACTTGTCTGCCTCCTTGGCAACCTGGTTCTCCCTGCCTCTGCAGTTTCAGCTCCATACTTCCGTCTGCTAGGCTTGTTCTCTATCACTGCTTCAGATGTTCTCCTGAAACTACTTCTATTAGAAGAAAAGTAAATGTGTAATATGGGGAAGATGATCTAAGCCACACACCCTAAAGGAGCCTCTTAGGGCATGGGAGCTCTTAATGACATTATTTACCTTAAATTCCTGAACATTCCACTCCGTTTCATATCTGCATTTGTTTTCATGAAAAATAAAGATTAAATTACCACTGAGTAATATTAACTAGGTGAAATCAGTCTAAAGACAGCCCATGTCCCCTGAGGTTATCCGAGGCTGAGAAAACATGTGCAGGGTGTCCAACAAAGAAAAACGCTCAGCCCGGTGTGGTGGCTCATGCCTGTAATCCCAGAACTTTGGGAGGCTGAGGCAGGCAGGATTACCTGAGGTCAGGAGTTCGAGACCAGCCTGGCCAACATGGTGAAACCCCATGTCTACTAAAAATACAAAAATTAGCTGGGCATGGTGGCAGGTGCTTGTAATAATCCCAGTGACTCGGGAGGCTGAGGCAGGATAATTGCTTGAACCTGGGAGGCAGAGGTTGCAGTGAGTCAAGATCATGCCACTGCACTCCAGCCTGGGTGACAGAGCCAGACTGTGTCTCAAAAAAAGTAAAATAAATACATACGTAAATGAAAACCACTTAATAAATGTTCTGATGGTCTCAAGTTAGGCACTGTGAGGTGCCAGCAAGGGCCATACAATGGAAGAAGAATGAACAGTAGAGAAACTCATCTCTTGAGCTGGGACCCAAAAGAAGGGAAAAGTTTAATGATCCAGCTCTCAGTGCTGGTTCTGCAGATGGTGAGGTAGGCAGAATCAGCCTAAGAAGCAGGTCAAATTAACTGTTACAAGATGTCCACCAGAGAAGAGGAGGAAACGAGATGAGAGAAATGGATCCCTAAAGGCTGAGCCCATTGCTTTAGAAAGAACGCTTAATTTACTCAAGTCCAAGAAAATTCAGAACCCAGTGGAAGCCCAGGACTGGGGAAGGTCATGTCAGAGGTCACATACATGGCTGAGGCAATCATGGGCACAGCTTTAGCATCTTCCACAATAATTGTCTACTTTAATGCAGAAATCTGCTAAAAGCACCTCCTGCTGAGATCACCTGGGAGACTGAGGCAATCTGCCAACTTCCCAGCTTTATCATGGGCTGGGAGAGTCTTGCCCTACTGCAGTTTCTGGGTGGGAAAGGGGTAGGTGACAGTGTGGGGCTGTTGGAAGAAGCATCTCCTTGCCCATCTGTCTTGGGCAAGTTTGCAGCCCCTTTGGAGGAAGCGTGGCCCATGTATGGATTGAAATTGCTGAGTCCACCTTGAACAGGTGACTGGACGCCTTCCACTAGTGTGTCTGCCCTTCAAGAGCCTGGTTCTCTGTCTTGTGGCACCAGCATTATAGCTCCTCCAAAGGTCCAGCCTTCTCTTTCCAATGTCAGGAGAGGAGAGACACGCAAGAGTCATGTGCTTCCCTCTCCCTCCATGACTTCCCCTCCCCTAGTCTCTGGTGGCTGCTCCAAGTCAGAAATGGCGAAGAAGACCCAGGTGTCTTCACAGGTGGCCTCTGGGCCCATCTGAACAGGGGCTGCAGGAGTTTCCTGCAGTGGCCTCAGGTCCCAGCTAGCTGCCCCGTCCACCTTGACCAGCCAGCCTTGCATGGTTAAGGGGTTCCATCTGCTTCCTCCATTGCCACTGGGTCCCTGGGTTGCATCTCATAAGGGAAAGCCTGGAGAGATGGATAGGTGCCTGTGAGCTCTAAACATCTAAGGAAAGGAGCACAGAGCTCTGTCCTCAATGGAGGAGATGGGATAGGAGGCCTACCTAGAGTATAAGGAGGCAGATGTTCTGGGAAGACCCTCAGGGAGCTGTGGGCATCCCCTACCATCACTCCCTCCCTGCCCCTCTGTTGATTACAGGCTGTGTCCTGTCTCCACCCTTAGGACATCTGTGGCAGAATAACAGAATAACATCTGTCTCAGCTGGGTCAGTGGCAGAAGCTGCCACCTGGTCTTCTAACTCCACCCCAGTGGGCATCATGGGGCAGGCTGTGACTTCATCCTTGCAGGACCCTGGAGTGACCCTTTATTACACATCTCTCAGCAATGCAGACAACGATCCCCAGGATAAGGCCACTGCTCACTGCTGTCCACGGGCAAATCTCACCGCACACAAGATCTTACTGCTTCCACTCTGCCTGACGCTTGCAGCTGTGGCCTTAACTCTGTTGTTTAGACTCTTTTGGATTCCTTTTACAGATCATTGGCCTAAAACAATTCCTATTTGTGCATCAAGACCCGGTTCAAATGTCCTTCGTTCTACCTACATTCTCCCACACTGCAGGCAGATTAAAAAATAACAGCAGTAGTGATTTTAAAACAATGGCCACACCAGGCACCTACCTCCAAGATGCCAGGTACTCGCTCTTTCACGTGGTTCCTGTGCTGGGACTGATCGGACAGACAGACATACACCAGCTCCCAAGGCCAGCTGGTAAACTTGCAGGACTTTTACAAGCTGGTAGTTAAACATAACCCCATTATTAGAAATTAAATAATATGAAATTGCAATTAAATAAATTATACAGAAAACAAAGGTATTAAACAATACTCAAACTAATTTTCTGATTCAGCAAGAAGTTGGTTCCCATCGTTGCCATGTGTCTTTGTCCTTTGGTTTTTGTCTTAATGATTAATTTGAACTAAAATCATCAGCCAACATTCCTGTTGGAACCACAGTCATTAGTCAATGATGTGGGCAACTTTATTTCTGAATTGGATTGAAATTATTTTATAGTAAAATTTATAATAAGCTTATATAGATGTATATGCATACTTGTTTTTTCAAGAGAGCTGGTTAACACCAACACCCCATTACAATAACCTTAATGAAGCAGGTATGATTGTTATTTCTTATTTTCAGTTTTATCGGGGTGTAATTGACTATTAGAATTGGACGTATTTAAAGTGTACAGGCTGGGTGCGGTGGTTCATGCCTGTAATCCCACCACTTTGGGAAGCCAAGGCGGATGGATCACCTGAGGAGAGGAGTTTGAGACCAGCCTGGCCAACATGGTGAAACCCCATCTCTACTAAAAATACAAAATTAGCTGGGTGTGGTGGCACACACCTGTAGTCCCAGCTACTTGGGAGGCTGAGACAGGAGAATGGCTTAAACTCAGGAGACGGAGGCTGCAGTAAGCTGAGATCACGCCACTGCATTCCAGCCTAGGTGAGACAGAGCAAGATTCTGTCTCATAAATAAATAAATAAATAATAAGTGTATAACTTGATGCTTGATACATTGTGAAATGATTACTATCACCTAGCTAATTAGCATAGCCACCACCGTACATTGTTACCATTTTCTTCTTTTGTTGTGTGAGAACACTTAAGATTTACTCTTAGCCAATTTCAAGTATAGGATACAGTGTTATTACCTATAGACACCATACTGCACACCAGGTATAATTTTCATTATCCCTATTTTAAAGATCAGGAAGCAGAGGCCGGAGAGCCTACACAAGTTACACAGCATCACCCAGCTATTGAGTGACAGAGCTGGGATTTGAAATGTGCCCCTCCAGTCCAGGTCCTAGACTCTTCTCTACTGTCCTGTATTTCCCCCTGGATTCAATCTCTTCCCCCCCGGATTACCAGAACATTTTGCGCAAACCTTTCTCTCACTGTAATGATCATTGCCCTGTGTCAGGGCAGGAGGTGTTGGAAAGTTATTTTTTTAACCTTGGAAGCGCCGTGAGGCAGCAGCAGCTGGCTGCCGTCTCTGATGAATGTCTGTACACCTCCGTTTGAGGTCAGGAGCTGGTGGTTCCTGCCCTATCCATCTCTGTACCGAGGCTCCTCTGGGTGATTACTGCTGAGCATATGGGCTGTTGGGATGACAAACGCTCTCGCAGATGCATTCACTGGCTACCTAATTGCTGTGTAGAGGTTTGCCCAGCACACGGCCCCAGCATCCGTTCTAAGGGAATGTCACACCAGGCCTGAAAAACTACCTCCCACAATCTCCACTTTGTGCGGACACGAAAACTGAGCCTCTGGCAGAAAAGTTTCTAAGAATCCAAGAGGTGGGAGGTGACACAGCTTTGTCACCCATCTTCTGACTTCTGAGTCAATGTTTTGTTCTGTTTTATTTTCACTACTCCTCGGTGTCTAAAACATCTACAATTATGTAGCCACGCTCTCCTCAGTCCCTCTGCAAACCCTTGGGACCTGGCATGCCATGTGGTAGGACAGGAGACCCACGATGGGTCATAAGACTCCCCAAACGCAGCCGCAACAGCTGACAATGTCCACCAGGATTCAGAAAGAGATAGAGAGGCAGAGACACAGAGATAGGAAGAGAGGGAGAGAGAAGGAGAGAGAAAGGGAGAGGAAGTGGCAAGAAGAGAGCGGTATCTGTGAAGGACATTTCTCAAATCCCCATTTTGTGCCCAGGACCCAGCCTTGCAACGGGATGGTTTGGAGAGCGTCGCGAGTGTGGTGCCAGCTCCACAATCAGCACGGGGGAAATGAAGGCCTAATCGTCACTACTTTTGCCTCCTGATGATGTTTTGTCTTATATGACAATTTCTGCAGAAATAATTGATTTTATGGCTTGATTTCATTCCTTGCCTATCATGTTGAAGACATAAGCACATAATGAGATTGTTGTCTAACATTCACTGAGATTAAATGCCAGCAGAGTATCTGGGATTAATCAGCCCTGTTTCTTTCATTAGATTACCTGGAGCAGCTCAAGCAGACAAGAAGGTTTTGCTCAGCTTGCAGCCTGTCCCCAGCAGATGTAGCCCAAAAGTGCACAGCGATTCCCAGGTAGCTGGCTGTAAAGGTCTCTTCTGTAAAAAGGCCACCAAGAGAACAAGAGAAAAGGTCAGACGGCCAGCAGGAACCCTGGCCTTCAGGCAACATCCAGGAAACCACACAGAGATGTGGGGTGGAGTTTTCCTCTAATAGCGCCTCAGAGATTCAATAAATCGGGCAAAGAATATATGAAGGTTCAGGGCAGTGGCAAGAATGCCAGCCCACTGGGCAGGGGCAGGAGCACAGGGTCCAGCCCAGACCTGCCTTACCTGGCGCTGAGTTCTGAGCGAGCCTCCCGCCTCTCTGCCCCTGAGTCTCCTGCCTGGGAAATGTGGGGATGTGCGGGAGCCTGTCCCTGGGCCCCCTTTCAAAGGCAGGAGGCACGGGGAGGGGCATCAGTCAGCAGACCAGCCTCTTGCTGGCTCTGTGATCTTGGGAATGTTGTCCAAGCTTTTCAGCTCCCTTTCCTGAAATAACAATAAATTTATATACTTCACATGGTCTTAGAGTAGAATTGCCAGATAAAATACAGGATCTTCAGCTAAATTTAAATTTCAGATTAATTTTCCAGTAAGCGTGCATCCCACATGTTACTTGGGACATATTTATACTAAAAAGTTATGTGTTTATCTGAAATTCAAAGTTAACTGTACACCCTGTATTGTTATTTTTTTAATATGGCAACTCGATCTTAGAAACAATGCAATCTGATATCTATTCCTTCTTATTATTTCATGTATTCAATCAACAACGATTTCCCCAGCACCTACTATATGCCGAACACTGTTTTATCCCATGAGAAAAAAATAGCAAAGAATGAATGTCAAGCACATGTGATATAAATAGCACTCTCCAAATCAGCTATGCTCAAATGCCCACAGCCTTAGTTCCATCGGCCACTCCATGAATCCTTGCGGAAAGCTTTCATCCTTCAGGGGCTATTCTAGGTGTGGGGCTACATCAGTGGCCTGGATGGAAAAATGTCCTTGAACTCAGGGGACTTACACCCTAGAGAGGTGAGTTAGCAAGAGGGGTGAGTCAGCAAGGAAACAGCAGATACAACATGCAGGTACACAGTGCATCAGAAAATGACCCACGCTAGGGCGAACCCAGTGCTGGCAGCTCCAGACTTTAGTGCTAAGCCAACTCCCCTGCGCCCAGGGCAGCTCATACTAGGCCCACCGTCCAAGCTCCAAGGCAAGTGCCTTCACACTAGCTCCCTCTTGCTGCCTCCTCCATGCCCTGAGAGTGTAGCTGGGTGTGTTGCCCTCTCAAAGGGACTTACAAAAGTTACACGCCCTGCCCTGTTCACACACAGATGCACACATGCACATACACAATCATGCATGCACACATACACATAATCATGCATGCACACACATAATCATGCATGCATACACACAATCATGCATGCAAACACATGCACACACATTCATGCACACACATACACACAACCATGCATGCACACACATGCATGCACACACACACATAAGTATGCACGCACACCCACAATCATGCATGCGCACAATCATGCATGCTCACACTCTTGCATGCACGCACATGAATGCATGCACATGATCATGCATGGACACATACATACATACACATATTCATGTGCACGTGCACACGCACACACACACACACACACATGCATAGTCTTACACCAGGCATCTTTTCTTGCCTGAACCTCCTATGTTCTCTCTTTTCGAGGTTGTTTGAGGTGAACATGAGACATGAGGCTTACTGGCTGGTATAGACTGGGCCACAGAAATTGCCATGTTAGCAGATAACAATGGTTGAATACGGCAGTTTCATAGTATTCAAATGAATATTAGGGCACCATTATGTCCAAGGTGCCCTTAATGCCCAGATCCTACTTTGACCAGGTCATTTTTCCTTCCGATGAATTTCTGTAGGGAAAGAATCCATGTGGGATGTGGCAGGTCCCAAGTCCGAGCGGCACTCTCCACCGCTTTATCACTCCTATCCTGGGCTGCACTCTGTGGCAAGGTAAAATGGGAGCAGGTGACATGGGTTCAAAAGCCAGACATGAATCCTTCTCCCCTCTAAGGAGAGAACAGAAGAGGGCAGAGTGGCTGTGGAGCTGACGCTTCTGCTGCCTCAGATAATGTTTTAAAAGGGAAGGTTGCACCTGGGCCTGCAGTCATCACCCCACAGCGACCATCCGCTAGAAAACAGGGTGTGGCCCGGCACCCTCTTCCCTGCGCACCCCATCATTCTGTGTCCCCAAGACAATTCCCTGGCTGGGCTGTTCAACTTGACAGTGAGGAGCAATGTGCACAAAACAGGGAGCACTCTTCTCACTCCCGCCACCCTCACCCCACAGCCAGGCAGCCCATGGCCTGCAGGGGAGAGGGACTCGCGTTCTGCACCCAACATTTTGCATCTCTGAAAATTACTACTTATTCTTCGACGGTAGTTGACAAAGGACCCACGTCCTGCACAGTGCTCAGGATTCAGAAAGCATTCCACCTCGTCCACAAAGCTCCCTAACAGCTGATGCGGCTTCTCGGGAATTCCACTGGGCCACCTGTGTCACTCACGCAGCCTGACCTCCTAGAGCTGCCCTTCGTCACTCACCTCGTGCTGCTAGACAGGCCCTCGCCATCCCAGGTGGAGAAGCGCCTCTTCCTGGCCTCCCTTCTCCCTGCATTCTCCCCTTCAGGCATGCTGTCTCCCAAACGCAGTCCTTCTGTCGACTTGGAACCCTTTAGAGGCTCTCCCGGCTTCTGTAGGAAGAAATCCCATCTCATCACAGCATCTGTCCTGAATCTCCTGGTCTGTGCCCATGTCTGTGGCCTCTCCCCCTCAGCTCCCCAACACATACAACACTCTGTATGCTGCCTCCTCACAGACCACCTGCACCCAGGCCCCCTGTCTGCTCCTCCTGCCCCCAGAACCAGGTGGCCTGTCCCCAACATTGTGTATGGCTGCCTTCCATCCATTTGTTAAGATTTAAGTCAGCCGGGCACGGTGTTTCATGCCTGTAATCCCAGCACTTTGGGAGGCTGAGGTGGGCAGATCACCTGAGGTCAGGAGTTGGAGACCAGCCTGACCAACATGGAGAAACTCCATCTCTACTAAAAGTACAAAACATTAGCCGGGCGTGGTGGCACGTGCCTGTAATCCCAGCCACTCAGGAGGCTGAGGCAGGAGAATTGCTTGAACCTGGGAGGCAGAGGTTGCAGTGAGCCGAGATCGCGCCATTGCACTCCAGCATGGGCAACAAGAGCGAAACTCCATCTCAAAATAAAAATAAAAATAAAAAAGAATGAAGTCAAGTACCACCTAACTGAAGAGGTTTTCTTGGGTTAAGCATAAGCACTCTTTCTTTAAATTACCACCAGTGTGTAATGCTCTGCGGCTCAGTTTGCTCATGGGTGGATGACTTGTGTCTTCGGATTGCCTTGTAGACAAGGGCATTAGTGAAGACCCAGATAGAAGCCCTGCCTGGCACCTGTGTCCATGGAGCTAGTAGCTGTCTTTGATGTACTAAATTTCTCCTGATGTATTTCTCAGAGCACGGGCTTTGTATTCTTAGTATTTCTATTTCTTGGAACTAATACAATAGATGTTCAATAAATCTGAGTCCATGAGCAGACAATGAAAGCCCAGCTAATACCGTGCACTTTTTCTCTCTCTCTGAAGGGTTTGTATTCTTCCTATCAGTTTCCAGGCCATGCCACAACTAATTACCACAAACTCATGGTTCAATCTCTCACAGTGCTGGAGGCCAGAAGTCTAGAATCAAGGAGTTGACGGGCCTCGCTTCTTTCAAAAGCTCAAAGGAGGATCCTTCCTGCCTCTCCCAGCTCCTCCTGGCTTCAGGTGGTCCTTGGCCTGTGGCCACATCCCTCCAGTCTCTGTCTGCAAGGACACGTGGCCTTCTCCTCTGTGTGTTTGAGTATTCCCTGTTCTCTCATAAAAATTTGTCATCCAGGCTGGGTGCGGTGGCTCACGCTGTAATTCCAGCACTTTGAGAGGCCAAGGTGGGCAGATCACGAGGTCAGGAGATCGAGACCAGCCTGGCCAACATGGTGAAACCCCATCTCTACTAAAAATACAAAAATTAGCCGGGCGTGGTAGTCTGCACCTGTAGTCCCAGCCACTCGGGAGGCTGAGGCAAGAGAATTGATTGAACCCAGGAGGCGGAGGTTGCAGTGAGCTGAGATCGCACCACTGCACTCCAGCCTGGTGACAGAGCAAGACTCCATCTCAAAATAAATAAATAAAATAAAATAAAATAAAACAAAATTTGTCATCTGATTTGAGGATTTGAACTTAAATCCTAAAGATGATCTCATCTCCATATTCTTAATGTAATTACATCTGCAAAGACCCCATGTCCAAATAAGGTCATATTCACAGATGCCGCGGGTTAGCATTTGGACACACTTTTTGGGGTACATAATTTGGCCCACAACACTCCTTATAATTGGGGATAAGGACACATTTTCCTTCGGAATGCCCACAGCTGTGGAACATCATTCAGCCACACCGCTGTGTGTTAAGGGCAATTAGAGGCAGCTATTTCAGGGGAAAGTTGGTTTTGACAGGGGGCTGGGGATGTTGAGTTTTTGCATGATTTGCATATGGAAACCATCCGTAAGGGTTCACGCCAGTCAACACTCAGCACACACAGAAGCAGGCAGGGTGCTGGGAGCCGCCAGGACGCATCAGCCATCATGATCCCTGCCCGCGGGAGCTCAGCCCCCCTGGTGACAGACACACACAGATCATTCCAGATCAGGAACATGCAACTCCCGCTGGGGTCTCAGTGAGATGTTACCAGAGCCAGTGAGAGAAGGAGAAAGAGATCCTGGGTCCCACTGCGGGAACCAGAAATGGTGCCTTGGAGGGAGGCTGGAGGAGGTCCAGCTGATGCTGAGGGGCGAGGGACCTCTCTGGGGCGGGGGCAGATAGGGCTGAGGATGAATGGGGCAGGGTCTGTGAAGGGAGGGCCCGCAGGTGTCACTGCGGCCCACTCCTAGGGCAAAAGGGGGTGTGTGGGCCATGGAGAGGCCGGAATCCGGGCTGCACAAACATAATTATGACAGCATTCAGTTCTCGAAAGGAGCCCTCCCAGGAGAGGGAGTGCTGGGGTTTTACAGATGCGACCCTGGACCCAGGAACCGCCTAAGGGGGCACAGTGGGAAAGTCTGTGAATTCCTATGGCTCAGATTCCTCATCCCCTTGGCCACACCGTGGGGAGAGGAGGAGGGAGCAGGGAAGCAGGAGGCCCGAGGAGGCTTCAGAAAAGCCCCGTGGAGCAGAAGGCCCTGGCTGGGGAGCAAGGGTCCCCCATCCCCTCAGAACCCCAACAGGCAGCCACCCCGCTGAAGCCCAGCCAGGCTCCCTCCAGAATGGATCTGAAATTCCCCCAACATTCTCAGCCTCTGCCAGAAGGTCCCGGCGCCCACTGAGGGCTAAACCTCTGCGACCAGGCTGTGTGAGGGGCCTTCTGGTTCTACCACATCTGGGCTGTTGGTCCCGGGTGAGTTCATCTCTGGGTGCCTTAGTTTTGTCATCTATAAAATGGGTAGAACAACAGTACCTACTTTATCAAGTTGTTTTGAAGATTAGGTGAAATGTTATGCACAGGTACACACACATATGACTTGTCAGAGTTAGCAAGTAAAAATACAGCATAAACAATACCTATATTTTTAGTATAAATGCATTCAAATATTCCATAGCACATACTAGAAAACCAGTATTTGTTATTTATCTAAAATTCGAAACTAAACAGATATGCTGCATTACTTCCGGTAACCTTAACACATGCATATACACACACACCACACCACACACATACATACACACCACACACACACCCCACACACACACCTCACACCCACACGCACACCACCTAAACCACAAACACACCACATACATATATACACATACATACACACCACACACATATATACACATACATACATACCACACACACACACACCCACACACACCTCACACACACACGCACACCACCTAAACCACACACAGCACACACACATACATAAACATACATACACACCACACACATGCACACCCCACACACACACCTAACACACACATACATACACCACACACACACACACCCCACACACCACCTAAACCACACACCACACCACACACATGCATACACATACATACACACCACACACACACACTCCCCCCAAACACACCTCCTAAACCACACACACACCACACACACATACATACACACCACACACATCCCACACACACACCTCACACACACATTCGTACATGCCACACACACACACCCCCCACACACCACCTAAACCACACACCACACCACACACACACCTACACATACATACACACCACACACACACTCCCCGCCAAACACACCACCTAAACCACACACACGACACCACACACACATACACACCCCCCACACACACACCTCACACACACATACATACACACCACACACACACCACCTAAACCACACACACACCACACACACCCCACACAACTCGCACGCACACGCACACCACCCAAACCACAGACACCACACACACATACCCCCCACACACACACCACACACACAGACACACCCCCCACACACACCACCTAAACCACACACACATACATACACACCACATACACACCACACACACACACACTACCTAAACCACACACACCACACCACACACATACACCCCACACACCTCACACACACACACACCACCTAAACCACACACACACCACACACAAATATACCCCCCACACACCTCGCACACACACACCACCTAAACCACACACACCATACCACACACTCACACCCCACACACCTCACACACATGCATACCCCCTAAACCACATACACCACATACACACACCCCACACACACACCACCTAAACCACACACACCACACCACACACACAAGTACAAACACACACACCACACAAATCACACACACCACACACACACCTCACACACACACACACACACCTAAACCACACACAGCACACCACACACACTCATACACAGCACACAAACCACACACACCTCACACATACACACACACCACACACACATATACACACACACACCACACAAACCACACACACCTCATACACACACAGCACCTAAACCACACACATACACCATACCACATACATACACCACACAAACCACACACACCTTACACACATAAACTCACATCACCTAAACCACACACACACAGACCACACACACCCCCACATCCCCCCCACACTCACCACACAAGCCACACGCACCTCACACACACATACACACGCATCACCTAAACCACACACACACCCACACCATATGTACACCACACACCACACACAGCCTGCCCAAACGCTAGCACAAAGCTGGACATTCTTTCTGGGTCTCAGCCGTGGTTCCCTCCGGTCACCCAGAGTCGGGTCATGACTGCTCAAGTGTTCTGTCCCTGGCTCTCCAGTCCACATTAATAGGAATTGACCTCAGCGAGCAGACCAGGTTGGTCAACTGAAAAATCCTATCCGGACAGCCCTTCTCCCAGCCTTGAAGGCTCCCCTGCTCCTGGTGGTTATCACCCCAAAGGACCCACGGGGGCCAACAAGGCAGAACGCCAGCCTCTACCCTGCTCATCCTCCTCTCCTCACTCACCAGGGTACTGCTAAACCAGCCTTCCTTCAGATCAGTCATTCATCTCACAGCCATTGTTTTTACTTTTTTTGAGATGGAGTCTTGCTGCATCACCCAGGCTGGAGTGCAGTGGTGCAATCTCGGCTCACTGCAACCTCCACCTCCCAGGTTCAAGCAATTCTCCTGCCTCAGCCTCCTGAGTAGCTGGGATTACAGGAGCGTGCCACCATACCTGGCTAATTTTCTTATTTTTAGTAGAGACGGGGTTTCACCATGTTGGTCAGACTGGTCTCAAACTCCTGACCTCGTGATCCGCCTGCCTCGGCTTCCCAAAGTGCTGAGATTACAGGCGTGAGCCACCAAGCCTGGCCCAGCCCACAGTCTCTCAGTGAGCAACTGCAATGCCTCCAATCTAGCCACTGGGGTATAAAGGGAATTAAGACAAAGTCACAGTTCTCAAAAAGCTTAAAATCCCAGGCTTCTAACCCATCAGGACTCCTAACCCAGAATCTGGACCCCCCAGGATTTAGGACCCAAACCCTAAACCCACCAGGACTTATAACCCAGACTCCCGACCCCCCAGAACTTCTAACCAAGACCCATAACCCACCAGGACTCCTGATACACCAAGAATCCTAACCCACCAGGACTCTTAGCCCACCCAGAATCTTAACCAACCCAGTCTCCTGACCCGCCAGAACTTCTAACCCGGACCCTTAACCCACCAGGATTCTAACCCAGACTCCTAACCTGCCGGCGTCCTGACCCACCCAGTGTTGCTTTCTTGGGCATGGATGTGTCGGCTCTGTGCCAGGAACTGTGCTAGGCCCTTTGTGGATGTGATTTTACTAATTATTCACAATTCTATGAGACATTATTTTTATCCTTATTTTTTAGATTAAACGACTAGGCCTAGAAGGGTGAACATCGTGCTTGTGTGGCTTAGCTAGGACTCCAGGGCCCACCGTCCCACAGTTTGTGTCACCTCCCTAGTCCCACACTTCATCCTATATACACTGTTTTCGTCTGCAAATAGCCCCTCTTGGGAAGGTAGTGACGTCCAAGGCATAGACATACACGTCCTGCAAAGTGCTCATGACAACCAGCGAGGAGAAGGCCACTAGTGAGCCATTTTCGCTTCTTGCTGTAACAAAATGTGATGTGCAGCCACCCTGAGCAGAGGCTCCAGGCCATGCACCGTGAGCCACTCAGCTGTGACATTACACGTTCCGCCCCGGGGAAACGTGCATCAGCAAGTGTGCGGCCTGGGGAGAATCAGGCTGCCGTAAAGGGTGCCCAGCACAGAGGAAAGAAGGACCACGTAGGGCCGAGGGGCCTGGCAGGCTTCGAGGGGAAGGCCCTGGTCCACCAGAGCCGGAAGGATGGGTGGGGCTTCCTGCTGGTGGGGCTTCCCGCTGATGGGAGCCACCTTAGCAACATCTCAGGGAGCAGCGGGGACATGGGTTTAACTGGAACGTCAGGGAGGCTGAGGAAGTCCCCAGGAATGTGAGGGTAAGCATGCAATCTGAGGACAGGCAGAGAAGGGCCTGTGCTCCTGTCAAGGCATCTGGTCATTAGCGACAGAGGAGGGGGCACGCCTAGGATTGAAGGAGCAGGGGAGTGGCGTGTCACTGGGACGCTCATGTGACGCAGGTGGGAGAGGCTGGACGCCAGCCCCTTTGAAGGGAGGTGGATGCATTCATGTCAAGGAAACGATGAGAACCTGGGTCCCAACCTGGGCTGATCACCATTATCAATTCTGGGGCTTTATTAAGAAAAATAAAACAGGATAGAATCTAGAATCGAGTCCCAACCACCATGCCAAAAATACATGAGTTCCATAGGAAGTGGGGCCCAGAAAGCCCTGGTTCCTGGAGAGTGTCAGGTAGGAGAACCCTCATCTGGCAGCACCCGGCAGCCGGCTGTGCGAGATGCTTCCCAGCGAGGCGTCTGCCCTCCACAGCGGGCAGCACACGCACAGGCTGCGGGGCGCTCCGTCTTCATATTGCTGGGACTTACGCAAGGGGCTGCATGACCTGCGGGTCTGGGGAGAGGCCGATGCCTTTCTTTAACAACTCAGTGACCTTAATTAAATGTGCACACATGGGTCGCTGCTGGCCAGCAGGCTCGGGTGACCCATCTGACCTCTAGGTAGACTCATCTCACACTGTGGAACTCTTCTGGATGAATGCCATTGATTCTGATCTAACTATGACCCAAGGAACATCCATGAGAGGTAAACCAGGTACTTATAGCAAGTATGAGCCACGATGCCTGGACACTTTCCTGCAGTGGTGAGAGCTGACACGGGCCAGCCTCTAAAATATTGGAATAAATACTTACACTGCCAGGCCAAATGGGATCAAAGCCACAGAGCCCCCAACCCAGCACTTTTAAAGCACAAACCTGGGAGAGGATCCCTCCAGGGCAGTGACCTGGTGAGGCTTCCTGGATGAAGAGGCATTTTGGTTGGACCTTGAACGACAGTGGGATGAGGCTGCAGGAGCAGGTGAAAGAGCTTCCCCGCGCACAAAGGAGACCTTCACTCTTCTAGGAAGCACGGTCTCCGCTCAGGGCTGGTTGCTGGGGACTCAAACGAGTCCTGACCTCCACAAGCTTACAAAGGCTGGGGTCACAGACGGTGCCACTGCCGTGGGACTCATGGAGGGTAAGGCAAGTTGAACAGGCATGGAGGCCATGGTGAGTTTGTGAGGAGGGGGAGACGTGGTCAGATGCTGCCCTGGGTAAGTATTCACACATGGAAATGTGGAATGGAACCAGAACCCACCCACATTTGCCAAGCATATGAAGCCACTGCCAGCCAATGTTCCCAGTGACATTGCTGTCCAAATACATAATGTAACTAAGGTCCACTGCCATAGAAAGTCAAACATAAGGCTCGTGTGTAGCAGAGTGTGCTCCAAAAAGCTGTTGGCAGAAGCAGCTCCCCGCTCTCTGCACTGGGAAGAGCGGGCAGAGCTGGTGGCAGGACATGGCACCAGAACAGCATGGGGCAGGACCCACCCAGGGACACTGACCCCGCTCCCCTCTCCTGCCTGCAGTTTCCTTCCAAGCAGAGGATGCCAAGGTGGATGGGCACCTCCCGCAGCCAAGATACATTCACCCATGTTCTCTCATTTAATCCTCCACCAGCCCTTGGAGGAAGGCTGAGTTCTAGGCGGCCACATTTCCCTGGGTTCTCAGTGCCATGGGTACAGTGAGGTCCTGCTAACCCTGCAGACAACCATTGCAGTGATTTGCTCACCACACAGCTGCAAGGTCTCAGGTAACCCCCACCCTCACTCAAGGCCCCTCCCCAAAGGTGAGTCTTCTCCAGGGACCATCTGAGGGCTCCCGTGTGCTCACATTTGGCCCTCTCCTGGTCTGCAGCTCTGGCTTCCTAGTCAATGTCTTCTCTCCACACTGTCCCTGGTTAGCAGCACCCAACCCATGGCAGGGTCCTCTCTCAGAATGAGTATTCCATGCACCCAGGGGCAGACTCCAGAGGCTCCCCAAACCATGAGGCCCTCGTGATCCACACATGCGGGCACCTCCTCACCTCTGCTGGGATCCACACTGAGTTTTCCGTGGCACGTGGTCACGGGCCCTGGCTCTTTGCTTGCCATGGACCCTGGGGCCAGGTGTGCAGGAGCACAGGCATCAGGAGCTTCTGCCTTCATCTCTGTTCTGGCTCTGCAGCCTTTGTGAGCAGGGGCTGGCAAGTTCAGGAACAGCTGGACTCTGATCCCGACATCTTTTTGGCTCAGGAGAATTGCTGCTCTGCACAGAAGGGGACCCACCCAGCGGCACACACTCCTGAGGGTGCTGGGGCAGGAATAGAGTCGGGTCTGCCTAGCCTCTCAGCGTGTCCTTCTCTCCTGGAAGAGCTTGGATATTGTATGGAGATCGCTAGAGTATCTCATCCAATTTTACGCTCCTTCCTGGGCTTCATGGAAAGACTTCACAGTTGCCTGGTGGCAGTGGGGAAGGGTGAGTGTCCAGAGTTCTCTCCCAGCAAGATGAGGATCCTCAGAGAAGCCTCCTGGGGATCCCTGAGTCACCACGCAGAAGGGAGCTGCCTGGGGAGCTGCAGACCCGCAGTGGACTTAACTGAGTGAAAAATCTTTAAAGTGGGGTTTGTTTGTTTCCGCAGCACGGCCAGGCTCAGCCTGACTGATCCAGGCTCCAAAGGAAAGGACCGTACGGGAAGCCTGGGTGGTTCCCAGAGGCCTCCCTTGGAAGCTGAGAGGCAGCCGGACAGTGGGCAGGGCAGAGGTGCAGGTGATGGGATCAGGGGCTAAAGTAGATCCCAGCAACCTCAGGGCTGCACCCTCAGCGTCAGGCTGGTCTGCACTCCTGACAGCTTCCTGGGGAAATCTGTGTCCCAGATTGCAATACAGGGGTAGATCTGAGCATCAGACCCAGAGCCTCAGACTAGTACCAAGGACCTGCTGTGTCCAGCAGCTGCTCAGAGGAAGCCCTGTTGTTGGTCAGTGTGGACCACTGATTACATTGCATTGTGACCCCAGTGGCTAAGAGAGAACGCAAAGCACAATGACGTCTGCTGCTCAGGAGAATCCTGCAGCCTGAACCCCCTGCTTCCGCAGCCAGCACCAAGCCTGAGCAGGGCCTGGAGCTCTGTGTGCCTCTCACAGTGACACACTGACAGGGGAGCAGCAAAACTCTCATTAGGGCAGACACCAACGTCCTCATCTGTGGGATCTGGGGACAAAGATGCATCCCATGCAACCTCTGCCCACAAGGAGGCCCCTGCGGTGGAAGCAATGTGTGGAGAGGACTTTCCAGTGACCCCTGCCCCTTGCTCCAGGGTGTATCTTCCCTCAACACTGTTTCTTACACACGCCCCGCTGGGCAAGGGATCTGTGTTAAATCTGGAAAGATGTCAACGCTGCACAGCTCAGGCGATGTGGCTCTTGGAGGCTGGCTGGAGGCAGGGATGGGGGCTTTTCTCAGCCCCTCTCGCACCGGGAAGAGGGGCTGGCATCTCATTTCCAGGCCCACCCAGGCACCTCACTGGCTTGCTGGTCTTCACCACTGTGCCTCCTGCACCAGGACTGTGTCCAGCCTCCAGTGGGCACAGATTTAGGGGGTGAGACAATGCAAGGATTGTGGGTGGGGCTCCCCCCC
Organism: Nomascus leucogenys; assembly: GCF_006542625.1. NCBI lineage: Eukaryota > Metazoa > Chordata > Mammalia > Primates > Hylobatidae > Nomascus > Nomascus leucogenys. Next base: position 2,724,056 of record NC_044387.1, read on the forward strand.
TGCACTTTGGCTGCTCCAGGCCACAGCCCAAGGTGTGTCTAAATCCTTCAGAGGCCCTGACACAGGCTCATAAGCCCTGCTCTGGTAGTCTGACGGCCACTGGATGGGATGGATGGGCATTAACAACTCTTCCCCTACGCTAGGCCAGGCTGACAAACAGGAAATGTCAGTGAAGGAGTGGACCCAGATTTCTGAGCTACCACAGACAGGATTTCAGATAAATGAGAGTTAATTTGGGAACAAAATCACAATCTAATCCTTCAGGGAGTTTATTTTAAAGACAGACAAAGAGCACATTTAATTTAATGTTATGCTAAAGCAGCAGCAATGTTCAAAGGCAGCGCATGGTAAGAGAGAAGCAATTGCTTCTTTGCCCCTCGGAATAATAAACCTCAAAGAATCAGGCAGCTACTCTACATATTCTGTGCAGAGACCCATCCAGCCATCCTACTCCCTCAACCACAGCGTGCCCATCTACCAAGGACTCCAGAATGTTCCTGCCTTAACCACTCCACCTACCCCCACCCCCTCGGGAGCCTTCGCACTTGCTGATTCTGGAGTGTCCCTGTCATCCAAATGCCCCCCACCCCCATCCTGTGGGGTCCTCCACCTCTCCTCCTCCTCCTCCTCCCCTTCCTTTTCAGGTGTCTCCCTCTTCCTCCTCAACAACCTCTTTCAGGAAGGCCTTTCAACATCTCACAGCTAAAACTGACTCCCCCATTCTGCAAAGGAAGCTGTAAAGTGTGCTTGCGGAGAGGAAGAGAGGAGAGGAGGAGAGTGATCTTACGGGGTCTGGGGACACCTAGGAGGGGTGCGGTACTGTAAGTGTCCTCCACATGCTGCCTCACTTCCTTGTGACAGCGACCTCCATCCATCCACTCAGCACCCAGCAGCGCTCTGCGGGGAGGGAGGAGGAATCAGAGAGTGCATGGAAAGCTCCTGGAAGAGGCCTGTGCCAGGGCTTGAGAAATGCCAGTGAGACGCAGAGGCAGCAGTGGGGACACGGGAACCCAGGCAGCAAGCCTGAGGCAGGCACCAGCCAGGAACCAAGGCACAGAGCCCCATGTTCTTACAGAGCAGAGATCGCGGAGTTCCCTCACATTCTTCCAGAGGTCATCAATTTGGGGATTAGAAGAGATTGCTTCCAAAAGCCGCACCGTCTTTGTGCAGGTTCCGATGGCTCCCGGCATGGGGCTCTGGGTCTGGGTCTGATTGATCTTTGTGCAAGCATCTGCCTTAAGTAGATGGTCATTAAATGTTTTACTGGGTGAATTAGTCCACGGATAGGCAGTGACTGCTGTAACCAAGCAGCGGATGCCAGAGGATAATTGACTTTTTCTCCAATGAATGCCCTACGTTGAATTCCTACCAGGAAAAATTAAACTCTAGCAGCTCATTGTTTCAGTCTGGGTTTAACTGGTTACTAACCTATTGGTCAAAATGGTAGAACCAACATTCCGTGATTCAGAAGACAGACCTGCCCTGCAGAGAAAAGGACCTTTGCTCTAACAGGTCTTGGGCAACCAGGATGACACAGCTCCAAGGATGCACCCATTTCTCTTTGGTGCAATTTTTGGCTGTTGAGTGCTAATATTACCTTGAGGAGATGATTATGTTATGTGTTCTTGTACTTTTTGAATGTATCCTTCAGCACTTTAATATTTAAAACGTGTTCTGAAGCAGTGGTTTTTCCACATGGTGAACAGAATAAAATGTATTGGAACCCAAGTCTTGTCAAAACTCCTTGTGAGCATTGAGTCACTTTCCTTGAAGGTGTTGGGGCAGGAGGACCCAGGGGAAGGGTGTGTTGGCAACAAGGTTTATAGATAATGAAAATTGACACTCACAGTGGCCCGGGTGTGCGAAGGAGATCCCTCTGAGGCAAATCAGCGTGATTATCTATTAATTAACCTTGAAATAGAACTATTCTCAAGTACTGAAACCTTTTCAGATGAACTGCAGTGAAATCAGGCACCCTATTACCATAATAACATTTTAAACTCGATCATGTATTTAACATTTGTCTAATGTAAGTGCCTATAAGTGCTGTAATGTACCAGTTGTGATGATAAGATCAAACAACAGTCTTTAAATGATGACAGTGTTGAGATGGGAACATCTCACTCAGGTAATCGCCCACTTCCCTTCTCAGGTGCTGGGAGTGAGTCCTGTGTGTGGGAAAGAAGGAACTTTTGTACCATTTTGGTCTCTACCAGTTTATTTCCCACTTTCTAGAAGCTGCTGTGCTCCGCTCTAGCACATGCAGGGCCTACCTGGGACAGGCCTGTGCTACTCCAGGGGACACAGGCACCAAGAAGATGAAGTGTCCCACCCTCAAAGACTGTATGGGTTTTTGATGGGAGTGTCCACAACAGCAAAGAGGAAGGCCCAGCCTTCTCCGGGAATGGGCTCTCCCTGACTCCTTCCTTCATCCCATCACCGGGCCCTCACCACATGGCTCTGTGCATGTCAACTGGAGGCAGGGATGAGGGCTTTTCTCAGCCCCTCTTGCACCAGGAGGAGGGGCTGGCATCTCACGTCCAGGCCCACCCAGGCACCCCACTGGCTGGCCCCCACCAGAGCATGTAATGGCTGCAATACACAACTCCCATATCTCAGTGGCTCCATGCAACAACCAGTCACCTAAGCTGGGGATATGGTTTGGATGTATGTCCCCTCCAAATCTCACGTTGAAATGTGATTCCAAGTATTAGAGGTAGGGCCTGAATCATGGGGGGTGGATCTCTTATGAATGGCTTAGCACCAACCCCTTGGTGATGAGTCCTTGCTCAGTTAGTTCACATGAGATCTGGTTGTTTAAAAGAGTCTGGGACCTCCTCCACCCTCTCTTTTGCTTCAGCTGTTTCCATGTGATGCACTGGCTCCCCCTTCACCTTCCACCATGATTGGAAGCTTCCAAAGGCCCCACCAGGAGCAGATGCTAGAGCCATGCCCGTACAGCCTGCAGAACTGTGAGCCAATTAAACCTCTTTTCTTTATAAATTACCCAGCCTCGAGTATTCCTCTGTAGAACGTGAGAACAAGCTAATACAGCAGGCAAGAACTGGGAGTGTGCTCTGCTCCACATGGTCACTCAGGGACTCAGGCCTCTTTGTTCTGGTGGCTCCACATCCTCCGTGGGCCTCAGGGAACTCCACTTTGCCCTCTGCATCCAGCTGGCAAATGGAGAAAGAAAAGGGGCAAGGAGATAAAAAGGCCTTGTAGGAGGCAGGTCTGGAAGCGGTGAACTCCACCGTTGCTCATGGCTCTTGGCCACAAGTCAGATGCTCAGCCCCATCCATCTATGAGAGAGCATGGAAAATACATGCCAGGAGGAAAATGATGGAGCTCAGTGGACCAGAGCATTTTCCCTGCTCCTCCGATGTCTGTCCACACACCGATCTCTGCAGGGCAGGGGGTAGGTTACATTCACAGCTCTGCCCTGATGCCCAGCACAGAAAAGGCATCCAGTGTGGGACTTCTGAGTCTTTGTATGGGTGAATTAATAAAACAGCTAACTCTAATTGAATGTGGTAAGTGGGGAAGAAAGCTGGGCTTATGATCATGAGATTCCTACTGTGCAGCCGACACTGTGCCTGGCACCCTGTGCCCCCATCCCAGTCAATCCCTCACACTGTGGCAGGAGAGACACAGAGCTCCTGAGTAACTTGCCCAAGGTCACTGGCATTGTCATTGGCAGATCTGGGAATGGAACCAAAGTGCTGACTTTTTCTACCGTTCTTATCTGTAGTGTGGCCTCAAAGCTGTGTGAAAGAGTAACTGTCCCAGGGAGGGTTAAGGAAAAGGCACAGTATCTTAGGGGCCCTCAGAGAGGCAGTGATAAATTGCTTTTTCTTCCCTACATCTGACCCCAAAGAGACCCTGCTCCAGGCGTGTCCTTCCCGCACCTGGTGAAACGCCAGGGAATGCCATCAGTCCCAGCTCCCCAAGACACCTGTCTTCTCGTTGGGAGTTTCAGTCTGTTCTGTGCATTAATTATGACCTGTCATCTGGAACAAATACCTGATATGACAAGAGAATTAATATGCTAAGAGAAAACTTTCTCTTTTTCTTAATTAAAGTACACAACTCCTTTTAAAAGCAAGAAAATGTATCTATTGTCTCCAATCGCTGCACTTACACACCAAAGTCTGTAGAACATCGCCGTTTTGTTACATTGCGCTTTCAGTGTTTGAATATAAAAATAGTTTGCTGTTAGAAATTTGTTGAAATAAAACTCAGCCAGAAAGCGCCAAACAAACAACAATAATAAGGACAGCTTTTTAGGGAACATCTAATGTGTTCAAGGCATTTTGCAAACATCTGTAATATCCAGTCATTCTGTAACAGTGAAACAGCAAAAGAACTCACAGCACTCACTCGATTTTTGTTGAAGGGGTCTTTACTCATTTTTGCACACAGGGTAGGATAGGATAATTTTAGAGCACTGAGATAATAATGCAAAAACAACAATCGTGTAGTTTTCGAAACTAAGTCTTGGGTTAAAGGGAAAGTCTATAAACAACTAATTATGTTTTGTTTAAGATTCACAGAAGCATCGTGACCCAAGGACAAAGAAGTTCCCACCCTCCTTGGCCCCTCACTGGCACCAGATCTCTGTGGTCCTTGGTCACCTCTTGATACCACCCCTCTCCTCTTCCCCATATCTCCCTTCCAGAAAAATCCTCCAGCCAGCCTGAACAATCTAAGATGTTTCTCTAGAATGCTAGTTCACCATCTTCTCAGGTTTGCTGGCTTTCCAAACAAAACTGCTTTTCCTCCCACAACCTAGTCTCCCATCTTTGGCTTTTGAGTGGTGAGTGGCCAAACTTGGGTTTGGTTACAACTCTGCCCAGAATTATGATCATCCTGATTTTACACATTAAAAAACATAAATAAAGGAGGGCCAGGCACGGTGGCCCACGCCTGTGATCTCATCACTTTGGGAGGCCGAGGCGGGTGGATCACTTGAGGCCGGGAATTCAAGACCAGTTTGGCCAACATGGCGAAACCCTCTCTCTACTAAAAATACAAAAAGCCAGGCGTGATGGTGTGCATGTGTAGTCCCAGCTACTCAGGAGGCTGAGGTGGGAGGATCGCTTGAGCCCAGGAGACAGAGGCTGCAGTGAGCCAAGATCACATCACTGCACTCCAGCCTGGGCAACAGAGTCAGACTCTGTAAATAAATAAATAAATAAATAAATAAATAAATAAATAAAATAAAATAAAATAAAATAAAATAAAATAAAATAAAATAAAATAAAACAGGACCAGGGTAGAGGCTTGGAAACGGTAGGGCAGGACTTTGAGCTCAGAGGCTCTTGTCCTGAGCCTGATCTATTTCCTCCAGGACATGCTGCCTCTAGGATTAGGATGGAATAGCTGAACGATCCCAAAGCTTCAGGGCCCTGCTCTGTGCCAGAGACCGTGCTGGAGCTTGGGAGCGCATGGAAGCCGCAGACCTACCCACCTGCAGGACAGCGTGGGAAACACGCATCCAGGGGGCCAAGAGCAGCCTCTGTCCCGGGATGCTGGTGGGCCATCTCCACAAAAAGACCCCCCAGTGGCCAAATGGGCCTCTGTCCCCAGATGACTAGCACAGGGAAGACAAAGTCAGAGCCAACACTCAGCCACGCCAACAAATCACAACGACCACACTCATTACTGCAGGAAAAGTGCTTAGCAACAACCAGCCACGCTCTGCTTCTACCCTCAGGAAACCGCAGTTAGGAGCTAAATCCCTTGCTGGGGTCACTCCAGGGAGGTAAGACCAGGATAAAGTTCTCGTCTCTTAGCACCCACGGCTTTATCCCTTCCACTTGGAAACAGGCAATTCAGCAATTGTACACCCTGATTTACGCTCTTTTCTTGAGAAACATTCAATCTTATGGCTTTAGTTGTCAAGGGAAACAGGAAGAACCCACTGAGTCTTGTAAAAAGGCTCTCTCAAGCCTGCAGTTCTCTTTGTCTTCCTAAGAGGAGGGCCAGGCAGGGCATGCACAGCCCCATGGCAGCCGCAGCACTGAGCACCAAGGAGCCCGCTGGGATCTGATATGGCAAGAACAATTGTGTCTGCAGGCCAGAGGGAGAGTGCCTGGGGAGCTGAGGACGTGCACTCACCAGTTAGTTGGGTTTCCAAGGAAAAGGCTACATGTTGAGCTGGGAGGCCCTGTACCTGGAGGGGCAGGTGCACAGGTCTCTCTGCTGCTGCAACCCAGAGAAGGGGCAGACAAGGCAGGGCAGGGGCAGGAAAGGATGGCATTGCGTGTGCCAGGCAAGGGGGCAGGAGACTTGGGAGACAGGGAGGAAGGTAAGGCCCGTGCCCCTGCCTGGAAGGGTCTGAGGAACCCAAAGGGCACAGGGTTTAACTCACGCCTGGGACCCAGCACCTCCTGTCTAGCAGTCGGGCATTGCCAATCAGGAGAGAGCCAGCAGTAGGGAAAAGCTGGACTGCAGCGTGAAGTCCTAGTGTTCAGCTGAAGATCTGTGTGGCTGATGCCTGCGCAGGCAGCTATGCTGTCTCTAGAAGCTGCGGTTGGTCAGGGATGGGCAGGATGAGAGGCAGAGGCCAGCCAGAGGGGTGTGTAGCGCTCACCCTGGCAGAGTGCAGCCTCCCACAGCACAAGGGCTCAGGCAGGGCCATGGGGCCCAACCAGAAGCCAGGGACTAAGACAGAAGCTCAGCGTGAGTCCACCAAGGAAAAGGGCATAGAGAGAGTTTTTAATTTTAATGAAGTCCAACGTATGAATTATTTTTTTCATGGATCATGCTTTTTCTGTTGTGTCTAAAAAGTCATCACCACACCCAAGGTCATCTGGATTTTCTCTTATCTTCCAGGAGTTTTCTAGATTTTCATTTTACATTTTACATTTACATTTATAGTTTCTGACCATTTAGTATCATATATGTAGCCTAAATGTAAATGTATAATACATGTTAATTTTTAGGCTGGGTGTAAAGTCTGTGTCTAAATTCATTTTATTACATGTGGATAAAGTGATGTACAGCCATTTGTTGAAAAGGCTATTTTGGGCCTACTGTATTGCCCTTCATCCTTTCTTAAAGATCAGGTACAACAGAGACATAGATCAATGGAACAGAACAGAGCCCTCAGAAATGATGCCGCATAGCTACAACTATCTGATCTTTGACAAACCTGACAAAAACAAGAAATGGGGAAAGGATTCCCTATTTAATAAATGGTGCTGGGAAAACTGGCTAGCCATATGTAGAAAGCTGAAACTGGATCCCTTCCTTACACCTTATACAAAAATTAATTCGAGATGGATTAAAGACTTAAATGTTAGACCTAAAACCATTAAAATCCTACAAGAAAACCTAGGCAATACCATTCAGGACATAGGCGTGGGCAAGGATTTCATGTCTAAAACACCAAAAGCAATGGCAACAAAAGCCAAAATTGACAAATGGGATCTAATTAAACTAAAGAGCTTCTGCACAGCAAAAGAAACTACCATCAGAGTGAACAGGCAACCTACAGAATGGGAGAAAATTTTTGCAACCTACTCATCTGACAAAGGGCTAATATCCAGAATCTACAAAGAACTCAAACAAATTTACAAGAAAAAAACAAACAACCCCATCAAAAAGTGGGCAAAGGACACGAACAGATACTTCTCAAAAGAAGACATTTATGCAGCCAAAAAACACATGAAGAAATGCTCATCATCACTGGCCATCAGAGAAATGCAAATCAAAACCACAGTGAGATACCATCTCACACCAGTTAGAATGGCCATCATTAAAAAATCAGGAAACAACAGGTGCTGGAGAGGATGTGGAGAAATAGGAACACTTTTACACTGTTGGTGGGACTGTAAACTAATTCAACCATTGTGGAAGTCAATGTGGCGATTCCTCAGGGATCTAGAACTAGAAATACCATTTGACCCAGCCATCCCATTACTGGGTATATACCCAAAGGACTATAAATCATGCTGCTATAAAGACACATGCACACGTATGTTTATTGCGGCACTATTCACAATAGCAAAGAGTTGGAACCAACCCAAATGTCCAACAACGATAGACTGGATTAAGAAAATGTGGCACATATACACCATGGAATACTATGCAGCCATAAAAAATGATGAATTCATGTCCTTTGTAGGGACATGGATGAAACTGGAAAACATCATTCTCAGTAAACTATCACAAGGACAAAAAACCAAACACCGCATGTTCTCACTCATAGGTGGGAATTGAACAATGAGAACTCATGAACACAGGAAGGGGAACATCACACCCCAGGGACTGTTGTGGGGTTGGGGGACGGGGGAGGGACAGCATTAGGAGATATACCTAATGCTAAATGACGAGTTAATGGGTGCAGGAAATCAACATGGCACATGGATACATATGTAACAAACCTGCACATTGTGCACATGTACCCTAAAACCTAAAGTATAATAAAAAAAAAATCTTAAAATGAATAAATGAATGTAGGATTAAAAAAAAAAAAAGATCAGTTGACTATATTTATTTGGGTCTATTTCTGGGCTTTCTACCCTGTTCTGTTGGTTTATTTGCCTGTTCTTTCACCAGTACCATACTGTCTTGATTACTATGCTTAATAGTAAGTCTTGAAGTCGGATAGAGTCAATCTTCCAACTCTGTTCTTTTTCAATACTGAGTTGGCATTTCTGGGTATTTTCCCTCTCCAAATAAACTTGAGAATCATTTTCCTGATACCTACAAAATAAGCTGCTGGTATTTTGATTGAGATTGCATTGAATCTGTAGATCAAGTTGAGAAGAACTGATGTCTTGATAATATCGAGCCTTCCTAATAATAAAAATTGAATAGTTCCCCATTTAGTTATTTATTTATTTTATCACAATTTTATAATTTTTCTCATGTACATTTTGTACATATTTCATTTGACGTATGTATAAGTAATTCATTTGGGGAAGGCTAATGTAAATGGTGTTTTGTTTTTATTTCATATTCCATTTGTTCTTTGCTGATAAATAGAAAAGTAACAAACATTTTATATTAACTGTATAACCAACAACCTTGCTATAATTGCTTATTAATTTCAGGGTTTGTATTTCAGTGCATTCTTCTGGATTTCTACATAGATGATTATGTCAATTGTGAATAAAGACAGTTTTATTTCTTCCTTTCCAATCCATATACCTTTTATTTTATTGTCTTATCAGAATAGCTAGAACTTCTGGTATAATGTTGAAAGCAGCGGTGAGGGAACATCTTTTCCTTGCTTCTTATCTTAGCAGAAAATCTTCCAGTTTCTCACCCATGAAATATCATGTTAGCTGTAGGTATTTTGTAGATGTTCTTAATCCATTTGAGGAAGTTACTCTCTACCCTGAGTTTGCTAGGAGTTTTTATAATGAATGGGTGTTGAGTTTTACAATATCAAGTACTTCTGCAATTTTTCATGTGATCACTTGATTTTTCTTCTTTAGCCTATCATTATGATTGATTATATTAATTGATTTTCAAATGTCCAACCAGCCTTGCATACCTAATATAAGTCTTCTTTGGTCACAGTATATAATTATTTTTATGTATTTTTCTATGCACGACTCAATTTGCTAATATTTCATTGAGGAGTTTTGAATCTATATTCATGAGAGATATTGGTCTGTTGTCTTTTTTTTTTAAATATCTTTGTCTGGTTTGGGTATTAAGGTAAGACTGACCTAACAGAATGAGAGGAAGAATTCCCTCTGCTTCTATTCTAAGAAATTGTAGATATTTGGTGTAATGTTTTCCTTAAATATTTGGTAGATTTCACCAATAAACCCATCTGGGCCTACTGATTTCTGTTTTTGAAGGTTATTAATTATTGATTCAATGTTGTTGATAGATATAGAGTTTCAGATTGTCTATTTCTTCTTGTGTGAATTTTGCCAGATTGTGCCTTTTAAGGAATTGGTATATTTAATCTATGTTATTAAATTTGGAGGCATATAGTTGTTCGTAGTTTCCTTTACTATCCTTTTAATGTTCATAAGATCAGTAGTGATGTTCCGTCTTTCATTTCTTATTAAAGCAATTTGTGTTCTCTCTTTTTTTAGTTAGCTTGGCTAGAGGTTTATAAATTTCGTTGATCTTTTCAAAAGCCAGCTTTTGGTTTTGTCAATTTCTGATTTTCAATTTTATTTATTTTTGCTCCAATTTTTATCATTTCTTTTCCTATGCTTTGGAAATTACATCCAATCTAATATATACATCTAAGGTGATTGATTTTAGATCTTTCATCTTTTCTAATATATACATTCAAAGCTATAAATTTTCCTCTAGATGTTTCTTTTGCTGCATCTCACAAATTTTGATGTTATCTTTTCATTTTTATTCAGTTTTAAATATTTTTTAAATTCCTCTTGAGATTTCTTCTTTGACCCATGTGTTATTTAAAAGTGTGTTGTTTAATCTGCAAGTACTTTGGAATTTTCCAGCTTTCTGTTATTGATTTCCAGTTTAATTGCATTGTGGTCTAAAGGCACACACTGGATGATTTCTATTCTTTTAAATGTGTTAAATGTGTTTTATGGCCCAGACTTTTGTCCATTTTGGCGAATGTTCCGTGTGATCTTGAGAAGAATATGTACTCTGTTATTGTTAAATGAGGTCATCTATTGGTATTGATTATATCCACTTGATTGATGGTACCATTGAGTTCAACCACATCCTTACTGATTTTCTGCCTGCTACATCTGTCCTGTGCTGATTGAGGGATTTTAAGTCTCCTACTATAGTAGTGGATGCATCTCTTCACAGGTCTATCATTTTTGGCCTCACGTGTTGTGATGCTTTGTTGTTAGGTGCATGCACATTAAGTATTGCTCTGCCTTCTTAGATAATTGACCTCTTTATGATTATGAAATGCAGACTGCAATTTAACTGAGATGGTTAGAAAAGGCCTTTCAGGGAAGTTGACCAAACTTCTTCTGGCAAAGCTGATGGGGCAAAGGTGAAGGCTGACAATTGCTTGCACCAGAAGTAGCCAAAAGGTCCCATGACAGTTCAGGTCATCACCACTGGAAACCTCAGCCCTGGCTTTGCATTAGCCCTAGAATAAGCCAATCCAAGCTTGACCCACAAATCCTGTGGGATCTAGGCCCATCTGTCCTCTTGTCATAATATTTATCTTCCTTCCCTAAGCTCGAGCCGCCCTGGAGAGGGCCTACCATCTCTTCCTCTAACCAGAGAGCTGGTGCCTACCTCAGGGCCTACACATTCCTTTCCCTCTACCAAGGATGCAGTTCCTCCTGTGCAATGCCTAGTCAACTGGTTCTACAGCCTTGGCTTCCATACCACCTCCTCCAAGCAGCCTTACCTGACGATCCCATCTCACTTCTTATTGCATATCCTGCATATTTCCTCCAGAGAAACCAAACAGTTGAGAGAAATTTGTCATTAGATTGCAATTTCCCTGACAGCCCATGGATGTCACCTGTTTTGTTTTCCTGATGTAAACCTGTAAGATAGCAGGTGCTCAATGAATGTGCTTTGGACAAATTCACATGTGGGAGAATAAAGTCCAGGATAGTGCCTGGAATGACTCAGACCCATAAAAGCTGGTAAGAATGAACATCATTCACAGTGGAGGGAGATACCAGAGAGTTCAATCAGCTTCCCAGTGTTGCCCAGCTTCAGGAGTGGGGCTGGGATTTGAACCCACAGCTTCTGACCAATCTTCCATCTCCTCTAAATGGGCAGGGCTGCCTCAAAGACCAAGTAGAAGGAGTATTTCTTGGTCTTGGTTTAGGGAGGAGGGGTGGATACAAAAGGCAGCAGCCCCTTGGCTGCAGAATAGAGTCTCTTAAACTGGGAAATCCACTATGGTGACAACCAAGTCTGCCTGGATGCCACCCCTTCCCCTTGTACTTCGTCTTCACCATCAGCAGGGCATCCCCATGGCTCTCTGTGGCAGAAGCCACTGCAGCTCTAAGTCAGGATGCTTTCCCATATCCCAGCCCTGCTCCATCTTTAAATAATTCAAAGCACTGAGCCCTTGCAGATCCCCGCAGGCTGGGCATCCTCCCGGGAAGCAGTTGGAATAAGAAGAAAGGGTTGCCTCCCAACCCTGAGTTCAAGAGATGTCCAAAGCTTTTAATTTAGTTTGATTGATTTAGTATCCTGCATCCTGGGAGCTGAGCTCAATGTGATCCTGGCTGCTCTCCTCTCCCTGCTAAGCTGACAGCGAAGCAATGCATTACAGGGCTAGGAAAAATAATAAAATGCTTTCTCTCCATAGTTCACCCAGCAGCCAGAAGCTATTTTCAGCATGGAGAGAAGACTCCTTAGCAGCTGCCCATGAGTCACCTGAGCTGTGTATCTTGCCAAATCCTCTTGCTGGGGGGAGCCCCCATCCCTCCACTGCCCTGAGAGGACTGTGCCACCTCATTCAGGGATGCTTGCCTAAACAGAGAGCAGGTGCTTTGGACCACTTTTTGCTGCATGGATATTTTTATGGAGAGGTCTCTCCTCCAATGTACCCTTCACCCTTACCAATGAGAAAATGTACCACTGGGTTCTCCCACTGTTATACTGGCCTCCTCTAGGAAGCCATTCCTGCTCCTGGGACTTAATCCAACTTCTTCCTAGCTCTGTGGCCTGAACACCAACCCACAGCACATGGGTCCAACTCCTTCCTAGCTCTGTGGCCTGAACACCAACCCACAGCACATGGATCCAACTTCTTCCTAGCTCTGTGGCCTGAACACCAACCCACAGCACATGGATCCAACTTCTTCCTAGCTCTGTGGCCTGAACACCAACCCACAGCACATGGATCCAACTTCTTCCTAGATCTGTGGCCTGAACACCAACCCATAGCACATGGATCCAACTTCTTCCTAGCTCTGTGGCCTGAACACCAACCCACAACACATGGGTACATTGCTCTCATTGGCTTAGACCCCATCATTTTTTCTCATGAACCAAAAGGCATCCTGCATGCAGGCCCTCAGGCACCATGTCATATTCTTCCTGGTGGCCTAGACTAAGCCCAGGCCCCAACCATTCACAGCTGGAATTACAGAAAGTGCAGCCAGTGAGTGGAAAGGACGGCTTCCCTCCTGATTCCTGATGGCTGAGCCTTGGGTCAGTGAGGCAAGCTGGCCCCCAGCTCTGACCACCTCTCTAGGCCTCTCCTGCAAGTGGGACACGCTGCGTATGTGCCACAACTCCTGCTTTCCGGTGCTTTCTTCATGAGGCTGCTTCCCTTGGCCTGGCACTGATGGCCCCAAGTCCCAGCAGCTCTCCTCTGTCCAGCCCCACCCCCACCTCAGCCAAACTGGAGGAAAGCCCAGAGGGAGGATGGGTTACCTGGGCCACCCAACAGAGCCATCAAGGGCCTGAACGTGTCTATTCATCTTTCTGGATGGTCCCCAGGTGGCCTCAGCAGTGCTGGAGTCCAAGGAAACATGTGAGCCTCAACACAGAGACAGGCGCATCCTCCCGCACAGGCCATCACACCATCAGCCTCCACCTGCAGTTGCCCACGTGGGACCATGCCCTGTGTTCCCATCAACACTGGGCATAGCTGCTCTGACCCCTCACTTCCCAAGACTGGGCAGGGCACTTCCTGGATGCATGGAAGGGTGAAATCCAAAGCAAATCAGGCCCTTCCAGCAAAGAAGGGGCCATGGTGGCCATGCTCCCCTGCTGGGAGGAGCGTCCATCCCTCGTTATCCCATCTCCAAAGCTGGCCAATCCCTCGAGACCTCGCTTACCCTGAACACTCTGCAAAGGGCACCTGAGCCCCCTCCCCTTCCCTGTCTATCCACAGCAGACCTGTGCCAGAACTGCTGACAGCACTAGGCCGGCAAGTGGGGGTCTCCAGGCTGCAGCTGTGGAGTGGACCCCCATTAACCACCCCTCAGCTGGTGGGACCCTGGGCTTCTCCTGGTGTGGTCTGCATCCTATCACTGCCCAGACATTGTGTCCAGGGACACCACCCTCAGTGTCCATGTGGTGACGCTGGACTGTGCTGCCTGGGAGGGGGCAGGGGGCCAGCCAGGAGCTGTGAGCCAACACTAAGGAGACAGGCCCAGGGGGAATGGAGACACTGTTGAAGCTGTCACCCTATGGAAGAGAGCGGCAAGGGACACAAGGCCTGACCACCAGGAGAGGTCACCTGTGAGTCCTCACTGGCCCTCAAACTCTAGCTAAGAGGCAGCTCTTCTCACGCCCTCATCTTAGCACTTAGCAGCACCCTTTATTTATTCAGCACACATGCCCACCGTGGGCCCAGCCTCAGGGACATCAGACTTGGCCTTGGCCTCAGGGATCTCGTGTCCTCATGGGCTTCACATGGAGAGCCTTGTTGGTGCTTGTCACCTGTAAAGGAATTTCTGTGACCCCATTAGCACCTCCTCCACAGAGGAAGCTCTGCTCAGAGAGAACACGGGGTCCGTGAATGGCACCACCCACCACTGTGCATAGCTCAGAGGATACCTTGTGTTTGGAAGCAACAGAAATACGTCTAGACGTCTTCATGAGCCACTGAGTATTTGCTTTCTACTGTGCTTGGCACTACTGCAGAAACAAACTCATCAAATGGATGGAAACGGGCCTCCCAGAACCATGCCTGGTGTGCAGTGAGCATTCTACAAAGGCTACTGTTGCTGCTCTACTCCACACACCCCCCACCTACAAGCTCAGAAGACTCAAGAACAGGCAGACAAGAAAAACCATGGCAGGGAGTCCACATACCCCCAGAATGCAATGGACACTCAGTGACCTTCCCGGCAGGGACTGAGGCCGGCCAGGCAGGGGCAGCATGGAGCACCTGCTGTGATGACTGGCAGTGATAGTCCAGGCAGGTGGATCACGGAACAGAAGGTCTGCAGCTCAGGGTGAGAGGTCACAAGCAGGATCCTGCCACCTGGGCAGGCACGGGTGACAGAGAGACTCCTCAGCCTAGAGTTTCTGGCTTCCAGGCTCAGGCTCTGACTCACGCACTGGCTTTGCTGCCCACAACGTGTGACTTGGACAAGTCCCTACAGCTCTAGAATCCTTGATCCTGGCGTGCGTTTAATGGAGTCAGTAGGAGAAACTTCGTCTTAAATTTGAGGATAAAGTGAAATAAAAATTAGAAGTATGCCAAGCATAGTAAGTGTTCAAGACACAACAGTTGTGGTTATGAATTACTGGTGAAACCAAGAACACAAGAGTGATGTTTCATCTAAGGATTGAGAGTTCAACTTTTTTCTCTTCTTTTATTTTGAGACAGAGTTTTGCTCTTGTGGTCCAGGCTGGAGTGCAATGGCACAACCTTGGCTCACCACAACCTCTGCCTCCCGGTTCAAGCGATTCTCCTGCCTCAGCCTCCCGAGTAGCTGAGATTACAGGCATGCGCCACCACACCCAGCTAATTTTGTATTTTTAGTAGAGATGGTGTTTCTCCATGTTGGCCAGGCTGGTCTTGAACTCCCGACCTCAGGTGATCTGCCTGCCTCGGTCTCCCAAAGTGTTGGGATTACAGGCGTGAGCCACTGTGCCCAGACGAGTTCGACTTTCTCAGAGTTGTTAGCGAGACATGTCTCCTGATTTCTGCAAAGGTGGCTGAAACCAGTGACTGGACCTGGGCTAGTGGCTCTGAGGAACCCTGACCAAGGATGACAACTGTGAATTTCGCCATAAGGAAGGAGCAAGTGGGAAAGCCTTGGAAACAGCCAAGGTGTGAAGGGAGGGAGGAAGGGAAAGGTGTGGACTGGGAGCAGGAAGTGAGAGCCAGGCAGGCACAACACAGGTGCTGATGGGGAGATGGGCAAGGGGACACAGCACGGACACTGGGCAGGTCCATTTCCAATCCCAGAGCCGCAGAGAAAGCATCCACCCAGACGCTCGGCCCGACTTGCCACTCCAGGGGGCTTCCTTCCATCTCCAAAGATGCAATGCCGACCTCTCCGAGATGGGCACCCACTTGGGCCCCCGCAGACTTAAGCCACAGAACTGGGGGAGCCAGAGGAGCCGTTCCTCTCTCAGGACAAGGTGCTTCAGGCCACAGATCTGAGCCTGCGGAAAGGACATCATCCAGAGCAGCAGGGCGCTCCAGCAGGTCCCTCTCTGGATATTTTGAAACATATTTTGCATCTCTGCTTCAAGAATTCCCAAGCTCTGTGGCAGTGGTCTGATGTCATAGAGGCAAACTATTTTCTCAAGGCTGGTTTTTCAGAACAGAAACAAGAAAAGTGAGTTGGCCACGGCCCCTTCTCAAGATGCATAACTGGAAGCATCAGCATTCATTCTCCTGGTGCCTAAGGCCCTCGTGCACGTCCACAACCTCCCACCTGAACACTTGGACCAGATACATCTCAGAGTCAGAGTCTCCTGCGAAAGGAAACAGGTACAATCGCCTCGCAAGGTCCTCAACTGCATCAGGCGAACTCCACCCCATCTGCATCTAATGCACCTGCAGCAAAACACATCAGTGGCCCCAACACACAGGATAAATAATGGCTATTTATCACTTCATGACATTTCAGAGCAGCTTTTCCTGACAGAATAATTTCTTTTTGTTCTATATGGAAAGCCGGTTGCTAATAGCAGGCCTGCGGTGTGTGGTGTTGCCTTGCGTGTTTGATGCGTCTTTGATGAAGGCATCGGTGGATCCGTTGTCCACACCAGCAATGATACCATGTTGTCTATTTCCTGAAACTTGTAAGTAAATATTTATTTTAGTAGGACAAATCCCTTTCCTTTTTATGCTTATTTTTTAAATTTTGACCTGGCTTTTTTTAGTCATTTATTCTGTTCAGATGCTAGAATCAACTTGTCCTCTGATGTGAACAATTCTGTTACAATTTTGTTTTTTTGGTTTTTATTCTTTAACTTGTATTTTAGGTTCAGGGGTACACGTGCAGGTTTGTTATATGGGTGAACTCCTGTCATGGGGTTTGTTGTACAGATTCTTCCGTCATCCAGGTAGTAAACCTAGTACCCAATAGTCATTTTTGTGCTCTTCTCCCTCCCCCCAACCCTCCATCCTCAAGTAGGACCCAGTGTCTGTTGTTCCCCTGTTTGTGTCCATGTGTTCTCATCATTTAGCTCCCACTTGTAAGTAAAAACATTTGGCATTTGGTTTTCTGTTCCTGCGTTAGTTTGCTAAGGATAATGGCCTCCAGCTCCACGCATATCCCTGCAAAGGACATGGTCTCATTCCTTTTTATGGCTGCAGAGTATTCCATGATGTATATAGAATATACACCATAGTATTTATACTATGCCATGGACTACTCTGCAGCCATAAAAATAAATGAGATCACATCCTATTCCATACACACTGTAGAATCCTACGGTGTATGTACGGCATATCTCTTAACCACATATAATTGAGTTGATATTTCCACTTGGGGAGAATTCTCATCTTTAAAACATTGGGAAAACAGAGCGTATGTCTGTAATTTCTTTAAGTTCTCCTTTAAGCTTCTCAATGGAAGTTCATTATTTTCTTTAAAAATTACTTAAGGCTGGGCACAGTGGCTCACGCCTGTAATCCCAGGACTTTGGGAGGTCAAGGTGGGCGGATCACAAGGTCAGGAGATCGAGACCATCCTGGCTAACACAGTGAAACCCTGTCTCTACTAAAAATACAAAAAATTAGCTGGGCGTGGTGGCAGGCGCCTGTAGTCCCAGCTACTCTGGAGGCTGAGGCAGGAGAATGGCGTGAACCCGGGAGGCAGAGCTTGCGGTGAGCTGAGATGGCGCCACTGCACTCCAGCCTGGGCAAGAGAGCAAGACTCCATCTCAAAAAAAAAAAAATTGCTTAATAATTTTGGTAGAATACTAAGCAACACAATTTTCATCACTTTTATAATGGTTACTACAATTTCTAATTGTTTGAAGCTGTTATACATAAACAATATTGGTTTGTGCACGTTGCTAGATCTTGTAGCTAGAAAGCTCAGTGAACTTTCCTATTGTATGTAAACCTACTCTATATAAACATTCATATAATCTGCAAACAATAGCAAATTGGTTTCTTCCTCTCTGGGATTCATAAACCATCCACCCTACCCTCTTTCTTCAAGAGAGTATTGAGGGAAAATCTTTTATCTTGCCCCTGCCTTTGAAAACAACTGACCTGGAGTTTCACCATTGACATGATATTTGGGGGATTAGAAACACTTTTTTGTATTCAGGGTCCTTATGTCATATTCCAATTCTGCTAAAATATTAAGATTATCTATTTCATCAATTATTTCAAATAAGCTTCTTTTGGCTTTGTGGGCTTTCTCTGTTATTTTTCATATTTTATTAATTTCTGCTTTTAATTTCACAACTTCCATTTTTCTAAATTTTGTTCTGTTTTGTTTTGGGGTGTGTGCGTATGTGTGTGTTCAGACTAATGTTTGTTCTGCTAACTGAGTTGAACGCTTATGATACTTTTCAACTTTCTATTTTTAATAAAAGAAATAAAACAGTACTGCTAAACTGGTGTTTTATGATCTTTGCCTTGAAGTCTTCCATGTGTGACATTAATATTCACACACCTGCTTTATATTTTAAAATATATGCATATATTTTCCTGGATATATTTTTCCATTGAAATATCTTCTGTTTATATCATTTTGTTTTAAGTGTGCCTCTTTAAATTCTCTATATATGATCGTAACGATTACCCTTAACTCTGTTTACTCCAAGTTTATGAAGATCTTTTACCATGCTAATTCTAAAAGATATGTATTTTTAACTTTGAAATTTAGATCCCAAGTCTAACAAATTGTTTTTTGAGTATGGTACAAAGTGGTTCCTAAAATCCTTTTTTTTTTTTTTTTAATGTAGACATCCAATTGACCAATAGCTGGTCAGAAACCATCGTATTTTTTTAGCACATATATTCAGCCTAACATTTTTCTAAAAGTCATGATAGTTTTCCTTCTACTGAAGAAAATAAGACATTTAGCATACTTTCACTTTCTCCTCGCTCCTTTCCTGCCCGATTCTCACCACTGCCATGTTAAGATCCTACTTTTTAGTATAAAAATATGTTCCTAGTTTTATATATTATACCTAGAAATCAATTTACAATTAACTACAGCATTCTCCTGTTTCTTTTCTTGCCATTATTCTTCACCCCATGGTCCTTTTTTTTACTGGCTCATGATTTTTGTTTGTTTACTATTGTTTTGTTTAGGTGTATATTCAAGTTATTTTCCAAAAGAGCCCATAGATGGTAAATTGATTTTCTGAGGTTTTTTATGCATGAAAATTGTTTATTTTGCTCCTCGATTTGAATAATAGTTTGAGCATAAAATTACAGACTCAAAATATTTTCAGATCTTGGAAGTCATTTTCTCTGAGGGGGTGATGTGGCTATTAGAAATTTGTCACCAGTACGAAGCTTGTTCCATTCTAGGAATCTCTTTTTGGTGTCGTTACACTATAAAAGACTTGCGGATAGTTTCTTAACTTCTGAAGTTCTTTATTTAGCATGTATCTAAGTGCTTGCATTTTTTTCTTAATCTATTTTGTCCCAAAATAGACTCTTTTTAATCTAAAAATGCACGACTTTCCTCAATTCGGGGAAACATTCTTCTTTCCATCTGTGAGCATTTCCTTCCTTCTAATCTCTTTCCTCCTCTGTCTCACGCTCTTTTGGTAAAACTCCACAACCCAGTCATCTAGATGAATGATTCAGTGTTTGGCCATTCCGCTACTCAGATATATCTCAAGTATTTTATAAATTTCCAAGAACTATGATAATTTTTATTCCTTATGTTTTTTTTTTCTTTTTACTTATCAGGATGTAATCTGGGAATTTATCCTGAATACCCCCCAGGTTGGCAGCTTTCCTGAACACAGCAGAGGGCCCCTCCCTTCCGTGTCTCCTTCCATTCCATTCTCTTGTTTTGTATTTCGAATTGATATATCATAGCTGTACATATTCTGAGGCCACATATGATATTTTGACACAGAGCCCACTGGTCTGTGCCAGGGCTATATGTTTGCCCTCAAACCCCATCCTAGGATGGATCCCAATGGCTATGGGGCAGTCAGGAGGGAGGAGAGGCAAAACTTTGGGAGTGAATGACCACAGAATGCTCATCGGCACGGCTGCCCTCCGGTGCACATCAGGGACAGGGAGAGCTCAGGAGGGGCTGCCTCCAGCCCTGACGCAAGACAGGAGGCAAGTTCGGGGGTTGACATAGCAACAAAGCCAGAAATATCACCACAGTCTCTGCCAGGGAACACAGCTGGGGAAATGCCATCACCCAAAGCCCGCGCCACTTAGAGCATGGACTTCTGCTGCCGTGTTGATCCTCCACAGACTGAATCTGGCACGGGGCAATAATGGCTGCTGCTGCACGGCCACTTAGGAGATGGAAAGAGAGGTGCTTGGAGGAGCAAGTGCAGTGCCCAGCAGGGCTTCAGGGTGCCTGGCACAAAGCAGGTGCTTAGTAAATATTGGGCAGTCCTATCCATCCTCCATCCGCCAACCATCCATTAATTAATACTCATAATCATTTAAATCGAGGCCATAAACCACGTGGCACTCTGACCACATGCACAGTGACCCAGCTGTTCTTGGTGCCACAGAGAAGCCTCTGGGCTCCTATGGCAAACTGAGGCCGGCCAGCATTGGGCAGAGCCACTGAGGGGCTGGTGCCTGGGGTAAGAATTCCAGGTGCCCCCGTCTCTGCATAGCCAGAATATTCACGAGTTTGCAATGTCATGAAATTTCTATCATTTTGGACTCCATGTTGTGGAACCCAACCCATGTGTGTGGTGTCCTGGCCCTAACCTCATGACAAGGAGGCTGATTTCATCTTTCTATGGGGCAAGGGGGAGTCTTGTTAATGGGTCATGTTCGGCCCCATTGCTCCAGGTGCAGCGCAGAGCTAGCAGAGCATGCAGATGGTGAGGAGTAAGACACTGCCATTGTCAGGGGGTTGCATCCCGCACAGAACAGGCTCGCTGGCCCGACAGAGGATGGAGGATGGTGTGATGGGGAGCAAGGTGAGGCAGGTCTGGGAACTAGGAGGCTGTCACCAAGGCTTTAGAAAGAGTGAGTGCTCTAAACAATTGCGTGATGGTAGCAGGGAATCCAATGTAAGTTTCTAAACAATACCCATCTCAGTAGGGAACGGCCAGGAGGCTCCTCCTTCCACCCTGTGATGTTGAAAACCAGCACACTGACATTTTCATTATGTGCTTGTCTCTCATGAGCTTCCCACCTGTGTCTGATTAAGTTTGAGCTCCAGACAAAAGGCAGCATCTGGGCCCAGGTGGCTACGGCCATACCTTGGATGATGGCAAATTCGCCAAATGATGGTGCCTGGTGACACAGCTTGAGCGCCTACCACCACCACAAAACCATCATCACCAGAGGCTGGACACTGTCACGGGATGAAGCCATGAGTAGACCCAATCTCAATCCTCAAAAGCTTGCACGGTCCAGAAATGTCGCCCCAGAGGAACCCCAAACTTCACCTACTTCACCTCTTTCTATTTTTGCCATGCTATTTTGTGAACATTCTTTGAAACTCAGAAGTGGTGTTTAATGTGCAGAGTCCCTCCCACGATTATTTCTTCTTGGTGGAAGATTCATTGACCTTTCCACTGGGGGAGCTGGCAGAGTCTCTAGAAGCCATCATAGCTTAGCTTACTCAGAAAGTGATTTCCCTGAGGATCAGATAAAGCGCATCTGCACAGTCCTGACCAGGCTGTAACACAGAGATATCCCCGAGTCCTGCTCAAAGTCAGCAAATCCCACAGATGGCAACTTGATCAAACAGCAGTCGCTGGTCTAAGCTCCTTATCACTCCAAATCTGCAGGGGCTCTTGAAGCCTCTCGGCAGGAGGATAGCACACTTTTTCTTTTTCCCCCTCACACTACTCATCTGAGTCCAGCTCCTTCCTGGGGATGGGGAACTTGGCTCCTCTTCTTGTTACAAACCTCCAGGCCTCGGGTGCCTGGAGACCTTACCAGGGCAGGGTTCGCCACTGACTGCCCTGTGTCTTGTGCTAAGCTGGCGGTGTTACCTCTGTCTCCGGGAGCACAGTTTTCTCTGGGTGATTGAATGAAATGCACCTTCTGTCCTTCTGTCTATTCTTGTCAGCCGTCGTGGGGCAATGCTTTTACTTGCTTCTTTTAGTATCCTTGTTTCTTTTGAGGAAAAGAAAAACATTCCAAGGAAGAAGCAGTGTCTGGGACCAGATCTCAGAAAATGTGGCATGCATTATCCTAAAGCCAGGATGGCATTGAGCACCATGGCCAAGCGGGACCACCCAAGGGTTTAAGCAAAGAGGGGAGATGGTCAGACTTGTGTTTGTGAGTTTCTGGTTGCAAGGTAGAGAATGGCTTGTCTTGGAGGACACAGCCCAGCATCAGTTGTGACATCTCGGTATGTCTTCAGTTCAAGCCATCAAAACACGCTGGCTGAGCTGGTATGATACGTTCACTTCATTTTTTTCTTTCGTTGTTGTATTTGATTTTCACATGCAGTCTTAGGAGAAAGGCAGGGCAGGCAAACTTTTTATTCTAACTTTTCAGAATTTTAAAAGGCATCATTGAAATTTTTAAGAAGGATTTATATTCCAAGGAATGTAAAAATCAAGTTTATATTCCTCTTTCTCATTCAGCCTTATTTAACCCTTATGAAATCCTAACAGCCAGTAATGTTATTCCTGTTTTATGGATGGAGAGGCTGAAGCTCAGACGCACTGCCTGACATTCCTAGCCCAGAGCAGGCTCAAAGCCATGCATGCAGGATGGGGACTCTCAGGCACCGGGATGGACATGAGATCTGCAGGCAGGGGTGACACAGGCACAGAGAAGTCATCTGCGCCCCAAGCCTGTGAGTTCCTTCCATCCCATGACCTCTCAGTGGACTCTCATTTCCCAGGACTCTCCTGGCACTGGTAGAAACCCGGGATGATAAATGTCATAACTGCTAGGTGCCACGCAGTGCTGTGTTCTGTGCATTGTCTCACAATCCAGTTCACTGTAGCATTTCCCGGGAATCTCCACCGTGTACTGAGCTCTCGAGACATGTGAGAGTTGAGCCCTGGGCCCTGCCCTCTGGAGGCTCGGGAGCCAAAACAGACAAGGTAATGCTAGACGGACAGGCAGCTCTGTGGATCCTCCATGGACCTCTGATGCCACCGATGTCAAAAGGGAACCATGCAACAGAACCAAGGGTGTGTGCGAAGTTTCCATGAGGGGGCATGAAAAGAGCATAAAAAGCTGCAAGAGCCATACAAATTCTGTTTAAAATGCTGTTACTACTAAACGATGGGGTGTTATTTATGGTTGGAACAGGAGCTTCCCCAGCAGAAGGGATAGAATTTGCAAACACGCTGAGTTATAAGGTGATTGAAATGTCCATGGGACTGCAAAGTGAAGGGAACTAATATCGATTTATTTCTTAGCATGACCAGGTCATTTGCTAGGCAATACGAAAGCAATCACACATAATAATAACACAATGTAGTTGTGGAAGGCAGTTTCGGAGTTCTCACTAGTGACAGGCACTTGCAAAGCGCTGTGGGTACCCTTCTCCTCTCAGAGCTCCAGCAGCCCTGGGCGAGGACTGCTGTTATCCCATGTCACAAATGAGGCCACCAAAGTTTACAAACTGTCCCAGGACACACGGCCACAGACACTGTGGTCACTGGTCTGTCCAGTGGTCCATACTTCCCTCTCAACAATGAAACCCCTAGAGCCCAGAGTGTGGGGGCCCATGATGAAGACCCCCCAAGTCCTGCCTGTTCCATGGCATTTAGATGATGCTGACCCAACCCCTCTCCTCACCCCCACTCGGACATCAGGCCACAGAGGCAGCCACATGACCTCAGCCTGGACAATCAGCTTGTGGACAAGAACTCCACATTCTTGAGAAAGTATCTGGGGTCAGGGATGGGCCTGTGACCTGAGCAGGGCGTTTCCTGCAACTGTCCAGACAGACTACTGGGAGAGGGTGTCCCTGTCCACAGCTGGTCCAGTGGACTTGGGAGCTGCTGGTGACCATCTGGCTCCGATGCAGAGAGAGATGTTTTGAAGAGGCAGCCAAAGAAAAAGCAGGACCAATGGAGGGTGAGAAAAAACAAGAGTCTTGGTCATGTCTTTAGAGATTCTGGATCAAACCATGCCTGAAGCTAAATCATCCTTTGGACTCTTCAGTTACATGAGCCAATATATTTCATTGTTACTGTTGTTTAAGCAATTTAAATTCAATTTCGTTTTTGTAAAGAAAGGGTTCTAAGTAATAGTATGGTAGAGTCAGAATAAAACCCAGATTCCACATTCGTGGTGACTGTGGCAGAGTGGGCACTGGATGTCTGTATCTGTTTGTAATAACAACAGTTATGGGACTAGCCCCAAATAAAAACAGTAGCAAGGAGCCTTTGGTGAGCCCTTTCGATGTCACTGTGACTTCCTCCCTATGATAACTCTGGGATGTGGCTGTCATAGTCACCCCATTATCCATACCAGGGCGACAAGTACCAGCAGGGTGGGCGTGGCTTGGTGGCTTGCCCAGAGTCACACAGCAAATCGGTGAAGGGATGAGGTTTGTAGGCAGCTGCGGGAGTGCAGCCTGGGCTCTAAGTGCTTTGCACAGTAAGCAAATGGAGTTTGAAGCATTCTTTAGAAAAGAAGCTCCTGGAGTATTTAAAGTTGAGGTGTGGTGGGTTGGATGTGCAGTTAAGAAAAACCACATTGGCTGCAGGGAAAAAGATGGGTTGGAGGGCGAGAGAATGAAGGCAGCCAGGCGGAGGGGCCATAACAGGATTAACAGTTCAGGTGACAGTCGAGGAGGGCCTGGCTCAGCCAGTCAACAACAGCCTGACGCTCCCCTGCTGAGGAGTGAGTCTCTGAGACGACGGCTTGGCCTGGCCTGTGGCCTCATGCTCTGCACCAGCGGGCAATTCAGGCACGGCCACACCGTGATGCCACTCTTTCTCTGGCCTTCCATAGGGCTCTGATGCACACACCTTCAATATCACAACCCCACCAGTCCTCAGCAAGACTGGAAGGGACTGATGGTTCTTTATATTACTTTTTAAAAGTCGTACCACCGCACAAATAACTTTTTTGATGTGCAGTTCTATGAATTTTAACACTGTAACCATTAAGATTCAGAACAGATCCATCACCCTAAAACACACCCTCCTATTGATAGAAGAACAATTTGGATGAATTTCAAAGACATTATGCAGAAGGAAGGAGGTCAAGCTCAGAAAGCTTTTTGAATTTCATACAGAATCAGAGTATAAAGTTTGGAGATTGACTTCCTTCCTTCCACATAATGCCTTTGAAATTCATCCAAATTGTTGCATATTATCAATAGTTCATTCCCTTTTGTTGCTGAGTAACATTCTTTTGTATGGATGGATCACAGTTTGTTTATCCATTCACCTGCTGAAGGGCATTTGGAGTAGCTCCATTTTGGGGTGATCATTAATAAAATTTCTATGAAATTTTCTTACATGTGTGCACACAAGTTTTCCTTTCCCTGGGAGCAGGATCTAAGCCATACGGTGTCTGCTTAATCGTGAAGAAGCTGCCAAACTATGTCTCGGAGTGGCTGCATCATTTTGCATTCCCACCAGCAGGAAATGAGAGATCCAGTTTTTCTAGTCTTGCTAGCACTTGGCATTCTCAGCAGTTTCATTTTGGCCATTGTAATCGATGTGCAACGGCATCTCATTGTGGTTTTATTTTGCACTTCATCAATGGCAAATGAGGGATAATATTTTTATGTG